>NC_134537.1:92774522-93079835 GCF_050624435.1 Tenrec ecaudatus
CTGTCTTCTCTTGTAAAGGTTTAAATCCTCGGGATCTCGAAGGAGCAGTTCTTCTCTCCGGCCTACGAGGTCGCTGTGAGTCAGAATGGAGCACAGGGCGGTGGGTGGGAGTCACGGCTGCCGATGGGTTTGCAGCCAAGGGCTCCAAGCAGTCCTTCTTGTGCCTTCGAAAGATGTCCGGGTGGAAGGTGCAGCTGCCCACCTGCAATGAGCTTTCCCCTCCCCATGGCCTCAAACTAGCCAATGAAACTCTGACTGCGCAGCCACTCCGGAGGCCTATCCCCTGGGTTATGATGAGTTTGAGAAGGTGAGTGTTCTGCTCTGAGGGAGGGGCGGAGAAGAAAGTAAGAGACAGCCCAGCAGGGCGGTGAGCACATACATCTCTGACTCTTTCTAGAACTCCAGGCATGAACTGGGATTCCCTGGGGATACCAACAAGTTGTCAGTCCGAGCCTCCTGCTCTTTCACAGCACCAATCTCAGGAGTCCCAGCTCCTAAAGGGCTGTCAAGCACCCGTTCATTAGTCATCACCGGCAACCAAACCAAGAGCAAAGATGACATGGTGTTGGGCCTGTCTACCCAGTTGGAGCTGGGGGATGCGGGTCCCCTTTCTCCTTGCATGCTCACTAGCTGTCTGGGGGGTGAGAGGGAGGGCTGGATTTTCCAGGAGCTTCTCCTTGAGGAGGGTTAGCCTCTCTCAGAAGGGCTAGGGTGTGGCACTCAAGCTCTGGAGCCTGTAGGGGTAATGGCTTCCTGAAGCTGCTGTTTCCTTGATATCTTTCTAGTCTTTTGAGAACTCTAGGATTCTGTATTGTCCTGAGGCTGAAGGGGCTTCTGACTTACTGCTATCCCTGGCCTCTGGGGTGACACGCAGTAGAAATGAGCGGTCCTCTCAGACCTCCTAGCTGCCATGCGAGCCCCACGGCAGTCATTCTTCTGATCTGGTTGGGGGTAGTGGTGGTAGGTGTACAGAGAAGAGAACTGCCATGGATTGAATTGTAACATGTCCCCCCACCACCCCCTACATCCACCCCGAAAGAGTCCACATGGCTGGGCCCTGCATGATTTGGCAGTTATATGCTGATGTGAACTGGCAGTTACACAATGATGCAATCATCCGTCACGATACGATCAGCCAATCAGCTGTAAGAGGATTGGGATGGGCTGCACTTCTCCCACACAGGTTGGAGCCCTGATGTAATATGCCGGGACTTTCCCTGCCCTCTGACCTGAGTCATTCTTGATCTTCCAAGAGATAAAAGGAGACTGAGGGAGAAGCGGAGGGAGCTGACTACCACCAGGGAAGAGGGCCATGAGCAGAATGTGCCCTCTGGAGCAGGGTCCCTGCACTGAGAACCTCCTAGACCCAGGAAAGCTCGCTATCTGCACTCACGCCAGAGCTGCCAGAGAGAGAAAGCCTCTCCCTAGAGGGGGGGACCAAGTTTGGCCACCTAGCCTCCTGAGCTGAGCGAGAATCATTGTCTGTTTTGTTAAGGCCGTGCGTTTTAGATATTTCAGCTGATGGTGCTAGATAACTAAGACAAGTACTGATCTTTAGGGTCCTGGGTTCAAATCTACCAGTGGCTCCATGAGAGGCAAATGTGACTATCGATTTCTTTTCTTTTTCTGAGGTTCGCCTTTCCCTGTCTTAGGACAGTCATACAGATCAGCGATCTAGTGGGGGTTGGGGGAGTGGTTTGGGGAGAGTGGGGAGATGCTGTTGGGAATGACAACACCCTAAGGCTACAGACCTCTTCTTCATCGCTCATTCCTTGTCTTCATGTGACAGCAACCCAGGACACAGAACCTCCTCCCCAAAGAGGTCTTAGTAACTTGAATGTGGGATGACATCACTTCCGGTCTGTAGGTCTTTCGGGGATCAATGGGGGAGGTCCAGAGGAGAAGCACCTGGCCTGGTCTTCTGAAAAAGTATCTTATGCTCCCCGCATTGCTGGCTTCTGCCCAGGTCTGTGGGGAAAAGAACACTAGCTCCGTGAGGTGCTTTTTCAATCCTGTTCTAGGGAATGGGAGAAATATAGGGCTTTCTACTCCTCTAAAAGAGTGACAGTCTTGGAAACGCACAGGGGCTGTTCTCCCCTGTCTTACAGGGTCACTCTGGGTTGGCATCGGCTCCACAGCAATGACTTTGGCTTTGGTCCTGGTTCTAGGGAACTTACCACCTATAGGAAAGAGGAGTGAAGTTGTGAGGTTGGCAGTGGTCTCGCCTTCTGCAAACAGGTCTGACAATGGTGGATAAGCTCGGCAGCTGGCTGAGAGACCTCCTCTGGAATTTGGTGGCTTATGAGGGTGGAACAAGCCCATCACAATGTGGGCGAGTGGAAAGCATTGATTTCCAAGAGATCAAGGCACAGCCTGGGGCGCTAGCCGGAGAGGCCGTGCCTTCCAGCCCCCAGCTGTGATCTGAAGTCTTCCGGCGGGGACCATGGAATAATGAAACCTGTCTTGGTTTCTTTGCAGAACGCAGCACTGGGATTTCCAAATGAAACACAAATGGCTTCCAGGGTTAGGAAGTCCATGTCAACTTGGTTTACTGTGACACACTATATATTTTTTTACTTTACATCAGCAACAATGACAACAATTGCCCCTATGTGTTCGAAGTCAGGACTGTGGCTCCCTGAGGAGGGAAGGGTTGTGAGCATTGAAGTAGGGGTGCGGGGGGGGGGGTGCTTCTCAGGCACTGGAAATGCCCTGTCTGTTGGCCAGAGTCTGGTTATGAAGGAAGGCTCACTTTGTGCAGTTTTGTACAAGGGGGTGGCTTCAAAAGGTTTGTGGAGAAGTGGAGTAAAGAGATAATGTTTTCCCAAGACTTTTTGGAGGCCACTGCCCTTATGTGGTGATAGCAAATGCCCCCAAACCAAAGGTCTTTATTTTACAACAAGAACACCCAGCACAGTGAGGGCACAATAAACTCATACAGTGGGGCTGGCGGCACTCCCCAAACCCACCTCTAACTCGCGGCCTTTGAGTCCATGCCGACTCATGGTAACCCCTGTGGGTTTCCAAGTCTCTCTCTCTCTCTTTTTTGGTGTGAATTAATCCCATCTTTATTTGACACTGAGGAGAAGAGGCAATCTGCCCTATCAAGATTTATGGGAACTCATTATGGGGCCATTATGAAACCGAATCATCTTCATGGCATTGAGTTTTGCTTTGGTTTGACAATATCAACAAAAACTACGTGCAGACTTCTCTATTTACCATATGACAAATATATGTGTGTGTGTATATATATATACATATTTTAAATAATTTTATTAGAGACTCATATACCTCCCATCACAATCCATACATACATCAATTGTGTAAAGCACATTTGAACATTCATTGCCCTCATCATTCTCAAAACATTGCTCTCCACCCAAGCCCCTGGCATCAGCTCCTCATTTTTCTTCCTCCCTCCTCCTCCCCACTCTCTTTTTAAAAATCATTTTATTGGGGTCTCACACAACTCATCACAATCCATTTGTATAAAGCACATTTGTATATTCATTACCTTCATCATTCTCAAAACATTTGCTTTCCACTTAAGCCCCTGGCATTAGCTCCTCATTTCCCCCCTCCCTCATGAACCCTTCATAATTTATAAATTATTATTTTGTCATATCTTAAACCATCCAATGTCTCCCTTCACCCACTTTTCTGTTGTCCTACCCACAAAGAGGAGGTTATGTGTAGATCCCTGTAATCGGTTCCCCCTTTTTACCCCACCTTCCCTCGACCCCCCCAGGTATTGTCACTCTCACCACTGGGCCTGAAGGGATCATCCGTCCTGGATTCCCTATGTTTCCAGTTGCTATCTGTACCAGTGTACATCCTCTGGTCTAGCCAGATTTGTAAGGTAGAATTGGGATCATGATAGTGGGGGGAGGAAGCATTTAAGAACTAGAGGAAAGTTGTAGGTTTCATCATTGATACACTGCACTCTGACTGGTTCGTCTCCTCCCCGTGGCCCTTCTATGAGGGGATGTCCACTTGCCTACAGATGGGCCTTGGGTCCCCACTCCATACTCCCCCTCATTCACAGTGATATGATTTTTTTTTGTTCTGATGATGCTTTATACTTCATCCCTTCAACAGCTCAGGATCACACAGGCTGGTGTGCTTCCATGTGGGCTTTGATGCTTCTGAGCTAGATGTCTGCTTGTTTACCTTCAAGCCTTTTAAGACCCCAGGTGCTATATCTTTTGAGAGCCGGGCACCATTAGCTTTCTTTACCACATTTGCCTATTCACCCATTTGTCTTCAGCGATTGTATTGGGGAGGTGAGCACACAATGATATGATTTTTTGTTCTTAGATGCCTGATAACTGATCCCTTTGGCACCCCGTGATCACACAGGATGGTGTACTTCTTCCATGTGGGCTTTGTTGCTTTTAAGCTAGATGGCCGCTTTGTTGCTTTTAAGCTAGATGGCTGCTTGTTTACCTTCAAGTCTTGAAGACCCTAGATGCCATATCTGAAAAAAAATCCTTTTATTGGGGGCTCATACTATTCTTATCACAATACATACATACATACATATATTGTGTCAAGCACATTTGTACATTTGTTGCCATCACCATTCTCAAAACATTTACTTTCTACTTGAGCACTTATATCAGCTCCTCATTTTCCCCTTCCCTCCCCACCACTCCCTCCCTCTGAACCCTTCCTAATTCATAAATTATTATTTTGTCATATCTTACACTGTCTGATGTATCCCTTCACCCACTTTTCTGTTGTCCATCCCCCAGGGAGAAAGTTATATGTAGATCCTTGTCATTGGTTCCCCATTTCTACCCCACATTCCCTCCACTCTCCAGGTATTGCCACTCTCACCACTGGGCCTGAAGGGGTCATCTGTCCTGGATTCCCTGTATTTCCAGTTCCTATCTGTACCAATGTACATCCTCTGGTCTAGCCAGATTTGTAAGGTAGAATTAGGATTGTGATAGTGGGGGGAGGAAGCATTTAAGAACTAGAGGAAAGTTGTATGTTTCATCATTGCACCCTGACTGGCTCATCTCCTCCCCACAATCCTTCAGTAAGGGAGTGTCCAGTTGCCTACAGATGGGCTTTGGTTGTCCACTCTACACTCACCCTCATTTACAATATGATATGATTTTTTGTACTTTCATGCCTGATACACCTGATCACATTGACACCTAGTGATTACACAGGCTGGTGTGCTTCTTCCATGTGGGCTGTGTTGCCTTTGAGCTAGATGGCTGCTTGTTAATCTTCAAGCCTTTAAGACCCCAGACGCTATATCTTTTGATAGCCGGGTTCCATCAGCTTTCTTCACCACATTTGCTTATACACCCAACTCTGTCTTCAGTGATGGTGTCAGGAAGGTGAGCATCATGGAATGCCAGTTTAATAGAACAAAGTGTTCTTGAGTGGCACACCAGCCTGTGCGATCATGAGGTGTCGAAGGGATCAGGTATAAGGCATCATCACAACAAAAAAACTTACCATAGTGAATGAGGTGGGGAGTGCAGAGTGGAGACCCAAGGCCCATTTGTCAGCCACTGGAGATCCCCTTGCAGAGGAGTCTAGGGGAGGAGATGAGCCAGTTAAGGTGCGATGTAGCAATGGTGAAAAATACAACTTTTCCCTAGTTCCTAAATGCTTCCTCAATGCCCCCCCCCCCACTAGCATGATCCAAATTCTACCTTGCAAGTCTGGCTAGACAAGAGGATGCACACTGGTATAGATAGGAACTGGAAACACAGGGAATCCAGGACAGATGATATCTTCAGAACCAGGGGTGTGAGTGGCGATACTTGGAGGGTGGGTTGGAAAGTGGGAACCGATTACCAGGATATACATGTGACCTCCTACCTCTGGATGGATAACAGAAAGGGAGATGTTGGACAGGGCAAGATATGACAAAACGATAATTTGTAAATCATCAAGGGCTCATGAGGGAGGGGGGAGCAGGGAGGAAGGGGAAAAAATGAGGACCTGACGCCAAGGGCTTAAGTGGAGAGCAAATGTTTTGAGAATGATGAGGTCAATGAATATATAGATGTGCTTTACACAATAGATGTATGTATGGATTGTGATAAGAGTTGTATGAGCCCCTAATTAAAAAAAAAGAAAAAAGGAGTACTTGAGTGGAGGCTCAATGTCCATCTGCTACCTTAATACTAAACCTATAAATATGTGCACATAGCTCTATTTCCCCATCCTCATATATAAATACATTTACATATGTACGTACCTTAATTTAGACCTCTATAAATGCCCTTTGCTTCCTGATCTTTCCCGTATTTCCTTTTACTTTCCTCTTGTCCCACTATCATGCTCAGTCTTCATTTGGGTTTCAGTAATTCCTCTTGGTTACATTACCCTGGATCATGCCCTACCAGGCCTCCTACACCCTCCTCACCACCGATTTGGATCACTTGTTCCTTTGTCCCTGGGTTTGTTAATGCCATTTCCTTTCACCCCACCTCCCCCTCTCCCATGCCCCCCTGGAACTGTTAGTCCCATTGTTTTCTCCTCCAGATTGCTCATCCAGTCTATCTTATTTAGACGGACCTGCAGAGATAATAACATGTACAAAAACAAGACAGAGCAAAACCAAGCAACAAAAGAATAGAAAACAAAACAACAAAAAGCCAATGACAAAACAACACACAAACAACCCACAACACAACAACAACATAAAAGAAATACTTGTCATTAGTTCAAGGACTGTTTGTTGGCCTTTAGGAGTGTTTTCCGATCCAGTCTGATGGGGCGCCAAGCCCTGGCCCCAGTCTATTTTTGGTATTCACTGGGGAGGTCGTTGCTCTGTTCCCCTTGCTGTTCTATTGCACACTCTCAGTGTTTTTCTTTGGTGTGGTGGGATCAGATCCGGGGCAATTCCTACACTGTGTCTCCAGTGTTGTCCCCTGTAGGGTTATGGGTCAGTGAGGGATGTCGTATCTCATAGTGGGGCCAGCCACGTGGTCCTCTCTGTGGATTAGCTGTCCCGAGTGGGAATCTTGTTGTCAAGGCTTGGTGGGCCCACGATGTGCTCCACTCTCTCTTCCTCCCTTCTTTCTTTCTTCCTGTGTGCTCTGATCAGACACATTCCTCTCCCTGAGCTGTAGCCTCAGTGCCGTCCTCTGAAATAAATGCTTCTGTGGGGAGGGGCAGCTGTCCACGTAGTTGGGATTGGGGACAGCCCCTCAGACCTCTCCACTGGTTCCCTCCTCCACGTCGGCATGTTGCATTCACATCCAAGGCTAACTCTTCATGGGAGTAGAAAGCCTTGTTTTTCTCCAGCCCCCAAACTGCCAGCCTTACAGCTCACAGCCCACGGTGGAACTAGCCCATCACCAGGGCCCCTGGTGGGAATGTACGGTGTTATATTTCTTTAAAACCATTTCCCAGTGGAAGTCAAGAGCTTTCGCTGTGTTCCTAATCTTTGTCTTCTGCTTTCAGGCATCTCTTAAGTAAATATCCCAGGATACAGAAAAATATTTATGGACCACCCAATTCATCACAGTCTTGGTGAACAGTTAAAAATGCCCTAGATGGTAAACACTAGGGAAAACATGGCATATTTATGATAGACTATTATGTAGCCATTAACATGTGTGAATGCTTAGTAATTGCAGTTTCCCATCCAATTAAGTAAGGAGACAGAAGGCAAAATCTATTACCTTTGGTTTCAACTATATTACAACACGTGGAAATACCATAGTAAATAAAGAACTGGTGAAAAACAAAAACACTCAAAAAAGCGGCATGAAATGTATCTTTTTTGAGCAAGAAATAAGAATTCTAGAAACTGTCTTCCTAAACCATGTTGTTCAGTGTTAAAAAAAAAAAATCAGCTCCCTAGAGTGCCGGCAGAAAAGGGAATAGAAATGGAAATGGAGCAGTCGCTTTGGGAAAGCATGGCTTCCTCCAGAGGTTACACACCGAATCCCATCTCACTGCCGTGGAGTCTGGCTCACAGTGAGAGACCGGCTAGAGCAGAACAGAACCGCTCCCTGGGGTTCCATGAGTGTGCATCTCTCTCTCTAAACAATTTGACTCTCTTTTATTATAGAATGTTGTTATATAATAACATGCATGCTACAGCATGCATCGTTATCTTTATTTGAAATTTAAGTTAAATATTAGTATGCTGTAGGATTTTACTCTTACTCACTGGATTTTAACTTTTAAAAAAGTTCCAGGGTCCTTTTGGATTTGTGTGTGTGTTTTATTTATTTATTTTATTGGGGGCTCTTACAGCTCTTATAACAACCCATACCTCAATTGGATCAAGCATATTTGTACATATGTTGCCATCATTATTTTCTAGACATTTACTTTCTATTGCGCCCTTGGTATCTGCTCCTCTTTTTTTCCTCCACCCCCCACCCTGGTAACCCCTTGATAAATTATGTATCATGATTGTCCACCGCTATGGAACCAGGCAGCCACATCTCTCTGCCACGGAGCTGCTGGTGGTTTCCAAACCAAGCTCTTTAACCACTACCACCAGGGCTCCCAGTTACCACTAAAAACAAATAAAACCCCCCAAAAGCTCACTGCCACTGAGCCGCTTCTGACTCATATGACCCGGCAATCCTCCCCCCGTGTGCATGTCCAAGAGAAGTAAAAGCAGACGTGGAAGTGATGCCTCCTGGCTGTAGTGGCCGAGGTCTCGTGGCCAGGGAAAAGGGAGAGGGAGGAGCTCTTTGAAGTCCTCTCGTTGGATGCTCACAGCAGCTTCTTCAAGGTCAAGTATGGTCATAATCCAAATACATTGCAATGAAGAGCGATGCGATTCTGAACATGGACAGACCTTGAAATTATGCCCCATGAAAGCAGTAGACACAAAGGACCAGGTGTGGTCCAATTCCATTTAAACACCGCACCTGTCACAGACACGTCCACAGGTTAAAAGCAGCCTAGTGGGTGCTGGAGGAGGTAGGAGAAATGGGGGTGACAGTTAATGAGTGTGAGCTTACTCTTTGGGGGCAGTGAAACATTCTTAAAGTTTTGACTGTGGGGATGGGTGCACAGTTGTTACAAAAAAAAACACCCCCAAAACAAGGGAAAGGGTGACCAGGGATGTGAATATCCTTGTTAACATGCACAGTGCATTGGAAAGTAGACTGTTGCCATTAGGTTAAAATTTGGTACCCTATCATTTGATCTGCCTTACGATCCATTTAAATTTATTCTTTTTAAAAATCATTTTATTGGGGCTCATACAACTCTTATCACAATCCATACATACATCAATTGTGTCAAGCACATTTGTATATTCATTGCCCTCATCATTCTCACAGTATTTGCTTTCCACTTAAGCCCTTGGTATCAGGTCATTTTTTTTCCCTCTCCCTCCTGGCTACCCCCTCCCTTATGAACCCTTGATAATTTATAAACTATTATTTTGTCATTTCTTACCTTGTCGGACCTACCTTTCCCTTCATCCACTTTTCTGTTGTCCATCCCCCAGAGAGGAGGTTATATGTAGATCCTTATAATCGGTTCCACCTTTCTATCCCACCTTCCCTCCAACCTCCAGTATCACCACTCCCACCATTGGTCCTGAAGGGATCATCCATCCTGGAGTCCCTGTGTTTCCAGTTCCTATCTGTACCAGTGTACAGCCTCTGGTCTAGCCAGATTTGTAAGGTAGAATTGGGATCATGGTAGTGGGGGGGAGGAAGCATTTAAGAATTAGAGGAAAGTCTTATGTTTCATCATTGCTACACTGCACCGACTGGCTCGTCTCCTCCCCGTGGCCCTTCTGTAAGGGGATGTCCTGTTACCTACAGATGGGCTTTGGGTCTACAGTCTGCAGTCCACCTCATTCACAATATGATTTTTTGTTGATGCCGGATACCTGATCCCTTTGACACATTGTGGTCACACAGGATGGTGTGCTTCTTCCATGTGGGCTTTGTTGCTTCTGAGCTAGATGGCCGCTTGTTTATCTTCAAGCCTTTAAGACCACAGACACTATATCTTTTGATAGTTGGGCACCATCAGCTTTCTTCACATTTGCTTATGCACCCACTTTGTCTTCAGCGATTGCATTGGGAAGGTGTGCATCATGGAATGCCGTTTCTAATACTTCCTACTTTCTTTCCAATTGAGGTTTATCTATCTGTTTAAGTTAAATTTTTTGTTAGTATTTTTCTGTATATGAAATCCAGGAGAAATCTATAGACAATAATTGGACTAATGATCCCTTGGAGATATGGCAGGGGAGGATGGGGGAAATGGGGAACTAGTAATGGCGAATGCAAGATTGAAAGTTGTTCTACAACTGATTGTGATGATGCCTGTACCACCTTCTGGATGTGACTGAACTATTGAATTGTAGATGAATTATATGCCAGTGAAACGGCTGGGAAAATTTTTTCCTGTCACACCTATTTATCTTCATTCCCCAAGCCCCTTCCCTTTTTCAGAACATCACAAAACTAGAATCATAGCGTGTAGCCTTTTCTGAATGAATGCCGTCTTTCATTTAGCAGTGTTAAGGTTTCTCCAGGTCTTTTGGTCGTTAGATATTACATTTACCTTAATTACTGTGGTGGTTACATAATCTGGTGTGAATCTGAGAGGATTACGAGTGAAGGGATAGAGTCTAGCCTGTCAATCAAGATACAACCAAGGAGGCCTCTGTGTGGGCATGGCCTTCTCCTGAGAATTCTCCTGTATTTTCCTCCTTGGAGGCAGAAGACACCTCTCTGCTCACACCCTGGGAGAATAGCAGCTGACGAGACACATGATGCACACCCTGGGAGCTGGAGAAGCCACATGGACCTATCCTGATACAACCAGACCTCTGGAGCCAGCAAAGCCACGTAGAGACCCTGCCAGCGCTGAGAATCTTACACTGCTGCTGGATCCAGACTTGCCACCCACTGGCCTGTGACCTGCCTGCATTTGGCATCACTGCATGTGTTTCGTGAGTCTGAAGAGGGCTTTATAGATTGGTATCGGACATATGGGCTAGTATTGGGCTTAAGGACTTGGATCTGGACTGGACTCGGATGTTTACTCAGTGTTTAATTGCTCTTGCATATAAAAGTTTTCCTTATACACGAGTGTCTGTGAGTTTGTTTCTCGTGTCCAACCAGACTAACACAATGACAGAATCATACATGTGTATGGATGGGCCACATGTATCTGTTCACTTGTCGCGGGACACCTTAGTTGCTTCCAGTCTTGGACAACAGCTGCTATTAAAAAAGGGAAAAAGGCACAGCCTGGGAAACCCCATGGGGCAGGTCTAGTCTGTTCTGAGTTGGAACTGACTGGATGGCAGCGGGTATGTTCGCTGCCAGCCTCTAGCTCAGTGGTTCTCATTCTTCCTCATGCTGTGAGCCTTCTATGGTTCCTCATGTCATGGTGAACCCCCGACCATAAAATTATGTTCATTGCTACTTCATAACTGTCATTTTGCTGTTATGCGTTGGGACCCACAGGTTGAGAACCGCTGCTGTAGCCTAATGGGTGCAGCTCAGAAATGTACCATTTGATTAAGAGAACCTTTGGTTTCCTTACCATAGCAGCCAGTGGGTATCCTGTTTCTGCACCCCACAGGTTCAACCAGTGAGCTCTCCAAGAGCTGTCGCCCTCTTGTGGACACGAAGAGTGTAACAGCCCAGACCAGGAGATGAATTTGGAGGCAGCTGTGTGATCTGGCTACCTCCTTCCAGACCCTCACCCCAAACTTCACTTTCCGGTGAGAGTCCTGTGTTTGAAGCCAGCCCATCAGAGCCATGCCTTTCCATTTAGGTCACCACCCTGTCTGAAAAGCAGGCACCGGGGCTTTATGGTGCCTCAGGTTCTGGAGAGTGACCAGAATCTGTGGGCCCCATTCAATTCAAGGAGTGACCACTGTATGTTATCATGTGGTGCTGTTAGGTGCCTGAGTCAGAAACATGGCCGTTTCATGTAAAAATGTGTACCTAATATTCCTCACAAAAGGAATTTTCTGTATGAACTGCCTTACTCAACCTTCTTGTGATAGCCTCTAAACAGTATTCTAAGTTGTAATTGGGCAACTGCGTGTTTTCTCTTGGTTCCTCATGTTGGATGAAGCTAACATTAACAGTGTACCAACACGTTTCAACTGATCCAGAAATGCTGTGTTGGCTTTAGACGTCTTGCACTATCTACCCTTGCTAAAAATAAAACATCTTAGTGAGAGATTTACGACCTGATTCTGAAAACATTTTTTCACTGCCATGAAATCTCACAAACTGAAGTGACAGTCAACTGCAAGCAATACATGTCTAATGCGTCACTTAGCTTGACCTTTCTAGATCTTTCCCTCCTCCCAAGCACTCTAAGTCAACCGAAGTGAACATTGGTTTCTTTATAGATTCAATTATAGCAAGAGTCCAAGGCAAAGCACCAGAAACCAGGCCTACAACTCACACAAACAGCTCTCTTGATCCATACAATTTCGTTAACGCATGTTAACAAGCATGAATGCCTAACATGCAAATTAACAAGTTCTTAGGTAAACCTCCAACCATTATAATGAAAGCAAAATGTCTTTATAAAAGTTTGTGAATAAAAGCAAACCAAGTCGTCGTCTCGGAGTGAATTTTAACTCACAGGAGCCCTGTCGACGGGAACTGCCCCTGTCCTCGTCGTGGAGCCGACTGTGCCATCTTTTCCCAGTGGAGCGAGCAGCTGGTGGGCTCGCACTGCTGACGTCTGTGTTTGCAGTGGGTGCTTAACTATACCACCGCCACCGCGACTCCGTGAAAGCCTACTAAGGGGCCGAGTCTGTTCTCTTCCCACAATCAAACTGTAGTCTTCATAATAACCCTAAAGGGAACGTAAACCAACTGACTCAAATTTGAAAAATGGGTTCACAAGACCCTATCGGCTAATAGCAGCGCCAGAATCAGAACTCAGTCTACCTAGTTCTTGCTGTGATTGGGTATTAAAACTGCCTTGGATTGGAGACGGGAGGGAAACAGGGGCCTCCTGACCCTACTGTGCATTTAACAGGCTTGCTAGTTTGACTTACTGGACAACTACTGCAGATCTGAAAGACACAGTAACTTGCTTTAAACCACTTCTCTAAGAGAGGTTTCAATTCTTATCGGTTCTCCTTTTCTTTCGCGGCAGGATGATTCTAGAGGCCTCTGAAAACATGGCCCAAAGCAAGCCCTGGAGCAGCTGCAGTCAGGAACTCTGAACCTGGGATCAAACTCCAGCTGGGTGTGAGCGACCGCTAGAACTGGGAGGGGACCAGGGACCTGGCCCCTCAGCAGTGGGGTTTGCAATCCTGGTGAGGATGCTCAAAACTGTCAGGATGCATTCCTAGGTCCTATATATGCTTGCTGTTAAGTGTTTTTCTGATTAGAAGATACAACAATCGCTTTGGGTAACTTTCATTTAATTTAACATTTATTTTCATTTTGTATCCAGATGTCACATTTTCTACATTAAAATATAATCATGCTGACTCCCCCCACCCCCTCAGAGCAAAAAGTGAAGAACTTACACAACTTGGAAGATGGAATGCACAGAGAACACAGACCCCCGACAGTAGACAAGGCGGAGCTGCATAGAAGACCGCTTCAGGCTGACGGGAGGGAGGAGCAGGGATTACACGTCTACAGCTTTTAAATGCTATCACGTGGGCCACAAGATTACCCTGAAACGGCCAGAAAGCAGGACTAGCGAGGGGGAACGTCCAAAGGCTCTTCTCTAACAGAGTTCAAACTATCCATTAAGTGCAGTCACCTTTCTCCGTTCCACTTGGCTCTCTGCATCGGATGAACATTTCAGACACTGACCACTGTTAGCGAGTCAGAACATGGAATGGGACTATGTTTCGCTTTCTTTTTATTCCACCCCAACTCTCCCAAGACACCATTTCCGTACATGGTCTTAATTCTGATTCTTCTGTGTGGAATGTCATCAGGCTCACCACACGAGCCATCTCCCACCTGGCACGCCAGCCGTGCAAAGGCTGCGTGATTCTGTGTTCCTGAGAGGGCCATGCGTCAGCCCCAAGAGCCCAGCTCAACACACGTGAAAATCAAAAGAACAAAGCTGGCTCCGCTCACTCTTCATTGAGGAGAGCGCTTGTGGACCGGAGCCATCTGCTTGGAGCAGCAGCAGCACAGACCCAGAGCGGCCACCACAATCCGGAGGCAAGCACTCAGGGAAGAGCCTGGACGCTCTTCCTGAAGAGGATCCTTTCGGCCTGACCCTGCCCTCATCTGGAGGCCAGGCCGAGGAAACCCCTATTCTGAGATTATTAGGCAAATAACTACATCTCTATGTATAAATAAGCACATTGATAAGAAACTTGATCTCCGTCCTTGCAGTTATTTTAAACAGAGCACTGAAACCCAGGCTTTCTGAATAGGGGATGTTTTAACGTCTTTTACCAGTTTAACACATTGGAACACTGGCACAATATGGTACCTATTCTTGGTTTTTAATTACAGGGCGACACGGTGAACTCCAACACAAAGGTGGGGTGAGGGAGTGCAAAAGGAACGAAGAACACAGAAGCAGCCGTATTTCACAAGCACACAGAGCTGGCGGTGGAGCGGCGACTAGTGCTTTGCCGAGTCTCGCGGGTAGAACTCGCTCAGGGTGCTCTGAGGGATTCGCTTCAGCATTTCTTTGGGGAAGATTCGGAGCAGTTGCCAGCCAATGTCCAAAGTTTCATAGACAGTGCGGTTTTCATAAGGACCTTCAAAAAGATGGAGACGGAATGAGTAGAAGCACACATTTCCTCTTTATTAGTGTGACTGGGCGCTGAAAGGGAGACCGAGGCATTGGAATGACGGTGCCGGTGCAGATACGGAAAGAACCGCGCGCGCGCGCGCGGCCTAGAGAACACACAGGCCCGCCTTGGAAGTCCAGCCAGAATGCCCCTCAGACTCAAGATGGCAAGGCTGCACCTCACGTACTTTGGACGTGTTGTCAGGAGACACCAGCTCTGGAAAGGGACCTCATGATTGGTACAGTAGAGGGGCAAATTGACAAAGAGGAAGACCCTCCATGAGGTGGAGTGACCCAGTGCTGCAACAATGGGTTCAAGTTTACAATTGTGAGGATGTGGTGCCGGATGGGGAGCATTTCCTTCTGGTGCACACATGTTGCTATAAGTCGGAACCAACCTGATAACACGTAACAACGGTGTGATCTGGTGTCTGTTCTTTTAGCTACCTAGCACTGTGAGGATGAGAGGGCTTTAAAATTTTGTAGAAAAATTCCACTATTTTTTTTTTTTGAGGAGTCAGCAAGCTAACTTTACTCCTGCAAGTTTTTAAAGGCACTTAATTCCATTATCTTTTAATCTTTCCACAAACTTTCATCTACAAACATATTGAAGGCCCCCCCCCCCGCCCCTGCACACGATGTAAAAATAGAGTTTTCCCAGGAGGGGGCATGACTGACTGTGGCAATAAGGGGTGCGGGCAGTAAGTATCAGAGGAATGTTGAGAAAGGGAGAGGCACAGGGGCAGGGAGGGTGTGGAGTCTGGAGAGAGGGACTTGAGCTGGCTTGGAACTGGGTAGGACTGAAGTACCTGGAGCAATGGGAACTATGTTCCGGGGCTTCAAAGGTTCCTAAGAAAAACTCCACAAACTCTGGAGGCCCATCTCATACATAAGCCAAGTCTGAGGCCCAGCGTCCACGCTTATCCAGACACTAGTGCGAGCAGCAGCTTCCCTGGAACTGAGGGCTCAGAGGAAAGGCTGAATGTGAGGGAGGCCGCTGGACAGGTGCTCGGAAAGGGTGACTGTTGCTGGAACACCTGAATATGTGCCAAGGCAGATGGCTTCAACGATGTCATCATTTTGTAAGCGTAGACCGATTCTCATTCCACTAAACAAATCTCTCATGTGAGCCATCCTCATTGCTAGTTGTAGGATGGAGAATCAAACTTTACCCAAAGCAATTTAATCTTTGCCCCTGTTTACTGAGTGATAACTTGGGGTGCTCTGTTCGGCCAAATCTAACACACTGAGGCCTGACCCTGTGACAGAGTCAAACTGGCCTGGAGGGTCCTCTTGGCCGCCATCGCTATGGAAGTGGGCCATCAACTCTTTCTCCAGGACAGGTGCGGGATGGGCTCCCAGCACCACCCTACTGATCCACAGCTGAGTTCAACCTCGCTGCCACCAGGGCTCCTTGAGATGACGCCATCCCTTGGGATTAACTGTCGTTGCGCTGCCTTTGTGGCTGCAGCAGGTGGTGTGTTGGGCTGCTAACCGAAATGCAGCCTTGCTCTGTGGAGAAAGACGAGTGGCCTACCTCCACATTGACTTACAGCTTCAGAAGCCCCACGGACGAAAAAAACTTGACTGAGACTTTTTTTTGGTGAACACCACCTGTGGATTTATGCAAATGCGCAGAGGTGCTATTCAGGCCACAAGGACCACCAGGCAGCTTGCTATCAGCTGACCCCAGGGAGAGGCGAGCAGGAGGCTGTGCAAGAAGCCTCTATCAGGACGACATGGGGAAGCCCAGAGGGTGAAGGCACGACATGCTATGGGTTTCTGGCTGGTGATAGGCATTCATGCATGAGAGAGGTCACATGCCCGGGACATGGGAGCTCTGCTTCAGAGACCTTTCCAGACTGCATCCTGGGCCCCTTTGTTTGTGTCCCTTTTAGCTATACTAACATTATAATCCTCAGTATAGCACGTCTGAGTTCTGGGACTTGATCCACTGAAGCAGTGGGGCCAGCAGGAGGGAGCTGTGGAGGGGGTGCAGGGAGAATTTGTGAGCTTGCAGCTGGTGTCCTGAGGGGGGAAAGGGGAGTGCTCTGAATCTGAGGATAGATCAGAAGCCAAGAGTGTCACGTGAACCCCCAAACATCTACCTGTCATCTGCCTATTTGGCAGTCTGAGGAACATGTCTGGTCTCATTCTGGGAGACCGGAATTCATGACAGCTGAGATAAGAACTGAACAGAGTTCTGTCCTCAGAGTTGAGGGCAGAGTGGGATTTTGAAATCCCACATGCTGCACTAGGTGATGTTCTTGTTGGGTCTCTTCCTTCTGTCTTAGATGTTCCTGGGAAAACCTTTACTTGCTTATCGTGGTGTTTATCTACCATCTTATTTTGTTTATTGTTAGAAGTCTTGAAAATATGATTGGTATTGTCTTGACTCTCTCTACCTTCTGCTGTGTGACCTTCAGTGACTTCTCGTTGCTAGTTCTCCATCATCCATCATTTCCAGGGGAGGCCAAAGCTGTCCCTGTCTGACAACTCTGAGGGGCACTACACTCTGCATGTAATGGAGGCCTAAGTCCCAGCATCCTTGAACTCTAGGGACACACTCTGCACCAGCCTCGTGGATTCCCTCTATGCCAAAGCCAGAGTATCAGTTCTGTCAACTAGTCCTTCACTGGGAAAAAAATAAAAAGAAAATTCTACAGTTTTCAAAATTACCTATCATATGCAGAACTATTAAACTAGCTTGGTCTCTAACCAGAAAGAATATGATCCAGGAGGCTGCTGGAAGAACTTCTTTAACCAGAAGGTAAACTGAGTAGAGATCACTGCAAATGACCTCAGATTGGAGAAGAAATCTTCAAAATTACGTCTGTGGCTGTTTATGTTCATAAAGGAGCCGTGGTGGCATAGTGGGTTATGTGTTGGGATTTTAACCACCAAGTCTGCAGAAAAAAGACGAGGCTTTCTGCTCCCATGAGATTTCCTGCCTAGGAAACTCATAAGCGTAATTGTACAGGGCCACTGTGAGTCGTAATTGACTCAACAGCAGTAAGTTTTCACGTTCATGAGAAGACAAGTCATCTTACCCTGAGCAATAAAGTTCCTCTCAAACTTTTGCAGAAATTCCAAGTAAAGCAGATCGTCTGAGGTAAGGGCTTCTTCCCCAACGACGGCTTTCATGGCTTGCACGTCCTTACCGATGGCATAGCAGGCGTACTGAGGAGAGAGAGGGCTCACATGAGCGCAGAGGCAGGACGTCACCAATGCTGGCAGCAGTCTGGGGTATAGAAGGGTGTTGCTGCAGCTATCATCACTAAGATGATGATAAGAACTTTCACGGTGTCATTGGTAAATATAATTTACATGAGTATGTTCACATATAGTACAAGTACAGAAAGAGCCTCACTAAGAATGGACCTTGAGGAAAGGACAGAATGTCACCAATACTCTACATAAAAGCATATTTTGTCAATGTGCCACCATCCGAAACGAAGTTACATTCCTGGGAGCATTTTCACTTTACAGAGCAGTTTGACATTAGAACTCATACTTAACCACAAGAAACGCCACCGGGAATCTCTGGTCTATTTGTGGTTGAGCTACAAGCTAACACGACCACATAAGCCGAGGATTGCAGAGTATATTGGATACTTTACTGTTCTGGTGATTGCTTAATGTGATGAGCAAGAAATATGTAGGGTATCTTTATATGATAATTATTTTTAAAATTAGTAGTAAAACGTTTTTTGTTTTTTGAAAATGTCTTTGAATTTATAGAGAGTTACCTGTGGGTTTCAAGCATATGCTTTTAAATCTTACTTAGTATTACCCTTAGGCAAAAAAGACTAATTGAGTTCTCATGAATTATATCCTACATCAAGCTTAAACGAATTCCACCAATGCCGAACACACATACTCACACTCTTTGGGGGAGGGGCGCGGTGGGGGTGGGGCATGCTTTGGGAGTACGACGATGCTACCAAGTGGTAAACAGAAAGACCAGACTTCTTGTGAAGACCACACTTAGGAGGATACGTACCAGCTGGTTGGACACGTCAGCATGGTCCTTCCTGGTCATACCCTCTCCAATAGCAGACTTCATTAACCGCGACAATGAGGGGAGCACATTAATAGGTGGGTAGATCTTGGATAAAATGGGAGAAAAGGTTCTTCTGAATGTTAAGTTCTACAGTAGTACTACGACTACACTGAAAAGTCTACCAATTTTCAACAAGCCTTGCATTATCATATTCTCATAACTAAGGAGTATTCTGGTTTGATTTATAAAACAACACACAAAATGGTAAGGTTCAAAAGGCTTCAGTCTAAAAACTGATTTTAGAACTCAGCACCTAAGAGCATTCCATCAAAAATCTGTTTGTTGAACTTGTTTTAAAACCAACAACCAGAATAGGACATTAGACCATTATGAAAATAAAATACCCCCAGAAGTTTTTGAGATAACGGATTCCTTTGTTAGGACACAAAAATGAGAAGGGAAAAAATGAAAATGTACTTCTTCATTTGGACACTCTTATACACATCATAATTTTAGCATACAGAAACAACACTTCTATAACCAAATGATAACCATTCAAGTTGATCTTTTCTCAACAAATGATTCCTAAGAGCAAAAGTGAAAGACACACAAAAATAAAACTCGAGGAGACTTAAACGTTTCACAGCATTGTTCAAAAGTCAAATACCTGTCTGTTATGCAGCTGTCTGTCCACGTAAATTTGTCCCTCTGTAATATATCCAGTCAAGTCAGGGATGGGGTGAGTGATATCTATCAGAGGAAGACAGCGGACATGAGACACGGCCTTGCTGTTGAAGAGCGTTAGTTGAAGAGGCCCTTTGCTCTAACTCAACCCCACGAAGGTTCATCTACACTGTTCGCAGCATTACCGGAGCAGTGCTGCAGAGGAGACTTTGCTGCGATGAGCCCATCAGGATCTATGTTGGTCAAATGTGGTAGCCAGAAGCCACATGGCTGTTGAGTGCTGGAACTATGTCCTGTACAACTGGAAGCCAGGGCTTCAAATTGTCAAACACCATTCAAATAGCCCCAAGTGGCCCGAGCTACCCCGGGAGACACTAAGTTAGGTGGCAGCACACTGTGAGACGTGTGTTGGCGCTGAGAGGTCTGTTAGCTACATTCAGAAACAGTACGATTTCTGCTAGCCAACAACGTTAGGTTCAATTCTATACACCAAGTTCCCTTGCTGGCATTTTCCAACTCGAGGCAGATACCGAGAACATTACTGAGCCAACAGTGAGCTGGATCAGACAGAAACGCACCATTTAACATGCAAAATGCAGCAGGGGAGAGGGCAAACAAAGCAACACATCTCTGAATCTGTTGAACGACAGAGGAGGCTCGCTCCCAGGAACATACCCTTTTCATGCCAGGAGCAATTTGTGTGATAGCTAATGTGATGTGAAGGTTGAATTCAGCCTATTACTTAAAAAAAATCATTTTATTGGGGCTCATACAACTCATCACAATCCACACACACACATCAAGTGTGTAAAGCACATTTATACATCCATTGCCCCCATCATTCTCAAAACTCTCGCTTTCTGCTTGGGCTCCTGGAATCAGCTCATTTTCCTTCCTGCCTTCCCCCCTCCCCGATGAACCCTTGATAATTTACAAATTATTATTTTCAGCCTATTACTTCTTAACCTAGGCAAATTATTTTATCTCCCTGTGCGTGGAGTACAGCACCTACTCCAACGTTTCTATAAGGATCAAATGAGTTTATATTTATAAAGCACTTAAAACCGTTATAGCTCATCCCATCTTTAACAAAATCACGAAAGTGAGATGAGACCAAAGAGCGGCAACACAGGCCTGCTGTCTGTCTTATCTCTGACGGCACGTTCATTATGGCTCTTCCTTTCTCTGCTCTTCATCTGCAGGCGGCATAAGCTGCTTACATTACTGACAGACATACATAAAACACACCCCCAGGCACATCGAGTCACTTACATCACATAGAAGCAACAATTAAAAATATATATTTCATTATTCCTATTACCAATGTCCTGCAAACAAAACAGCAGCCACTCGCTTATAGCTAATAACTGAAAATGAAGAATTTAAATTACAAAGAAAAATGCATTTCATCCATCCACAAAATGGTATGATGTTTAAACGAAAGTATTATTCAGGCATAAAAAACTAAAGTAAAGCCTGGAGGAAAAGTTGAAAAGAATTTCAACTCAAAAAGCTACATGGTTAAAGAAATAAAAAAAGTTAAGATTACTCCCCTGTTGCCATTTGAGTGAATTCTGACTCTCAGCGACCCTAGCAGGACAGAGCAGGACTGCCTCTGCACGGGTTTCTGAGGCGGTAGCCTTTG
Source organism: Tenrec ecaudatus (assembly GCF_050624435.1). NCBI lineage: Eukaryota > Metazoa > Chordata > Mammalia > Afrosoricida > Tenrecidae > Tenrec > Tenrec ecaudatus. Next base: position 92,795,576 of record NC_134537.1, read on the forward strand.
TCTTTGTCCCATGCAGTGACTGGCGTTTCAGCCCGCCAGCTCTTTGTCCACAGGGCAGTGCTGACTTACTGCCCCTCTGGGCTTCCTGCTACAATGATGCTATCTGCCCCCGAAGACCAGTCCTTACCGTCATTTGGCATGGTGAGAATAGGGATTTGAGTGATGGAGCCATTTCTGCCTTCTACTCGGCCAGCCCGCTCATAGATTGTGGCCAAGTCTGTGTACATGTAACCTGGGAAACCTCGCCGCCCAGGCACTTCTTCTCGGGCTGCCGAAACCTGAGGGCAAGTCAAGGAAACAAGGATCACATGCCAGGAGGTGAAGGGCAAAGCTTGGTTAGAATGCATTTGTTGGATTGTGCCTTAGAAACATCATCTAGAAACACAAGTTCTAGCTGGAGTCCAGAGTTAGGTACCAATTTTCCATGACCACAGAGCTTGCAGTCTGTTCTACTGTATAAAATAAGGCATCAAGAGATATGCTTGGTAGACGCTGGGTATAAATATTAATTAACCAACAGCCACCACGAACCCTATAGCATCATTAAGTGCAACATGTAAGGATGCACGTGCTCTGCAGCTCAACTGCTCTCAGTGTGGACTTGATGGTGCGGACCCTGAGGTAAGCAGCTAGCAACGTCGATGGCAATTTGAAAAAATAATTTCATAGCTATCAAATCTAATAATGGGTCTGCAGGTAATAAAGCTATATGGTTATTTTTCTTTGGCTTTTATAAGGTTTCATTTCAATTGTGTTTTATAACGCATTGGTCTGCATTGGATGCGAGTAAAAGAAAAAGTTCTTCCCCATATGTAGTGTGAAAGAATGAGATATTAAAAAAAGGGTGTGTGTGTGGTGCACCGAGACTAGACTGGAAAACACTCCTAAAGGGCAACAAATAATGCTTGAACTAACTACAAGCTTTTCTTTCTTGTGTTTTTTTTTTTTGTCATTGGTTTGTTGTTGTCGTTTTGTTGTATATTGTTGCTTGGTTCTGCTCTATCTTCTTTTTGTGCATGTTATTATCTCGGCAGGTTTGTCAAAATACGATACACTGGGTGAAAAATCTGGAGAACACAAGGGGACCGACACGGGAGAGGGGGAGTTGGAGGGAAAGGTAGTGGTGTTAACAAATCCAGGGACAAAGAAACAACAAGTGATCCAAATCGGTGGTGAGAAGGGTGTGGGAGGCCTGGTAGGACATGATCAAGGGTAATGTAACCAAGAGGAATTGCTGAAACGCTGGTGGGGACTGAGCATGATAGTGGGACAGGAGGAGAGTCAAGGGAAATAGAGGAAAGAGCGGGGAGGTAAAGGGCATTTATAGAAATCTAGATAAAGGCATGTACATATGCAAATATATTATATATGAGAATGGGGAAATAGATCTATGTGCATAATATTTATAGGTTTAGTATTAAGGTAGCAGAAGGACATTGGGCCTCCACTCAAGTACTCCCTCAATGCAAGAATATTTTCTTCTATTAAATTGGCATTCTATGATGCTTACCTTCCCGACAAAACCGCTGAAGACATAGCGGGTGAATAAGCAAATGTGGTGAAGAAAGCTGATGGTGGCTGGCTATCAAAAGATACAGTGTCTCAGGTCTTAAAGGCTTGAAGGTAAACAAGTGGCCATCTAGCTCAGAAGCAACCAAGCCCACATGGAAGAAGCACACCAGCCTGTGTGTTCACAAGGTGCTGAAGGGATCAGATACCAGGCATCAAAGAACAAAAAAATCATATCATTGTGCGCTTACCTGCATGATATGATTGCTGAAGACAAATGAGTGCATAAGCAAATGTGGCGAAGAAAGCTGATGGTGCGCAGCTATCAAAAGAAATAGCATCTGTGGTCTTAAAGACTTGAATGTAAACAAGTGACCATCTAAATCAGAAGCAACAGAGCCCACATGGAAGAAGCACACCAGCCTGTGCGATCACGAGGTGTTGAAGGGATCAGGTATCAGGCATCATCAGAACAAAAAATCTTATCATTGTAAATGAGGGGGTGGGGGGAATGCAGAGTGGAGACCCAAAGCCCATTTGTAGGCCACTGGAGATCTGCTTGCAGGGTCTCGGGGAGGAGACGAGCTAGTTAGGGTGCAGTGTACCAACAATGAAAAATACAACTTTCATCTAGTTCCTAAATGCTTCATCTCCCCCCTTTCCAACCCCCTCCACTATTATGATCCCAATTCTACCTTGCAAGTCTGGCTAGACCAGAAGATGTACACTGGTACAGATAGGAACTGGAAACAAAGGGAATCCCACGCAAATGATCCCTTCAGGACCAGTGGTGCGAGTGGCGATAGTGGGAGGGTAGAGGGAGGGTGGGTTGGAAAGGGGGAACAGATTACAAGGATCTACATGTGACCTCCTCCCTGGGGGACGGGGACAACAGAAAAGTGGGTGAAGGGAGGCGCCAGACAGGGCAAGATATGACAAAATAATAATTTATAAATTATCAAGGGTTCATAAGGGAGGAGGGAGTGGGGAGGGAGGGGAAAAATGAGGAGCTGATGCCAGGGGCTTAAGTGGAGAACAAATGTCTTGAGAACAATGAGGGCAATGAATGTACACATGTGCTTTACACAATTGATGTATGTATGGATTGTGATAGGAGGTGTATGAGCCCCTAATAAAAACAATTAAAAAAAAGAATGAGATATTAAGAATTTTAGGAAATTTTAAGATGCCATATATTTATATAGCATATGCCTCCAGATGTGTTTTTCCTTTTTACATGCTTAGGAGAGGAACTTATTCAAAATTCCATACAAGTTTTAGTCAGAAACCTTTGGTATATAATTGATAAGACTTGAATGTTCCTCAACAAACACTGGTTTCTTTGTAGAAAAGGGGTGCTGCCAGAGAATGATCTTCATACGGACATGTACATACACCATCACACCTGGAATTCTGAGCAGAGTTACAAAATGAGAGCCTGCAGAGAGATGAAGTTCTTAGGAAAGGCATGAATCAATAGTTGTTATCACTGATTCCCTTTTACAATCAGTTTTTAATCCACAGAGACAACCACAATTCTGATACAGTAATAATGCAAACCCTACCTTCTAATCATTTCACCCAGTTGACAGTTAAAAAAGCCTTAGTTTCATTTTTGATAAATTAAGCTCTATGTTGAAAGAACGGTTCATGAAGTTTAAAAACATGATTAAAGAAAAACGAACACTTGCAAAGGACAAGATAATCTTAAAAATGGGCCCATTTTGTTTATGTGAGAGAAAACCCCAAACAAAACCAACTGGGCCCTGTTTCTCCGTGCCCAGCCCCGGGTCCCTCAGTCAGGCCAGGCACAGGAAACGGAGGAGGCAGAGGAGGCACGTTACCTCTCGGAGCGCTTCAGCGTAGGAACTCATGTCTGTGAGGATAACCAGCACATGCTTCTCACACTGGTAGGCAAGGAACTCGGCTGTGGTTAGAGCCAGGCGAGGAGTAATGATTCGCTCAATGCTGAAATGGAAAACGACATGCCGGCAAGACCAATGATTCTGGAAACAAGAGTAGTCTCCTTCTTTACAGCGTAACCACCCTGTGGTTTACATGCTAGTAAAGTTCCTTAGTGCTACAAAGTCATGTGGACTATTCCACACATATTTTAATGTTCCAGAATATAGCTTCTCAAAACCAAGAAGGTGAGAGACAAAGCGAGAGAGATAAAGTGGGAAAAGATAAAGTAGGCCAGTGTTCTCACGTAAGGGAAAGGGTCACTTATTGAGTACTGTATGTGTACATGAACTTATAACGAAGACATGCTCTAACCTTAGTATGTAAAATAATACCGTGATCCAAGTACCACGAGGCTCTGTGGCTGCTAACTGAAAGAGGTCAGTAGTGTGAGCCCACAGTGACTCCAGGGGAGAAGGATGCCTGTCAACTGCCATACAGACATTGGGCTGGAGACCCTACGAGGCAGTTCTACTGACTCCTGTAGCAGCTGCAGGCATTGAAATGGATTCAGTTTTAAAACGGTTGATTCCAGTTTGGTTTTAGTAAGAACAGCCCGTGGTGCAAAAATTAAATGCCACTGAAAAGTTAGCAGTTCCAACCCATCAGCCTCTCTGGAGGAAGAAGGGTATTGGGGGTCGGTTCCTACAAAGAATTGAACCTTGGAAATCCTGTAGGTAGTTTGCTATGTCCTACAGGTGCACTGTGAAGCTGGATTGTCTGGATGGTAAATAACAATAATCATAATTGTAGAATGTTTGAACCTGACTTTGGGTAAAAACAAATAGTGCAATTTACTTACGTTGGGTCATTAGCCAAGTTCAAAAAGAGGCAGACATTGTCCATTGAGCCATTTTCTTCAAAGTCAGACTTGAAGAACCGGGCAGTTTCCATGTTTACCTAAATAGCAACGACTTCATCATTGATGGGAAAAGAAAAAGTCTTAACATTCATGTCGGATCAAAGTTAAGGCATTGACTTGAATTGTTCTTGTTCTTAAAATCTTCATGTATACAAAATATTTTTTCATAAAAGTCAACCAGGTGCTGCTTACTTTGGGCATGGAAAGTAAAAGTCTTCAGTTTCATTCAAATGTCACTTTCAATATTTAGGTTGTTCAACTTGTCAGAGTAGCAACTTCTCCACCTAGAGGGATTCAACTATTTCTATCTCTGCATTGTTCTAATAACAAAAGCATTTAATTTTTATGAAAAAAAATTATACTTACACCCATAGCAGCAAATACAATTGCAAAGTTTTCTTCACTGTAGTCCACTACATCTTTGGATTTCTTTACCAAACCAGCCTGCCGACAGATCTGAGCTGCAATCTGATGAGTATTACAAAAGAACTAAGTTAAAAATCTAGGTTTATATTTCTACAAAGAAGTAACTTTTACTCAAAGGTTTGAAATGATAAATAAAACTGCGATGTTTTTGAGGCCTTTCACCAACAAAAATTTTTTATAGTTCACAAAAAGAAACGCAAGAACGTGGGATATCAAGCACAGATAATGATTCAATACAGTTAGATTAGGTATTGATTATGAAAGCTTTACATTGACTTTCTCAATAAAAATAACACATTTAGAAATACTTCCCTGTTGGCTTGGGTGGAGAGCAAATGTTTTGAGAATGATGAGGGCAACGAAAGTACAAATGTGCTTTACACAATTGATGTATGTATTGATTGTGATAGGAAATGTATGAGTCCCTAATAAAATGATTTTTTAAAAACTGAGGAGCTGATACCAAGGGCTCAAGTAGAAAGCAAATGTTTTGAGAATGATGATGGCAACAAATGTAAAAATGTGCTTGATACATGGATTATATAGATTGTGACCAGAGTTGTACGAGCCCCCAATAAAATGATTAAACAAAAAAAGAAACCCTTCCCTGTTACATGTCCCACTAACCCCATCCTAGTTCTCACCTCATTGTGCGGTAAGCCAGCAGCCGAAAAGATGGGAATTTTCTGTCCCCTGGCAATGCTGTTCATGCCATCAATGGCTGAAATCCCAGTCTGAATCATCTCCTCAGGGTAGATCCGACATTGAGGGTTGATTGGCTGCCCTAGTTCCCAAAGAGGAAACGTTATTATTACCTGCACATTATTTAGAAATAGAAGCAGAAAGCAAATGAATAAAAAACAACCAAATAAAGCCCATAAACTAAAAAGTAAGATAAAACCTGAAGTCTGTAAAACATTGCTCTCTATTCTTTTTTTCCCCTCTAAAAAAAAAAAGTCACTGCTGAAATCTGAAACTGTTTAATTATTTTCCTTGAGTCTTCTGCAGCTTCACAAAATAGAGGGTAGCATAACAAATTCTTCAAGTTCAATACCCACTGCTGCCGAGTCCATTTTGACTGGTAGCAGTCCCAGCGTGCAGCGGAGCACTGCCAGTTAGGGTTTCTGGGGCTGTGACCCTTTCGAAAAGCAGACTGCCTCATCTTCCCCCAAGGAACAGCTAGCGGACTGGAACACTGCCTCTCCATTACCAGGGCACCGCTTAGCCCACTGCACCAGCAGAGCTCCTTGATGAGAGGTATCTTTATTTCAAAGCCATGCTTTCACTACTAACATTGCAGAGTCCACAGTAACACTTCACAATGTTTTAAGATATTGTATGCACTGATACAAGAGATCTTTTTGTAAAAATAGCTCCAAATAAAAATTTAATAAATATGGAGACAATCCTAGAAATTATTGTTAAACATTAGTTTATTTATGTAGAATAGTACCCCTCTCTCTCTCACACACACACACACACAGCCACATCCACACACACTCTGGCAAAGGTGGAAGACAACGGGGCTTCAGAAAGTCTGTGGAATAATTTGCTGATCTTTCCACCAGCATTCTGAAGCACCCTCACAGGCTATTCCCCCGAGCTCGGAAGTCCCTTTCCTGCCCCTACCCATGATGTCAAGGAAGTCTTCAGCCAGCACAACTGGGCCTCTGTCAATGGGCTTTCCAGATCCATTGAATACCCGGCCTGCAAAACAGGAAAGGAGAGAGTAGAGTGGGTACTGACTTCCAAATGTGCATTGCTTTTCTAGTCTCTGTGGACACAGGTTTACAAGAAAACAAGATTGCTGCTCCAAAGAATGATTATATCCATTTACCAAGCATATCCTCAGACACTGGTGTTCGGAGAATATCTCCAGTAAATTCACAGGATGTTTTCTTGGCATCTATACCTGAGGTACCTTCAAACACCTGTATGAAGACAGAGATGCAATCAGAAATGTACATAGGTCCTTAAGCACTTTATTAAACAGGTCTTACAAAACAAAATCCATAAATGGACACTACGAGGGGCTTCAAAAAGTTCATGGAAAAATTCTAGTATCTTTCAATTTCATTTTTCCATGAGCTTCTGGAAGCCCATTTGTATGTTTTACAATGAGCAAATGAATGTTCATTTGATGAACCCAGTTGAGCATCTTTAGAACAAGGGCTGGCAAACTATGCCCGTAGGCCAAATCTCACAGAAAAACTAATGATTTTACATTGTAAATAGATGTTTCAAAAAAAAAAAAAAAAAACACCCCCCAAAAAACCAGATACAACATGGACTTCCAAGGATTTACTACCTGGCTCCACAAAGACCTAAAGTATTTACTATTTGGTGTTTTATAGAAAGTTTCCAATCCTTTTCTAAATTACTTCTAGTAAGCCAAGCATTTGAGGAAAACTGAAACTTCTCAATATCAGGTAGTGTTGGAACTACAACTTGTAAGGAACAATTTGCTGGTTTGTTCCTCACTCAGATATTGTTCTGGTGTATCCATCATCTACCTTTGATAGAGAGGGTGAAAGGGTCAGCTTGCTGTTAACCAACCACTGGCAAGGTAACATAGTTTGGGACCTGGTCTGCTGAGATTTAGTTGATATAAGGGACTCAGGATATAACAGCACCCTCCCTCAACAGTAAAAATTCCGTTAAAGCCTGTTAATTATTCAGGGTTGCAGGAAAGTAGAGGCAGAGCCATTTAGATAAGAAAAGCCACATGGGACTTTAGGGGATACCAGTTAGACAGGCCATGGAGTGAAGAATGGCCTTCAGTTCATGGTCTGATAATCCCTTCGGGAATTGGAAACTTTCCTGAGACCCCTTATCCCCTTGGTCTTCTAATTGTAAATACCCATTCATTATTATTTCAAAGACTATTTCTTGTAACATAGTTAAAAATATATAACTTGCTGGATTGGAATTGAATAATGAACCAGCTCAGAGGCAGAAACCTCACTGTTTCCTTCTGCCTCGCTTGCAAAAATAAACTTAGAATTCATCCAATCAACCCAGTCTGCTTTTTGGCAACAGTGACAGGCTCTCCCTGACCTCTTGTGCAGGGACAGTATCCTGAGATGTGACTTTAGGGGAGGAGGTTTTTGACTGGTGGAACTATTGGCTAAAAATTAATATAGAAGCTGCCTTTTGAAAGGAAACAGCCAGTATTCCATGTCTAAAGATTTCATTTCATTCAATGAATACTAGCATAAACAAGTAAGGTTCCCTAAATCTCTGAAACGAGGAAAAACTTCAAGTGACTAAGTTCTGAATGTGATGCTTACCTGAACCACTGCTTTAGAACCACTGACTTCTAGCACCTGCCCACTTCTCTTTGTGCCATCTGGCAATGTCAAATGGACAATCTCAGCATATCTGGGAAACTAAATAGGAAGAAATAAATGATCACAAACCAGTATTTTAAAAGCCCTCACCCCCACCTGGAAAAGAAAAAAAAAAGTTTGGCCAAAGTAATCTATGCAGCGTGCACACACACACACACACACACACACACACACACACACACACACCACACACACCCCTCCCCCCCCATCCCCACACAGGTAAATTCTGAGAATTTGCAAAGACCTCAGGCACTGAAGTCCTTCAAAAAACACAATCGGCCAAAGTAATCTATGCAGCGTGCGCACACACCCCACCCCCCCACCCCCCGGTAAATTCTGAGAATTTGCAAAGACCTCAGGCACTGAAGTCCTTCAAAAAACACAATCGACACACACACATAGTTGGGCATAGCATTATATACAAAGGAAGGAGTCTAAAATCCATGAAAATATGACAAGTATCTTTCTTTCCCCTTGTGTTTCTATGTTGTGTATTTCTGTGATTATGCTACTGGGTGCCAATGAGTTGGCTCTGACTTATAAGGCCCTTGTGCACAACAGAAGCAACAGTGCCGGTCCTGTGGCATCCTCGTGCATCATTGTTAACGTTGGAGCCCAAGGCTGCAGCCACTGTGTCAGTCCATCTAGTGGAGGGTTTTCCTTTTTCGCGGACTCTTTAACAAACATGATGTCTTTTTCCAGGAACCAGTCTTCCGATTGATGATGTTTTCAAAGTCCGTGAGATGGCACCTCACCATCCTTGCTTGTAAGCAGCATTCTGGCTGTACTTCCATCATGACAGATTTGTTTGTTCTTCCGGCAATCCACAGTAGTTTCAATATTCTCCACACACACCCACAATTCAAAGGCATTAGTTATTTTTTGGTTTTCCTAACTCACTGTCTAGCTTTCTCATGACCTCTTTGCTATGTAGCACTCTAAAGCACTGGCTCTCAACCTTCCTAATGTCGTGACCCTTTCATACAGTTCTTCATGTTGTGGTGAACCCCCCCCCCCCCAACCATAAAATTATTTTCATTGCTACTTCATCACTGTGACTTTGCTAGTGTTATGAATCGGGCGACCCCATGTGAACGGGTCATTCGACAAACCCCCAAGGAGTCGCGACCCACAGGCTGAGAACCATTGCTCTAAAGACTATAGAGGGGTATTTTCAATTGCCTCCTCTGCGTGTGAGCTGGACAATGAAGAGGGCTGTAGAAGAACTGATGCAGCTGACCCATGGTGCTCGAGAGTACTGACGGCACCAGGGACTGCCCAAAGATTACAGGGCTGTCTTGGGAGAAGTCTGGTCAGAGGGCTCTGTTAGAGGAAGGATGGCGACATTTCGTCTCACACACTTTGTTCCTTTTTATCAGGAGAGACCAGTCCCTGGAAAAGGACATGAGGCTGGTAAAGCAAAAGGTCAGCTAAAGAGAGAAAGACCCACAAGGAGATGGACTGGCTCAGCTCGACGATGGGCTCGAATACAGCATCTGTGGCGACGGCAGAGCACCAGGCGTGTTTGTTCTGTTGTACATGGGGAGCTGACCGATGCAACAATAATGGCAGGTAAAAAATACCTATCACTCAAAACCGATTGCTTGCCTCTGGGTGTGTGACCACATGTTAGCTTTCTGGGGGCAGCAAAAGGCCAAATGTTTTAAATTATAAATTAGTAACATAATAATGTAATGCTAGAGTCACCACCAGAATTGACTTTAAAGGTCGCAAATTTGAATTGGTTTGAGTCACTATGAATCACTCTACCTCTAATTCTCCTAACCAGATAGATATTCCTTTTTTTTTTATGGTATATGCCCGCCCCAAAATATATTGTAGTGTGTTTTACTTATATAAATGGCAACACACCACATAACTCATTTGTTAACTTTTTTTTGAACTTATGCTTTGGACCTGACATATAATTATTTACCAAATTTTATCAATATAATGTGTCAAAAGATGTATCACTAGCTTGTATGACACAAAGAAAACAGTAATTTATACTATGCTAGTTATAAGATTATATCAAAACGAATATCCCTGTATGTGGCCCTCTGTGCAAGTCAGGGTGTTCCTAAAGGTGGGTGTGGTGGTTAGATGATTGTCTATCAACTAGATACTGCTGGCCAGGGGTGGAGCCAAACCTGTCAAATCAGGTCACAGCCTGATGCTGTGGCCTTCCCCACCCCAACCACCCTCTGTATACCCCTTTGCCTACTCTACCACTGACCCTGAAAGATGCTGGAGTCATGCCATGCTTCCACCGACCTTGGATCCACATGATTCTACCCACTGGCCTGTGCCCTTCCTGCCTTCTGCATCACTTGCGGCTAAGTCTGAAGAGGGACTTAAGGATTAGTATTGGACTAAGGACTTGAGCTGGACTGTGCTGGGGCGCTTTCTTGATATATAATTACTAAAGCTTTTTCTTTTTTATAAATCATTTTATTGGAGGCTCTTACAGCTCTTATAACAATCCATACATCAATTGTATCAGCATATTTGTACATATGTTGCCATCATTCTTTTCAAAATATTTTCTTCCTACCTGAGCCTTGTTATCAAACTTTTTCCCCTGCCTCCCCCACCCCCCCTCCTCAAGAACGCTTGATAAATTATTGCTTTTTTCACATCCTACACCATCCGCTGTCTCCCTTCACCCACGTTTCTGTTGTTTGTCCCCCTCAGGGGTGGTGGTTATATATATGCTGATCTTTGAAATCAGTTCCTCATTTCTCCCACACCTTCTCCCTAATCTCGTGGTATCATTACTCCCATTACTGTTCCGGGGGGTGGAGGGGGGAATCTGTCCTGGATTCTGTGTGTCGAGTGTCAAGAGCTCTTCACTGTACATTCTCCGGTCTAGCTGAATTTGTAAGGTAGACCTGGGGTTCATGATGGGGGTGGGTGGGGAGCATTAAAGAACTAGAGAAATGTTGTGTGTTTAGGTGTTGCTATACTGTACCCTACCTGACTTGTTCCTTGTGGCCCTTCTGTGAGGGAATGTCCAATTATCTACAGATGGAGTTTGGGTCTCCACTCCAATCTCCCTCATTTACATCAATATGATTGTTTTAGATCTTCTGATGCCTGATACCTGAACCTCTCGACACCTTGTGATCACACACGCTGGTGTGCTTCCTCCATGTGGGCTTTGTTGCTTCCCTGACAGATGGCTGCTTGTTTAACTTCAAGCCTTTAAGACCCCAGACACTATATCTTTTAATAGCCTGGCACCATCAGCTTTCTTCACCACCTTATGCAGCCATTTTGTCTACAGCAACCATTTCAGGAACGTGAAATATTCTTTCTTGGACATATGAATGTCACTGGATTGTTTCTCTAGTCAACCAGCTTAACGTAATGGGTTACCGGGCACGTATTTCTTCTGCCAAATCACCCTGGAAAGCAGATGGATTATTTTACACTCACCCTAGTGATACCCAAAGTATCCCATCCCAATACCTCTGCCTATCTTAGGCTGTTAAAACTTCTACTAATATCGAGCATATTTTCATGTTGATTGACAATTCAGACTTAATCACCTATAAATGTATTATTATTTAAAATATTATTAATTGGAATTAACATATATATCATTCCACAGTTCAATGACATCAAGCAGACTTGGACAGCTGCTACCACAGTCGGTTTCCAAACATTTTTTTTTCTTCTTGGACTCTTGGACAATGTCTCCCTTTTACCACTGGCCTACGACCCCCATACCCCCGATACCCTTATTCTACTTTCTGTCTCTACAGGTTCATCAATCCTGGGTTTCATATACTGAAACACAGAGAAGCACATAAGACAACTTCAAGAGGGTCTGAATGTATTATTTCTGGCAGTGTAAGATTTTATGTCAACTCACACCTGTATGAAAGTGTAGGGGTGGTGTCCTTCCTATCAATCCAATCATCGCTTGATGATACTTCCATGGGGGTCTGGCCTTTTTATAAGAGGGGCATTGGGAACCGCTCTGGTTCTGTGCCTTCCTCCTCCAAGGTCAGTCCCACGTGCGGTACCAAGCTGGAGAGCTGTCTGTGCCCTGTCATGTTTCCACTGAACTTGAGTTCACAAGACTGTCCCCACCAGCCTGGGATCTCCCTTCTTCCCACTTCACCCTTCGGTGTCTGCAGTCTATCATGTGAGTCTGAAGAGACTCTGGCTAGCGTCAGTCCCGTGGACCTGAGGTGGATTGGGCTGGCTTGTCTTTTGGCTATATAAGGCTCTTTCTAATGTATAGTTGAATATCACTGGTTTTGTTTCTCTAGACAACCCAGTCTAATACATTTTTCTTTTCTCACTTTGTAACAAATCTTCCTTTTTCTTACTGACAGAAGTCTGGATATAAATTCCTTTTCAAATATCTTCTCTGTTTTCTAACAGTTTCTGTTCATTTTATCATACAGCAGTCTTAACGTTTTTCATATAATATGTGCTAAGGAAAAGTTCCTAACTTCATTTTTCATGTTTGAGTCCTTAACCCAGGTGAATTACTTTCTCTCAGCTGATTTCCCCCCTCATTTTCTTTCCTATGGGAAACAAACTACTTCAACAATATTTACTGAAAATCCAATCCCCCCATTGACCTGACGTGCCTTTGTCATTTATCAAGTTCCCAGACATTTTCTATGCTGGTTTCAGGACTTTTAATTTTATTCTACCAATATTTACTTATTCCTATGTCAAATCCTTATTCTCAATTGTTCTCTATTTGTTATCTGTTGAGGAAGTCTCTTTTCTCATCCCCTTTCGGGGTTGTTCCTATAAGCACTGAACTCTCTTTCTCTTTTGTATGAATTTTAAAATCCGTGTGTCAGTGTCACCAGCACATACATATTTATAACTTTTGAGACTATGATGGGAAATAATTTAAAGATTAATTTGGGAAGAATCAATACCTTTAGTCTTCCATTCATGGATATATATGGGCTTTCATTTAAGTTGTTGTTTATATCTTTGAAAACCCTGATTGGTACAATGAACATACTCTTCTGGCTAACTGACATGTTGGAAGTTTGGGCCCTGTGTTAGTCTGGGTGGACTAGAGAAACAAATTCAGACACTCATATGGGTGTACAAGAAAGAGCCTTATATAAAGAGTAATTGAATACTGAGGAAACATCCCATCTCAGTGCAGATGAAGTCCTTAAGTTCAATCTTAACCAATATGTCCAATACCAATCAATAAATTCCTCTTCAGACTCATGGAACACATGCAATGACACCAAACACAAGAAGAATCACAGGCTAGTGGGTCGAAAATCGTGTGGATCCAGTGATAGTGGAAGCATCTCAGCTCTGGCATGGGTCTCCACCTGATTTCTCCAGCTCCAGGGCTGTAGCGTAGCTCCACGTGTCTTGTAAACAGGAACGCCTCAGGAAGTGTCTGTGTCTGGCCTCCAGTGAGCTATTTTTCTCTACGGCACCTCAAAAATAAGGTCTTCAAGCTGCAATCTGCTTGACAGGCTAAACTCCACCCCACTTACTCTTAAGTCTCAAGTTGACAACAGATTATATAACTACCACAGGTCCCTCAGAGGTGCCTGGGAAGAAAGAACTGGTGATTTCCAGACCAAAGTTCAGCACTGAAAACAGTTCTACACCGACACACATAGGATTGTCATGAGTCAGAGGCAACAAAGCTCTAAAGTTTTCTGTCAGCAATTAGTTACTGATTGTTCCAATCAATCACTGCTGGCATGCAGATGTCTACTGATTTCTGCAGCCTAATCCTATGTCCAGCAACTGTCCTACACCATTGTTTCCAACACGTCCTATAGAACGGCTTGAATTTTCTGTTTAGTTTATCATGTCAAGAAATGATAACAACAAAGCTCCCTTTTCAAAAGTTCACCTCTCACACATGGCAGCGCCATAAGGACCGGCTGCCTGTGTCCAACGGTCCCCAAGATTTGTTGCAGATCAGACAGACCGCTGTGACCTATTCTGTTGTTTTCAAAGCAGATTGCCAAGTCTTTCTTCCAGTCCACCTTGGTCTGGAAGCTCAGCTGAAATCCTTACAGCAGCATGGAGTCATGTCAGCCTCATGATCGGCAGGTAGTGGCTGTGTATGGGGTGTGCTGGGTAGGAATCAAAGGAGATCTTCCAAATGGAAGGTGGGACTTCTACCGACAGTTCACCAGTGAAATGCCCACAAGCAACGATGGAAACGCTGTACCACTTTCTTTCTAACCCTTTCTTTTCTCACAGCACTGGTTAGGCTCCCAGCGGTGCCCACCAGACACCCTCCTGAGTCAGCGGAGAATGCTTTTAGAGCCTTCCATCTCTCGAACGAATGCGGTGTGATTTCAGAATATGGTAGATACGTATCCTAAGAAGTTAAATAACAGGCAGCATGTTCTCACTCTGCATTTTCTAAGAGAGCTGTATTTTTTTTTCAAGAAATGGGTATAATTTTATCAAATGCTTTTTCTTTATTTACTGAGAAGAGCATAACTGTTTTCCTAGATGAATCTAATGAAAGTGCTAAATTATATAGATAGATCTTCTAATGTCACATCATCTTTGTGTTGCCGGGGTAAGCCTCCTGTCATAACTTTTATTTACATGTTAATTTTTATTGATACAATACATGAGTAATTTTATCATGGATTTTGGTAACTGTGTTTTAAATGAGAATGGCTACCTCACTCTTCTGGTACTTTACATTGTCTAGTTTGGAACCCATGTTAATAGCATTATCTTCTAATTAACTTCTGCTAGCTGTGTAGCAGATCTCTACTTTCTTTCTCTTATCCACTTTATGTACAATTATCTATTACTTGGTTCTGTGTGTATGCTTTAAGTTAAAATCCAAAAGCAAAAATAGAACCTGTCAGGCATCTGAGAAAACAAATGATAAAATTCAAAGCTAAACCTCAGGGTAAAATTGAGGCTGTAAGATATTAGCGGAGTTGGTCAAATGAAGCAAAACAACAATGTAAGCTGGGTGTTAAGTATGTTTAATGGTCTTTCCTCACCCAGAGGTAATCTACAGAGGAGGAAAAAAAAGAAGAAATTAATTTAGCTCTCTTAAAACTACTTCCTCTGCGATGTTCTCTAACTTCTTCCTGATGCTGTCTCTTAATAGTGTCCTGAGCTTCCCCTACTTCACATTACTCAACAAAATTTTTAATTATCTAGTCAACTACTTATGGCTCCACTGTGACAGCAGCCCTTTATAAATGTTGACCAATGTACTTTCTATGCTGAGCTTAGTAGTTAAAATACTTGAAATTAAAATATGAACTATAATTTTTATTTAATACACAACAGTGAAAAAAAGAAACACAGCTTCCTAATATGTTCCGCAATCACATGTAGGTACTACTCTTTCCCCAAATAGTAAGGGGAGCCTGCCCACGTCTTGTACAATGGCTTTGGATCAATGTGCAGACTAGAGGGTAACTCTGGCAAAGAAGCCATTAATTTGCACCTGTACCTAGGCACCCACAAAATCATCTCTCAGTAATAAAGCTGGAGAGACAACACACTTTCTAAGAATATTTCTCAAAAATGCTTATACTTTCAGAGGGGGCCAAATATTAGCATATTCTTACTAGATTCTTTCAATTAACTAGTAACCATGTGCTCCATCCCTTAGCCCATAGCAGTAACAAGCTATAGAGAACCACTACGCTAGAAAACATAAACCATCTTTTCTGAAGGTATTCTGATCAAATGCAGGCAGCAAGTATCTATTAGAGGCTATACCCCCCTACCCCCTCCTTTTTAAAGATAACCATAACCGTTCACAATTCTTAAATGTATGCATGGCTGAAAGAAATACAAAACCAAAATTGAATTAAAGTTTCTTCTCTGCCTTGGAAAGCGTTGAAAAAAAAAAAAAAAAAAAGATTCTTCCAACGAACCGAACAGGCACACACTATTTGGTGCTTTAGGGTTTTGCCATGCTCACAAGGATAAGCTAACACTCTGTATGTAGATACAGGGCGTAATATTTCATAGAGAAGGCAAGTGTACAAGTAAGTGTTAAAAACAGCAGTCTTTTATGAAGCACAGTCACAAATCTATTTTTCTCACGAGGTAGGAAAGATAAAAGTTATTTGCCTTCTTTTTTTCAGTAAAGTACTCAAGGCTGTAACAAAATCCACAGTGGAACTTGGTTTATTGACTTGGGGCCTAAAATTCTCCTCTCCGTTTTAGTACCGATAATCAGACCAAGGAATGGCTTAAAAACACAACACACATTTAAATTGTTTTTTAACTTTATAAATGGTCAAACTATAATAGAGAGTAGAATTACCTTAACTTGATCTAAGATCACCAGTGGACCATTGACTCCTGATACTGTCTTGTACGCTGCAAATAAACAGGGAAGAGTCAGTCGGCAGTAGTCAAATAACACAACATCCTCAATAACCTCTCTGGTACAGGTACCCTTCAGAGTCGTTGCAAGTTAGCTGCAGAAACACAGAAGCACAAACTCTTCTCTCTCCCCAGGGCACATCAAAGTTATGCTCACATCATACTGTAGTTTATGTTAACACATTGGGGACGGATTCCGAGATAACTCGTGATTTCTACACGCTGTCTTCAGATGCCATCTGCTTGGATATATTTTAATTACTTCATCTATTTAGGTGTTTACATCAGTAGTGAATGTATCAAATTCAATTGAAATAATTGTAGCTGTTTAGGATAAGATCTCCACAACTATCAAACCAAAGGGCTAAGAGATAATTTTTGTAGTGTTTCAGGGATAATATTTGCACACCATGTTGTTTCTTCAATGTAGTTGTAGAGTATAGTTGTAGAGTATAGCAACAATAGCACATTGTATAACAAAGAAACATATCAACAAATAAACACTAGGGAACAAAGAATGTAGTTTTTGTTTGATATACTGTATTTATTTTTTACTGTTTTTCAAAGTAATATTGATTATGTTGATTATTTTACAAGTTTATAATTTCATAAAGATTGTAGTTCATAAAAGTAATAATGTTCCGTATACATTGCAAAATATTATTTCATAATGTGAGACATTTTATATTCAAAACTAAAAGTTATAAATAACTATGATAAAAAAGGTGATGAGATGTAAACCCATTTATGGTTTAATGCAAAAATAAACTAACAGCCGAAAAAATACACGGCCACTTGGTTAAGTTAGTAAAAAATATATCTGGTCTTTAATGTGTTGAGTTTGTAACAGCATTATAAAAAAGCCTGACACAGAGTTAAGAATTACCAAGATGTGGCACGGAGACATGAAGTGAGTGAGCACATGCGGTTGGGAAAACAGAACACACAGACCTGCTGAATGCGGAGGGGAGAAAAGGGCAGTATCTGCAATGTGCAATAAAGTAAAACAAGGTCTGCCTGTAACGACCAAAACTCAATCCTACTTTAGCACGATGACAACACTCAAAAGTTCCAACGTATTTATAAAATATGCCTGTGCCGTACACCTTTCATAATCTACCCAAACGACCAGAGCCCTACTCTGACACTGTGAGTAAGGGGCTGGGAGGCTAGCCGCCATGCCATCCACCAGCAGCTTCTCTGGAGAGACAGGATTAGCCTTGTTAACTGTGGGGCAGTTCCCCAGCTTCCTCTCTGAGCTACAGACCCCACAGCAGGAAGGGCGGTGACGGGAGCGACGCCATGCTGAGATGAGCTGCGAGCAGGGAAAGAGCAGTTGCACTCACTTCATCAGGGAGAAGCTGTACAGGAAGTGGCTATTAGGGTTGAATCTTGTGATGGGAATTAGCAAAGTTGATGAGGAAGAGGAAGACGGAAACCTTATATGCAGAAGTGACAAAACTCACAAAGGAAATTTGACTAAATATAAAACTCTCTGCCATCGGGTCGACTCGGGATCATGGTGACCCTACAGGACAGAGTGGAACTGCTCCTGTGGGTTTCCGAAACTGCCACTCCATGGGAGTGGAAAACCTCGTCCTTCTCGTGAGGACTGGCTGGGGTCTCAGCCAGTTAGCAGCCCAACTCACAGCCGCTATACCACCTTGAAAAATTCATGGAAAAATTGTAAAATAACCTGGTTTCATTTTTCCACAACCTTTTTAAAACCCCCTTGTAGAGTCCATAGGTAAATGCGCAAAGCACACTTCCTTGGCATTCTGTTTCCTTAGAGATTACAGTTTGGGGCAGTTTTACTGTCCAACATGTCGATACGAGTAGGAAATCAAGTCAACAGCATATAACAACAACAAAACTTAAAATACGCACTGCCAACCCATGGACCCTGACTTAAAGCAACTCCTACACCACGGGGTAGCACTGCCCCTGTGCATTCTGAAGCGGTCACTCTTCCTGGGAGTAGAAGGCCTCCTCTTTTTTCGATGGCATGGCTCGTCCTTTCAAACTGCTGACCTTGTGGTTAGCAGCCCAACATGTAATTCAAACTATAATCTGTATGTTAAAAAGCCACGATAAAAGTGCCATAAAGTTGAGAAAAGAACTTTATAAAGGAGAGAATGAGTAATGCCACGAAAGCCCATGGGTCAAATTAATGAGATACACACTCCTTTTCTAAAATGTCAAGTACTATAGTCAGCTCAGATCCTATTTCCCATTGTACATTACACCCTGGAAGCAAAGTTGGCTCTTCAACTCTGTAACTAAACCCACTGCTGTTGGGTTAGTTTTGACTCTTAACTATGTAGGACATAAAAGAACTTCACTGAGTTCCCAAGATGCCACTCTTCTCCCTCAGAGTGGCTGGTGGGTTTGAACTGCTGACCTTTCCATGAACTGCTGAGCACTTAACCATGGTGCCTACCATCAGGGCTTCTTGTACTCTACAAGGTTTTACCCAAATCCCTCATTACCTAAAAAATGTAGTCAACCTTACCACATTGAAGTGAAATTTCTTAATATGGCTCCTCTCTCCATTTTTCTATCTCCCACCAAATACTTGGGTGGGACCATGCAAATAAGGTGGAGAGCGCTGTATCCCAGGGATTGGTCAGTTTGGACATTCTACCGAGGCTATAGGGATGAAGCATCTGAGAAGTAGGAAGCGAGTCCCTGAGACGATCAAGGAAGAACTACTAGTAGAGCAGCCTCTAGGTCCCTCCTTGTCTGCAGTGGCTGCAGCAGCTGAGGCTGTGCCACACCGAGGTCAGAGGTAGAGGAAAGGAAACCAAGAAGCAGAGCTGAGACTGTGAGACCCTTAGGCAGAGTAGGGGCTGCTTCCTGGCCCGCGAAGGCAGAGGCCACCGGACCACATGACTGAGAGACTCAAGATGAGAGAAATGTTGGGCCACTGGTTGAGGAGAGGTGCTGCTGTGGACCAAAGACTATCCTTAATGCTTTATGATGCTGATTTATAATAACCTGTTAACTTTCCTGGTGGCACAGAGGTTACCTGTTTTGTTTACTAACTGCTAGGTCAGCAGTTCAAAACCACCAGCTTGTCTGTGGGAGAAAGATGGGGCTTTCTACGCTCATAAAGTTACAGTCTGGGAAATGGGGTGCTTCTGCCCTATCCTATAGGGTTGCTATGAGTTGGCATTTGACTCAACAGCCGGAAGTTAACTTCCCTAATAAACACTCATACTTTTGGTGTTGTCTGTTGAGTTCTGAATGGCCACTGCAATGCATTTCAGAACCCAGCAGAAGGGTAGAGTGTTGAGGGTGGAAGGCTGGTGTCGGAGTAGGGAGAAATAAGAGTGGAAGCATGTCTGACCTCTGCCTTGTGGCAATCAGCCTCGGGCTGGTGTGGAGATGGACTCTCCTTCTTCCTTGTGCAAGCCAAGAGGTCAGACCTCGCCTACATTCTGTTTTTTCACACATTTAGTTCGAGTCTGATGGTTATTAAGCAAAACAACAAACACTGCGGGAGAATAACTCTTTTAACAGACAACTGCAGAATTAAGTAAATTTAAATTAGAATGGCTTTAAATATGTGAAAACATTAATAAGGTCTGGTCTCTACACACATGCTTATCCTAAATAATTCATCTAAGTGGAATCATTTCTTTGGAGCTAATTTATTTCACTAAACTCGCTTGATTTCTCTTGAGGTCTTGTAATGGGCTTGGACTGAAATTCTTGGCACAAACAGATTCCCAAGAATGAGGAAATGATTTAATATAATAGGCAATCAGTCTACTCAGGGGCTTCACACTTAAAACAGGACAGGCCAAGGATGAAGACAGGCCAAGGATGGAGTGCCTAAACAAATGCTGGGACAGAGTATGTACCTGAGTAAGCAGTAAGGAGCCTCCGGCTCTTTCTAACTGTACATCAAGCACTTGTTGAATGTGTGTGTTTCACAGATGCCTCCAAATTGACGTTGACAAAATACCTTAGATAAAATACCTTAGTCCCAGCTTAAAGTTAAAACTACTTCAATGGATAATTATCAAAGGATTAGCATTCCTCTAAGATTCCTAGAAAATCCCCCACTTATACATTTTTTGCTTTTTTTCCCCCTTTAAATCCTTGCCATTGTTTAAAATAATTGAGGACTCTTGAAAAAATAATCCCAACCAGGTAAAAACTTTGTTGTTCCCATTTAAAAGAAAACAATGTTTTCTAGTTACTTCCTAGAAATGTTATCTGGAATGAACAGTGCGTTGCATTACAAACATTTCCCCCCCAGAGACCAGTTAAAAATAAACAAAACCACAGACAGGCCTTTTGAAGACCTTTCCTCAGACAACTGGGAGTGGGGGTGGCAGCGAGGGAGATGTAGCTGAGATCTATAGACGATTACTTTGAATAAAATACATCAATAAAACCCCTCAAGTTCTTAAAACTCTCTTTATCAACAAGATTTACATGTCTTCTGAGCTTCCACCTTGTATCACGGAGATGGCTCATAATCTTATGTTTAAAATTTAACCTCCTCAAAAGTACTCAGTTTTGCCAGTCACGAGCTGAAAGCATGACTGAGAAAAAGAAACACTAGTTATAGCTTTCCTGGAAACAGTGAATCAAGCTGCCTTCTACCCAGACAAGTCTTCTTCATTTAAAGATGAGTCTTAAGTTTTAGGTGACAAAAATAATCCTGAGAAATTAAGTAGCTCATTGAAGTCACTTAAACAAACTTTATAGATCTTACCCCAGCCCAAAGTCTAACCCTAAAGTGGTCATTTTCTTAGGGTCTATACCACCATACTTACTTGCAAAACTTTGTATAGCACCCGAAATAATTTCATAAATCTGCCATTTTGGCTATGGCAGAAAGGTCACTTTTGTAATTCAATGCAAAACTTCCACAGTTTCACATTTTATCTATACTGCAAAACTATCCTCCAGTGGAAATGCTGCACTGGAAAATCTTAAGGGGAGGACAGAGTATCTGATGGTGATACCTTAGTTTCCCTACCAGAAAGCATGAAAAATAGGACATCACCTGAGATACAAAGCAAAGCTTAAGAAACTTGTTTTGTTTAAATTAAATCAACATATATAAAAACTAAATCCATAAATAAGGAGTCTGGGTAGCACACGGGGTTAAGTGCTTGGGCTTGGCTGAAAGATCAGGGATTCGAACCCACAGGCCCCTCTGCAAGAGATAGATTTAGAAATCATACGGGGATCTACAAGTGGCCATCTCGTTCAGAAGCAACAAAGTCCACTTGGAAGAAGCACACCAGCCTGTGTGATCACGAGGTGTCAAAGGTATGAAATCATACGGGGAGCTACAAGTGGCCATCTCGTTCAGAAGCAACAAAGCCCACTTGGAAGAAGCACACCAGCCTGTGTGATCACGAGGTGTCAAAGGTCTCAGGCATCAAAGAACAAAAAAAATCCTATCATTGTAAATGAGGAGGGTTGCGGAGTGGGGACCCAAAGCCATTCTGTAGGCAACTGCACATCCACTTACAGAAGGGTCACAGGGAGGAGATGAGCCAGTCAGGGTGCAATGTAGCAACGATGAAACATACAACTTTCCTCTAGTTCCTAAATGCTTGCCCCCCCGCCCCACTATCATGATCCCAATTCTACCTTACAAATCTGGCTAGGCCAAAGGATGTACACTGGTACAGATAGGAACCGGAAACACAGGGAATCCTGGACAGATGAGCCCTTCAGGACTGAGTGCCGATACCAGGAGGGTGGAGGGAAGATGGGGTAGACAGGGGAAGCATCTACATATAACCCCCACCCTGGGGTACGGACAACAGAAAAGTGGGACACGATGGAGAGTGTAATATATGACAAAATAGTAATAATTTATAAATTATCAAGGGTTCATGGGGAGGGTGGGAAGGGGGAGGGAGGAGAAAAATGAGGAGCTGATACCAAAGGCTTAAGTAGAAAGCAAATGTTTTGAGAATGATGAGGGCAATAAATGTACAAATGTGCTGGACACAATGGATGCATGTATGGATTGTGATCAGAGTTGTATGAGCCCCCAATAAAACACTTAAAAACAAACAAACCGCTGCGGGGAAGTTCTACCCGGTCCTAAAGGGCTAGTATTAAGTCAGAGTCAACTCAACAATAATGATATATACAAACAAATGATCTATTACAAATTTCAAAACCAAGACTACATAAAGAAACACTAGCAAACATTATATTTAGATGGCATTTCACATGTTGAGACCATATTCACTTTGTTATTACTAGCTGCTTAAGAGTCACAATGGAGAGAAACCCTACAACATCCAATGCCATCCCATGATCAGATGTGTGCCAGGCTGCTGTGTGATCCATGTAGATTTTACTGGCTGAGTTTGGAAGATGATCTCCAGGGAAACGGATTAGCTTCACAGCAGATTGAAAGTCTCCGCTGTAATAAAAGATGGCGCAGATGCTTTCCCACTCACTGCCATCAAGTCAGTGCAGACTCACAGCGAGCCCCTGTGGGCTTCCAAGACTAAAAAAGGCCAGTGTTTTTCCTGAGGAGCTGTTGGTGGGTTTGAACTGCAGATCGAAGCTCAACTTGTAACCACCATACCCGCAGGGCTCCTATATCAGATGCATTAGCTAGGCATTAAACTCAAGAGGCCCAAGTAGAAGGTTAGAAATCTCTACCCAATCAACACCGTTCCCCTGGAATCACACAGACTATCTCAATTCAGCTTCAAAGAATACTATCAAGTAAGCAAGGCTCACCATACGTTCATTTTAAATTTAGAGCAACGAGACTCACTGCCATCAAGTTAATTCTGACACACGGCGACCCTATAGGGCAGGGTAGAATTAACTGTTCTTGTGGGTTTCCTAGGCTGTAACTCTACAGACGTGGAAAATACCCCCTTTCTTCTAGCTGGTGGTTTTGAACTGCTAACCTGGCAGTTAGCAGCACAACATGTAACCCACTATGGCACCAACGCTCCTTCTAAGGGGCAACTAAGGCTCTGAAACATAAGTGATCTGCTTTTTTGCTAAGTGGCAGAGCGAAGATTAGAACTTTGTGAATATGCATGTATATAGACATAAAGACAATAGCTCTTTCCTTGTAATAAAGTGATTTTCAAAGAGAACATTATCAAACACTACATTTTATCCCTCAACTATATTTAGTCAACCATTACCAAAAACAGCCCAAGGCAGAGATAGCAGTTTAGAGTAAGGCTGCCAGAAGCAGAAACTCAGCTCCTAAAAGGGCCAAAACTCATTTTAAAAATTACAGAAATATTTTTATTTACCAAAACAATGGCCCCTCTTCTCTTGAAAATATCCAAATGAACAAGAGCGTAGGTCCACGGGTGGGTTGGTGAAGGATGATCAGAATGACTGATGACAACATAGTAGATACATGGTCACATCTTGATGTTGAATGATCAAGCAGGAAAAGCAAATTTACTCAGGAACATAATTTACTTAACACATACCATGGTTTTAAGAAGCACATTTTGTCAGATGACATCTTCCTCCTCCTGGCGGGCATGGGATTGTCTAATACCACTAACACCACTTCAAGATTGTGAAATGTTCAAAGGGAAAATTCAACTGTCATTACACAACAGGAGACCTGGGCCTTGTCTCCTCCTTAACAGCAAACAAAAGGCAGGACAAGCGGCTCCTCTTATGAAAGAACAGAGACCACATCCTGATTGGTGGGCACCCTTGGAAGAAGTGGATCTCGCAAAAGGCAACAATTACTTGCTTTGACTTTTTACAGGGGCCAGTTCTGGTCAGTATGTTAGAAAGGCAAGGCATGGATGTGAGAAACCTCAAGCACAGTGCAGACCATCTAATGGGAAACCTTTATGTCCAAAAGCTCAATCTACATTAGTGGTCAAGGTGTGAAAGAAAATCAAGTATTCTTTCTTGGTGAAATCCTGGCATCTAACTAAAGTGCCAATTTCAAATCTGTGTATGTATTTTGCCACTTCTTGTAACCAGCATTTTAACCCTAAATTTGTTTTTAAAGAGGGCCCAATTTGTACAGTGGAGTTACCATATTACCCTATTCCTTTATGCAAAAAGCACAAGTTAAATAATGTAATTATCACCTAAGATGTAGTACCATCATCTTTAGAAATATTAATAGGTTACCGTATATAATTGTGTATAATTGAGTTTTCCAGCACATTTTTAATGCAGTTTTGGTGGTAAAATTAGGTGCCTCGGCTGATAATCGAATCGGCTTATCCTCAAGTATATAAACGGTAATATATATTCAGAAGCAATTACAACTATTGACAAGAATCAAGAAGGCAGCATAGTAAAAAGATGATATTCAAACATTACTACTTATTAGCTTAAGTATATATATGATTAACATTTTCCAAAATAATCAAAATACAGAAGGGGAACTTACTCCAACCCAACCAAGTAACCCAGTTCCTTGATTTTATCTGTGCTAGGAAAGTAAATCACGCAATTTCAGTCACCTTCTAAGGGGTAGGCGCTGTGCTAAAAAAAAAAAGGTTTCCTACCTGTAAGTGTTATTCAATTGTAAGCACTATACTGCAACAGTTTTGCTGGGGAAAAAATATCATTTGAGCAAGTGTTTCAATCACTAGCTTAGCACACACACAGAATGTTACTCATATATATTCCTTAAATGTTTATAACCTTAATCACAGAAAACTGTTACAATATCATGATTTCAGTGGGGATTCTCTGAACTGATCCTGAATGAATAACTACAAGAAAACGGACTACTGTACCCTATATCCTTTTTCTACGAGTGCTACTAATGGGGAGCTTCAGAAAGTGTGAGGATAAATGGAATGAAAAGATAGTGGAATGTTCCCACAAACGTTTGAATCTCTCAGTGCATGTATCTGTCCTACCCCAAGAGAAGTATACAGATGCAATTTATGGAAGACAATTTGTAATGGTGAGTATAAACGTACTGGCAAAGTCTATGAAGTAAAGCAACATCCGTCGATTTCCTGAAGCATACAGGTCAGGGTCAGAGGGATCCCCCACAGGCAGTCTCTAACACAAGCAGTTCTCCGCGTAAAAGAGCACATCTCAGCAATCCATAGAGAGCTCTCCTCCCTCCTCACCCACCAGGGCTATCACATGACCCAGTGACAGAGCAGGATCAGATTAGTCAGGGTGGTGAGCACTGTGACTAAAACCCGTCATCTGAAACTGTTTAACCAATATGCCACCCAGACAGGCACTGTGACCATTAACCACTGCAGGTGCAGCTTCAACACCCCCAGTAAGAAACAAGATTTTTTTTGGTTTGTTTTTAAAAAGAAGTCTGATTCCAGGGCTCTTCCTTAGGTTTCCAAGGAAGTTATGAAGAGGTGTGATACTGTATCCTTCAAGTAATCAGGAAGCATTTCTAAGCTGCTGGCTGGTTTGTCTATTTAAGCCTGGTGGATTGAGGGGACCCAAGCCCCAACCCCCAATCGCAACACCACTGAACAGGTGGAGTTACACAATGTGAACGAAGCTGCTTGGTCTCTCCAAGCCTATCTCTCATTCAACCTGGTTCCCTGATGAGTCAACGAAGAAAGGGGCCCAACAAGAATTTGTAAACCTGAATGTTTAGTTCCGGCTTTGCTACCAGTTCAGGTGTCTGAAACCTTGCAAGTCCTCTCTCTCTCTGGGAGCCCGAGGCTTCTCACCTGTAAACCGAGAGGGTTGGGCTGGCTGACCAGTAGGGTGCTTTTTCAGACCTGGGGTTCTCCGATAGCTAGGTATCCTCCCAAGGGGCAGGCCCCTCCACCCAACACGCAGTCACATCTGCTCCCGCCGCGGGTCTGACCCGGTCAGCGACCGCACTGTTCTCGCCCTCCGGAGCGGAGCCTCCCGGCAGGCCGGGCCGACCTCCTCGCCAGAGGCAGGGGATGGGAAGGGGCGTTCCCTCGACCCCTACAAAAGCCAAACGAGGGCACGAGAAGATCCAGACTGAGTGACCCCAAGTGGGCCTCCGCGACAGGACGCAAGTGCGTGTGTTAGCAGAGCACGCTCCAGTTTAGGGAAGTCGGAGCCGGGGGAGCAAGAGCCAGGAGCCCACCGCCCACAGGAAAATGACCTCGCGGCCCCCCTGTCACGGAAATGGGTGCATGCGCATCTTTTTCTGGAGACACCTACGGGGGGGGTCAGGGTCTGCGAAAGGCCGCCGAGCCAAATAAACACCCGCCACCCCCCTCGGCGGCCCCGAGCAGGTGAGTGGGAGCAAGGGACGGGGCCAAGTGGCAAAGCAGCATTCGTCTTGCTCGCTCGTACTCACTGAGGCGAGGCTGGGAGAGGTAGTTCCGGCTAGCCGCCAGCGCCTGCTCCCGAGCGCCCACCACGGGCCCACTGGCGGACACGGGAAGCTCGGGTGCGGCCCCGTTGACGATCCCCCGCATCGCGCGCAGCGCCATCTTGTCTCCTCCGTCCCGACTGGCCCCGCAGCAGCGTCGCGCAGGCGCAGATATAGCGGGGGCGGCCCGCGCACCCGGCTCCGCCCATGCGCGCTGCGGAGGCCTCGCTCGGTCCCGCCTACTTCTGGGCGCACAGGCTCCGGGCTCGTGACTCGGGCCTCAGTGGGCGGGGCCGAACCTGCGCGCGCGCGCGCCCGGGAGCTGACCAGCGTGCTGGGAGCGAGGCCGCGGGGCCCCGGAGCGGGAGGGAGAAGCAAAAGAGGGAGCCAGAGAAAAGGCGAGAGTTAAGAGAGAAAGAAGAAATGTTGAAATAGAAAGGTAAATAAAGGAAGGGAAGGGGAGGAAGGAAAGTGCAAGAGAAGGGCAAGGGATGTCCATTTCCAGTGACATTTCCTGGTTCTCTTCTTCCTGTTTTGCCCTCCAGCCCCTTTCAATCTTCTGACATTTAGTTACATGAAGAGTAAAATTTTTCTTACATAAGGGGGCATTGTAGGCTTGGACCATATTAGGAACGTTGCTCAGTTATTCACTGTGTGTGTTAGCTGCAGCCTATTTCCATGCCTTTAGCTTAAATGCTCACAGGCTTTTTCCACTGTCTCCCTGAAGCAAGCGTTCTTCATGGCCTTGTTACATGGCGTTCAAGAGGGAAAACCAATGTTATAAAAACCATTTTGCTAAACAGAAGAGCTATAAAACCCATTTTAATGACTATTATCACGGGACACTCTGCCATTGCGTCTGGGCCTTAGTTTCACTTTATCTACTGTTTTCCCACCCAGTTCAGAGATTCGTGTAATGATTCGGCAGGCATAGGCTAGCCTTCCCTCAGGTGTGGTAGAGTTCCTTCATTGCGCAGATGGCTAGTTGTGGGGATGGGCCACCCCCCCGCCCCCACCACCACCACTAATCACTGGTTCGATAGGCGCAATTGTATGGTTGAGATATAGAAATATTTTATTAAGGTCATCGAGAGCATGAGAGATTGAAGAGCGATTGAAATAATGGGGTCAGCCACATTTCATGGTAGCATGGTCACCTCAGGCCCACTCGGTGGTCCACGTGGAGTTAGGGGGAGGGGAAGGAGGACAAGGGGAAAGGGAACCAGGGAGCGAGGACAGAAGAAAAGAGGGAGAACCAAAGAGAGGCCAAGAGGGGAGACCTAGAGAGCTCTTTATTGCTAATCCAGCCCTATATACCTTCTGGGGCACGCAAGCGCCCTAATCACAGGCAAAGACATATGTCACAGGAAGGGGTTTCACTATAGTTATACAGCAATGAGAGGGGGACAATCTAGGGATATACACACAATAGGAAGAGGAGGGATTGGGAATATACATGTGACAAGAAGGGCGGATCCTAGATTCAGGATGGGAGCCCAACTTTGGATGTCACTGAGCCTGTTTGACCTGTTCTCTGGATCTCCATAGAAAACATTATCAGTAGGGTGTAAACCCCACCTACAGGAACCAAGATAATGGTCACAAGCTTTTAGGGAGAAGTAGCCCATTGTCCTTAACAGCAGGGAGAAGGGTCTACCTGTGGGACCAGACGGTTGTCTAGCAACTGACTGCCTTCAGGGAGCATGTCTCCAAGCATCTGACCTCCCACCATATGCTGGCAAACAGCCTGTAATATTTGGCTTGTCTTTGCGGGAGACAAAGCTGGGGGAAAATCTCTTTATAGTCCCACAGTTAATGCTCAACTGCTAACGGGAAGGCTGTTAATGGGAAGCTTGTTGGTTTGAGGCTACTCAGAGGTGTCTCAGAAGAGCCTGCCAATCTAATTCCAAAAAAAATCTGCTATTGAAAATCCTGTACTTGAGCACTTTTCTACTTGGACACACATGAGATCACCATGAGTAGAAAACAAGACAATGGCAACTGTGTGTGTGTGTCTTCCTAGTACATAGAGCACAGCTGCGCATGGAACGCTAGTGATTCTGTCCACTCAGAAGCACCTCTACTGCTAAGAAACCGTACTGCAGTCGTGGTCAGGTGGCTTCGAGTCAGTTCTGACTCAGACTCTGTATACAACAAGAGAAGACACTGCCTGGTCCTGTGCCATCTTCACAATTGTTATGCTTGAGCCCATTGTTGCAGCCGCTGTATCAATCCATCTTCATGAAGATCTACTTCTTTGTTTTTTAATGACCCTCCACTTGACTACTTGGTGAAGATGGTGTCATATATATATATATATATATATATATATATATATATATATATATATATATATGTTGGACAATGAATAGGAAGGCCAGATAAGAACTGATTTCTTTTAATTATGGTTTTGGTGAATAATATTGAATATACCAAGACTTCTGGAAGAACAAACAAACCTGTCCTCGAAGAAGCACAGCCAGAATGCTCCTAAGAGAGGAGGATAGGGAGATTGTTTGTCCCATGGATATCGCGGTTATTAACGTGGAAGTTCAGAGAAAAAAAATCTATTCTGACACATGAGATTGCCAAGAGTCAGAATCAACTGGATGAGAACTGGTATGTGTTCCTCCCTAAAAAAATAAATTAAATAAACCCTAGTTAAGTGCTTGACTGATAGCTGAAAAGTCAGCAGTTAGAGTTCACTGCTGCTTCTTGGGAGGAGGACGTGGCCATCAGCTTCGGTATAGAGTATAGCTTTGAAGACCCTAAGGGAAGTTTTACTCTGTCCTGTAAGGAGCCTTGGTGGTGTAGTGGCTATGCAATGGGCTGCTAACCACAAGGTCAGCATTTTGTAACCACCAACCACTCTGGAGAAAGAAGAGGTGTTCTCTTACCTAAAGAGCTACAGCCTTGGAACCCCACAAGGACAGTTCTACCCTGACTAATAAGATCCCTAGGTGTCAGAATTGACTCAATTGTAGTGAGTTTTAAAAATAGGGACATTGTGAGTTTACAACAAAGGGTTTTATGCAATGCTTATTGTTCATCTCATTGAATGGCAGCAGATAAAATCTGGAAACAAAAGGCTGGATGGGGTCAGGTGGGAGAGGAGTGGAACTAAGAACACAGTGTGTCCTCTGATGAGAAAAATCTCCACTTTCATCATTTTCTCTTTATTCCCAGAATCCCTTATCCTGACTAAGGCAATCCCTCTTCTATCCATTTTCTCTGGGGCATAAATTAGTTGCTCTGTTCTTTTAAGAATATGAAATTAATTTTTTTCCAATTCTAAGAGTTCACTGGATAACTTTGTAAAGCACAGAGGAATATAAAGAGAAAGCAAAAATCATGTGTGCTCTTACTGTCCAGAGGCATTCTCTGCTACTATATCACAACATTTTCTTCCAGGTTGTTCTCTGACATTTAAAAAATGTCATTTGTATCACACTGTATATATAATTCTATGCAGCATTTTATGTAAAATAAAACATTAAGGCACTGCATTTTATTGAAACTATTTGAAATAATGCTTCCAATGTGCTATCTCTGCTTCCTCACTCTTCATTCACTTCATATTTTCTCTATTATCCCGCCACACACAGGGAACACATGGACATGACCATTTTTGTGCTCTTCTGGATAAAATTCCAACCAAACCCATTGCCATCAAGTCAGCTCCAACTCATAGCGACAGAGCAGGGTGCTCCCTAAGGTTCCCAAGGGCTGTGAACCTTTCTGGGAACAGACAGCCTGATCGTTCTTTTGGAGCTGCTGGTGGAATTGAACCACCAGCCTTTTGGAGAGCAGCCTAACTGTTAAGCCTCTTCTCATGCAGGGCTCCAACCATCTTCTACACCAGGCATTTGTCTTCCCATATCACAGTGGTCTCCTGATGTCAAATACCCTGGAAATGTTTAGTCTGCCTATTATTTGCCTTTTCTTTTGGCCTTGTACATTAGTCTTTCCTTAAAACTTCTCTTTTTTTGACTCCTAGGGCAAGGGCTCTGGTTCCCTTCAATTCTAATTATACCATTCCTCCTCAGTTTTCAATGTAGTATCATTTTCCTCTGCTCACCCCTAATCTTAGTGATCCCTTAAATGTGGCCTTTCAGACTCTTCTCCCCAGAGGCACACTCTCAGTTTGCTTCTTTTATTTCCATGTTGTCAATATTATGATAAATCCCATTTTTAAATCCCAGTTTCAGTTCTCTATTTAATCAAATAGAAATCTCAATTTGAACATTCCAAGGAAACTTAAGCAGATCTCTTTTCCTTCCCAACCCCAACAAAATCCCTCTTTTCTATTGTGTTCCCTGGTCTGTAAACAAAACCATAATCACATCTATCTCTTAGTCAGGGCATTAGTTTGATCACTTAAAGAGTTCTCAAATCTTTCCCCCTTTGTATTTCATACCTTTACACCATGACCAAAGGGAGAATTTTACTTCTCACTTACTAATACATCTATGTCATTTTAGTCTTCTACTGTATGCATTGTACTGTATTTTCTCAAATAAAGTATGTGACATTTTCATTTTTCTAATAAAAATGACACTTTGTCTTTAGAAGCCAATTTTTCACAGAGGTAGGAAATTTTCATATATGAATATCTATCTGCTAACCATTGTTATAAGAGGTTGTTTGGGCTGTGTTCTCTCCAGAAGTAAAACCAGTGAAGCTTACATATGTGTATGTAGAGAGAGCATTATGTAAAGGAAATGGCCTACACAATTGTAGAAGCAGGCAGGTGCCAAGTTCATGGGCCGAATGTGAGCTTGAGGCTTCTCTTCACTTGAGTAACTATGAGGGCTGGTGAACCCAAGATCATCCAGGAGAGAGTCTAGTAGCTGCAAATGTGGATGAATCCAAGGTTGGCAGCTCAGATGACAGGCCACAGATGCTTCCTGGAACCAGCTGACAATATGGTGGGCCATTGGCTCAAGTCCAAAGATTTAGTGATGTGTTAGTCTGGGTTGACTAGAAAAACAAATCCAGAGACACCTATTTATGTGTAAGAGAGAACATTATATCAAGAATTAATTATCCATCAAGAAAGCATTATAACCCAGTCCAGATCAAGGCCTAAGTTCGATATTAGCCCATAAGGCTGATATTAGCCCATGAATTCCTTTTAGACTCACACAGCACATGCAATGATGCCGACTGCAGGAAGACCACAGGCCAGTAGGTGGAAAGTCCTGTTTATTCAATGGCAATGGACGCATCTCCGGGGCTCTGGCTGCCATCAGTGTGGCTCCATGTGGCTTGTCAACAGGAATGTGAAGCACACAGAGAGAGAGAGTGAGTGGCCAGCCTCTTCTGATGGCAGTCAAGGGAGAGCAAGTTCCCAGGATCCTCATGAGAAGGCTGCATCCACAGGAGGGATAATCAGGCTGTGACATGATTGACAGAGTAGACGCCACCCCTTCATTCTTTTATCAAGTTGACACGAAATTGATAAAAGACAGTGGTCAAGGAGGCATATGTAGGAACCAGACCCTATAAAAAGCAAACCAGCTTTTCCACATGGTCCATTTATATTGGAAGCAGGCCACATAACAGGGAAAATTTCCTTTCACTTGACCACTAATAGCAGAGTACATCATGGAAGTGATTACATTTGTTAAATTTCAGCATGGGGGATTTTCTCTTTTTCTTAATGGCTTTGAATAGATTCTGACTCATAATGACCCTGTAAAACAGGGTAAACCTGCCGGTGGGTTCTGAGATTAACTCCTTATGGGAGTAGAAAGCCTCATGTTTCTCCCTTGGAGCAGCCAGTGGTTTCAAACTGATAACTCTGTGGTTAGCAACCCAATGCATAATCCATTATGCTATCAGAACACCTAATAGGGATTCCTAGGTCTTAAATACCAAACCACTAAGAATCCTGGCTCAGCCAGATTGACACAAAACCTTAACTGTCACAGTGCCTAGTGGCATAACAGTTAACATTTGAATGCTGATTGATAGATCGAATCAACCAAGCAGCTTTGTGGGATAGAGACTGACAATCTACTTCCCATAAAGATTACAGCCAAGAAAACCCTGTGAAACAGTTCTAGTCTGAAACTTAGGGTCACTGTGTGTTGGAATCCACTGGAGGGCAAGCAACAACTACCATCACCATTGTGGTTCTTTTGCTTCTGCAAACATTTGCTAACTGTTTGCTACATGATCAGGAATCGCATTAGCACTGGTTTACAATGCATAAGCAGCGTAAGCTTACTGTGCGCCCTGGAGATTGTTCTAAGGCCTGAGGACACAGCAGTAAATATAAAGTCCTGGCTCTACGACAGTCAGAAAACACAATCCATAAATAAAGCTCGGAAAGAACAGTGTGATAACAAATAATAACACAGGGAATGAGGTAAATGGGTGATTGGAGTGGGCAAAGACTTGAGTGGTGTAGTCAGGGAAATACCTTGTAAGTTGTGTAAAACATGAATGGAATGAGAGACCAAGGCATGGAAAGATCCTTGGAGACTGGTGATCCAGTCAGGGATAGCAAGTGCAAATGTCCCGAGGCACATGAAGGGCAATAAGGCTAGGATGAACTGTTGTACTTATGTATTTTGTGAACTACTGTACTTTTTATAAATTATGTGCTCAGAGAATGGTCACATGCATGTAATCAATGTAGGGTGCATAGAAATTAAAACTGGAAGGGAACTGCATGGTTCACCAAAAAAAAGTATACCATGTATTATTTGCATCAAAATATGTTAAGTTAAATAGAGAGCAGTAGGGGAGTAGGTTGGGTCAGTTCATGTGGAACCTTGGATAGTCATTCAAATTCTATTCTTAGTGAGAGTTTCAAGAAACAGGACCTGTTATGATTGGGCTTTCAAAATATATTTCAGTGGACTGGGCAAAAAAAATGGATGGGTAGAAGGCAACAGAGAACTATGAGATTACAAGAATGACGAAAATGCTCTAAAACTGATTGTTGTGATTGTAAAACTCTCCTCGATATGATTGAACTATTGGATTGTGTGATAGGTGAATTATATACCAATAAAACTGTTAAAAAAAAAAAAAAGAAATTGGGGAGACTGACCAGGAAGCGTTCATGGTTGTCTGGATGAGGCATGATGACTCACACTCAGGTGGTGGCTCCTCTCCGTAGTCCTCTGGGCTTCCCCTGTCACCAAACTCATCCACGCCATCACATTGTTGAGACTTGCCCATTTCTGTCTATCTTCTTCGTTGTTTTTCTCTCAAGACTTTTTGACCTACCCTCATCTAATAATGCTCAGTGAAAACAGCTTCACCTAACCAAGTAGCACTGTTGTGGAAGAATACACGTTTGGACCCTCAGAGAAAGTCAAAAGAGGTGACACAGCAGTATGAACACTTGATGTTGTAGGATTTGGAGGAGAATTTCTTTCTCCCTAAAATGTACTTACAATACCCCAAAGTCGCACATGATCACACAGAACACTAAGGAATCACCTTAGGAGAGAGGACACGTAGAATTGTGCTTGTGAGCCATTCATTTTAGAGCCAGGTAGAGTTTAAGTCCCGGTTTATGAACTCAATGACTCTGAGAAAAAGATTTAATGTCTCCCTAAGTCTCACTTTTTCCCTTTATAAAATGGGGATACTAGTGTGCTTTCCTCGTGGAATGGTTGTGAACATCATAAAAAGAACAGCGAATGCAAACCATGTGGCAAATAGCAAGGACGGAGCATGTTTTGGATGTCACGGTTACATCCTGTGATGGATTGACTGAGAAAATATTTACATGTCCATTACCCTTCTCTAAGCACTTTAACAAGTGGCATATCTTTTTGACTATTTTGTATTAAGCACATATTCTCCTTGTGTTTTCTCTATACAGTATCTAGCAAGGTAATAAATCCATAAAACCCACTGCCATCACAGAGGCCCTCTATAGGGTCCCCAAGACTAAATCTTTACAAGAACAGACAACCTCATCTTTCTCCCTTGGATTGGCTGGTGGGTGTGAACTACTGACTTTGTGGTTAGCAGCCCGATGCTCAAAGCATGATGCTACCAGGGATCCTTAAGGTAATACATGTTGTTAGGTGCTGTAGAGTCAGCTTTGTTTCAATGATTGATTGCACAACAGAAGGAAACACTGCCTGGTCCCGGGCCATCCTCACAATTGTTATGCTTGACCCACTGTTGCAGCCACTGTGTCAGTCCATCTCCTTGGGGGGAAGATGTCTTTTAAGCTGAATCCCCCTACTTTGCCAAGCATAATGTTCTTGTCCAGGGACTGGTTGCTCCTGATAAGGAACCCTGGTGGCGTAGTGTTTACACATTGGGCTGCCATCCACCTGGTCAGCAGTTTGAAACTACCAGCAGCTCCATGGGCGGAAGACTGGACTTCCTACTCCCATAAACAGGTATACTCTCAGAAACACAGAGGCTCCCCATGAGTCAGTATTGACCCAGTGGCAGTGAGTTTTTGAGAGTTTGGTTGTCCCTGATAACATGTATCAAGTATGTGAAATGAAGTCTTACCATTGTCAGCTTTAAGTGATCATTCTGGCTAAACTTCCTCCAAGACAGATTTTGCTTATTTTCCTGGCAGTCCATGGTACATTCTCTATTCTTTGTCAACACCCTAATTCAAATGCATCAATTCTCCAATCCCCTTGTTCACTTGTCCAGCTTCACATGCATATGAGATGATTGGTGATACCATGGTTTGGCTCAGGCAATATATCACAACTCAAACTCACTGCCTCACATTGATTCAGACTCTGAGCAACCCTATAGGATCAGGTAAAATTGCCCCTGTGAGCTTCTGAGTCTGTAACTGTTTACGGAAGTAGAAAGTCTAGTATTTCTCCCACAGAGTTGCTGGTGATTTTGAACTGCTGACCTCGCTGTTAACAGCCCACTGAGTAACCTCTGTGTCACCAGGGCTTAGTACTTACTAATAAATGTTTATTAGTTGAATGAAAATATGTAGCCCCATTCCTTAAGAATGAACTAGTTCTCAGAGATCCCAGTGCTGTTGGAGCAACAGCAATCTAGCTGAGAGGAATTACTAGGAGGCAGTAGAAGGGTGAGCGTGATGGGTGGGCAGGGGGAACATAAAAGGAAACAGAGGAAAGATCTAGGAAGCAAAGCTATGGACAGAGGAATGAACATAGGTGTGCACTTCGCTAAATATAGTCATTCATAAAAATAGAGTTATTGGCCTATGTACATATATTTAATGGCAATACATTGAGGAAGTGGATGGACTATGGGACCCTGCTCAAACTCTTCCTCAATGCACGAACACTTTGTTCTAACAACCTGGCATTCTCTGATATTCACCCTCCTGACATGATCACTGAAGACAAAATAGGTGCATAAGCAAATATGGTGAAGAAAGCTGACGGTGTCTGGCTATCAAAAGATAGTATCTTGCATCTCAAAGGCTTGACATTAAACAAGTGGCCATTTAGTGGGGAAGCAACAAGCCCACATGGAAGAAGCACATCAGCCTGTGTGATCATGAGTTGTTGATGGGATCAGGTAACAGGCATCAGAAGACTCAAAACAAAGCAAAACAAAAACATTGTTGATAATGAAGAGGATTTGAGCAGAGACCCCAAGCCCATCTGTAGACAATGGGACATGCCCTCACAGAAGGGTTCCAAGGAAGGGACGAGTCAACGAGGGTGAAGTATAACACTGATGAAGCAACACACACTATACCTTTGGTTCTTTGAAGCTTCCTCACCCCCCACTATCATGACCCCAGTCCTGGTTTTCAGTTCTGGCTAGACCAGAGCATGTATACTGGTACAGATAAAAGCTCATGACACACGAAATCCAGGTCAGATAAATTCCTCAGGAACAGAAATGGGAGTACCAGGAAGGTAGGGGTGAAGTGGAGGGAAGAGGGAAGGAAAGGGGAACAGATAGTAATGACTGATGCATAATCCTATCACCCCACCCCCAGGGATATGAACGACAGAAATATGGGTGAAGGGAGACAGCAGCTGGTGTAAGATATTAAAACAATACTAATTTATAATTTATCAAGGGTTCACAAGGGTTAGAGGAAGGGGGAGGGAGTGAAAAATAGGAGCTGATATCAAAGGCTCAAATATAAAATTAAAGTTTAGAAAATGATGGCAACATATGTACAAATATGCTTGATACAATTGATTTATAGGATATTAGAAGAGCTGTAAGAGCCCCCAATGAAATGATTTTTAAAAAAAAAAGAAATTTTCCTGATGAACTCCCTTCCTATTCAGATTATATGCAGATTGTGTTCCCCTCTTATTTGTTGAAGCCCTATCCTGACTTTACTCCAGGAAATGCAAGAATGACTGGTCCTAGCAGAAGGGAATGTGGTGGGAACAGGAGACTTAGACTCAGCTGACCAGCTTTGAACTTGTGTCTCTGAGGTAGTTAGTTTATTGTGCCAACCTGGCTGATAAACACATGTGAGGTTAATGGAAGGGCGGAGGATAAATGGCTTGGTGAGCCTCACCTTTCGAGTTCACGAGTCTCTTGTTTTCTGATGGTTGGACCAGGGTGCAGCTGCCTTAGCCAGTTCCCTACTTTAGCTGGCAAGGCTCACTTCCTGTAAGACATCCCTGAGGAGAAGTCACATGGACCTACCCGGATGCAGTCCTGGGTGCTGGAGCAGCCGTGTGGAGACCCCTGCCAGCGCTGAGTTGCTTACACATTCACTGACTTGGCTTTCCTCCTGCAGTCGGCATCATTGCATCTGTTTTGTGAGATGGGGGAGGACTTTATGGATTGGTGTTGGACATATGGGCTAATGGGTTAATTAATGTTGGATTTGTAGGCTTGGGAAGCACTGGGTTGGGATGTTTTCTTGATGCACACTTAACCTTTATATAAAACTCTCTCTTATTCCTCGGTTTATGTGGATTTGTTTCTCTAAAGACTAACACAGTCTCCTTATTTATAGTGTGGCCTTTGGCCAGTAACTCAATTCTGTCCCAAAGTGACTATCTATCAATTGGGAAGATTCCATATCATCATTTAAAGTTCCAGAAATCAACGCCTCAGATTGGCATGCAAACTCCTATTCTCTTATTATAAATAATAACTGGGGAAGAAGATTAGCTAAGGGATGGGGTGGTAGGGAATAAAGCTCATGCCAAGGGACCTAAATTTTCCCCATATAATATGTATCCCTTTCATTTCCTGGAAAATCCTGATCCAGGAAAACATTATGAAGACAAACCACAGTAGATAAAATAAATCTATTTTATTAAGCATCTATTTATGGCTGTGTGAGATCAGTGTAAGACCACTAGTATAAAATTTTCCATGAGATGAGAGAAGATGATTAGCCTATGAAGACATACTGTCTTCCTTTGTTACTGTGTTTGTTACTTTCTATTTATGACTGTTAGATAGCGTGTGGGGTTTCTAGGCTGGGAACGGTGTGCTGCTTGTTTGATATTTTGAGAACTCCGGTTCTGTTCTGCATTACTTTCATTGCCACTCGAGTCGCTGCAAGGAACCCTGGTGGTGCAGTGCTTAAGCACTTCGTTGCTAACTCAGAGGTGGGTAGTATGAACCCATCAATTGCTCCGTGGGAGAAATATGTGGCAGCCTGCTTTGGTTTGGTTTAGAATCACGAACATGTTGTGACAAAGAGAAGGGACAGCAGAGGGCTCCCTAGGATCAGGTCAATAGCTATTATGAACAAGCAGCGTAACTGTGCAAACACAGCCCCCAAAGAAGCCAGATGGCTGGAAGCGCCCTCACTCTGTGCTGCAAGCAGGTATCATCTGCCTTGCGTGTGAGCTGGGAAAAGAGATTTTTGAAACTCCAAGTAACGCTTGTCAAAGTCACGTCATAGCAGTTCTTTAACATATCAAATATTCCAGCATAAGGAGGTCAGTTGCCTAACCTGCTGACATGTTTATTTGGATGGAATAGTCTTGACACATAAGAAAGCTCCTTCGTCGTGAGAGTGGTGAGACTTCATCTCACACATGATCTGGAGAGACCAATCCGTGGAAAACGACACCAGGCTTGGTAAAGTAAGAGGGCAGTGAGAAAGAAGGCCGTCAATAAGATGACCTGACAGTGGCTGTGACAACAGGCTCAAATACAAGAAGAATGATGGGGATGGTGAAGGACCGGTCAGTGTCAAGCTCCGTTGTACCTAAGGTGGATATGAGTCAGGTCTGAGTCACGGCAGCACAAGCTGGACAGGGATCTGTGGGACACAACGGCTCAGCACTGCAGACATGCTCAGCAGCTCTGTGCAAGATGACCTGGCAATCTGCTCCGTAAAGATGACAGCCGAGAAGCCCGAGGAGGCAGTTCTATCTGTCACACTGTAAGGTTGCTATGAGGAGAAGTTCACTGTTGGTACATAAAATCAAGACTAGGTTAGGAATTGGTTGTTCTGTGGGGCAATTC
This sequence comes from Tenrec ecaudatus, assembly GCF_050624435.1. Classification (NCBI taxonomy): domain Eukaryota; kingdom Metazoa; phylum Chordata; class Mammalia; order Afrosoricida; family Tenrecidae; genus Tenrec; species Tenrec ecaudatus. The sequence goes on from NC_134537.1 coordinate 92,834,700, forward strand.
TTGCCTCCCACATGGGAAACATGGGGTCCATTCCCTGCCAATGAGCCTTGTTCAACACCACTACCCACTGGTCAGTGGAGGTTTGCATGTTGCTAGGAGGTTGGACAGGTCTGGGGTTATTTCCGGACTACAACAGACCAGGAAGAAAGGCCTGGTAACCTACTTGTGAACCTCAGCCCATGAAAACCCTATGGATCACAGCGATCTGATTTGCAATAGTTGTAAGGATAGCTCAGGATGGAGTGTGGGGTGGCCAGGCGATGGGGTACCTGGACAGCAGCTAACAACAGCGAGATGGCTAGGAAACGATTTCATTGCATGAGAAATTCTTCACAAGAACAGTTAAGTGAAAAGTCAACACAGGCAGCCCCTGGGTTATCAATGAGATTCAATCCAATGTGTGTCTTTAGGTTGAATTTGAAGGTCAGCTGCAACAGGCGCAGAGGGTTCTGATTTAGCTTTACTTTGTTGCAAGACAAGGCTCAGAGTCTGCCCACGATTTAAAAGCTGCATAGGCAGCAAGGAAGGTGATTGTGGAGATGAGCTTGTGGTGAGTAGGCTTGGTGCAATCATTTCACAGCGAGGGCAGATTTACAGAGCATTAACGGGCAAGTACAGGTTGTCCGTATTCAGATGTTGGCTAACCCAGAGATTTACTGCATACAAAAATGGCACTCGCAATATAATCTCTAGAACATGTGCACACACACTCAGGGGGATATGTGAAGGGAATATGTGTCTGTGTCCTACAGGCTGTCTGCTCCCATAAAGATTGGCAGTCTTGGAAGAGGCTCTGCTCTGTTCCACAGGGATGCTCTGAGCCGGAGTCCATGGGAACAGCAGTGGGTTAAGGCTGTTACAACGAATCATCACAAATGAGCCAGAATTAGCCAGTCCCATTGCTGGCCAGTTTGTTATGACTTTTTGGTTAGTGGCTGAAGACCAACGCTTACTTTACCACTAACTGGGGTGCTTACAATAATGGAACTTTGTTCTCAGATATCTCTAGGCAGTCTGAACTCAAGGTGTCTGCAGGATTGTTTCTTACTGGTGATATGAAAGGAGAATCTACGTTATGCCTTTTGCAACTTCTAGTTGGTGCCAGCAACCCTTGGTTGTCCTTGGCTTGTGAATGTACCACTCCATTTTCTGTTTACATGGCCACATTCGTCCTGCGTGTGTCTGTCTGTTTTCCCATCTTACAAGGATACCCATCATTGAGTTTGAGCCCACTGTAAACTAATATGACCTCATCTGGAATTATTACTTCTACAGAGAGCCCGTTTCCAAATACTTTTACTTTCTGGGTAGACATAGATTGTTCACGGACATCATACCCACCCAGTCCATAATATATGTAGATTTTACCTGAGATTTGCTGGACATTTTTTCTTTTTTTATATTTGTTAAAAATAACTACTCAGTACATTTAAAAACAAAAATTAGAAACTTAAGGTTTTTGCATTTAAAATGATGCAATTTAAATTTCAACAGAAAGTAGGTTCTGTGATTAGCTTGCAAGCTTACAATTGGTCCAACAAAAAGTTGTTTTCTAGAGACCAGGACCTGGAGGGACTCAAATCAGTGACAGGTAACTCAGACAACAGTGGATGTGGTTTCATTGGTCAAGACTAGTGTATATAATTGTTAGACCCGGAAAGGACTTTAGGAATCAACTGTACTTAACATCTTTATTTCCAGATGAGAAAACGAAACTTCAGGGAGGTCATGCAACTCTCCCCACCTTTTAGAATCTCGATAATAGCGGGGCTAGAAAAGCAAACCCAGCTTCCTAGGCTTTAGACCATGGCTTTGCCATAGGGAGCTTGGGTGGGATAGTGGATTATGTGCAGTGAGACTGCTAACCACAAGGTCTCTGGTCCAAACCCACCAGCTGTTCTGAGGGAGAAAAAGGTCCCCATTTCTGGAAAGCTGTATGGGGTTGCTATGAGTCACACTGACTTGACAATGAGTATGGAGTTTGCTTTTCCACGCCATAGCTTCTATAATTCCACAGTCCCCCAGGTCTGGCTTCATCATCAAGTACAAACTTGGATAAGTCTGGGTAATTCCCTAGTGGCAAGGTCAGTATAGATGATCTATTTGACCCCCATATTGGGGAATATTGGAAGGCCAAATTAGTGTTTTGGCAGATGGGGCTTTCTGATGAAATGAAGATTAGATGCTCCTCTGATGTCCAGATGACTTGAGGGACAAGCTGGAATTGGACCATTTGTAATTCTCAGGACTTATTCTAGTTTGGATCATCTCTACCATTTTACTTGTTCGTATGGCAACCTGCCTCCACGGCCTTCCTGTGTGACTCTGACAATCTCCAGAAAAGGCGTCTGTCCTGGTTTATGTACGATGTACTCCCTCACTAGGGAAGCTCAGGCAAAGCACATGCATGGCATTTTATAGCCACACGTACACACTGAGTGAGCACGGGAGCACCTTCAAGGAAGTACCCGTTCCTGCTCTCAAGTGGCCACTTTGTTGGACTAAGAGCAGAAGTCCCTGCTTTGTCCATACCTAACTCTGTGGCCTCATGTGGACATTCTTTTCCCTGTGCCTTTGCCATCATCCTTAAAGCCAGGGCGAGGCTACTTTCAAATATGCTGTTTTCAAGCAGTGGAAGGCCAGATCGCATGCACAGGATTGACACACGGGTCATTCGAGAGAGACTGCGAAGCAGTATAGAATAAAATGCTGTACCATTTAACTAGAGAGATAAAGGTCAGTTGGGCTTGGCTTAGGTCTACTGAATATCCATGGAAAACTTGACCTTTTCAATGCAACAGGATCTGGAGGACAGAGGAAGCGTACTGAGGAGCCCACTGAGTCTTGCATAAGAGGTGTAAACTCTCCTGGTGAGCAAAAAGAAATAGCGCTGAAGGAGTGCATTTAAAAAAAGGGGGGTGGGGGTGGGGGAGGCAGTTGCATTTAGAAGAGGAATTTCTTTTAGGGAACTTAGTGTTCAGAAATTCCCCCAGCAAATGGAGGAAGTCAGTCAAAGCAGAGTCAGTGGTTTTCTGATGAATCATGGTAAGTGTAAGGAAGGAGCCCTGGAGGGGTAGGGGCGACACTTGGAGCTGCCACCATCAAGTCAGCAGCTGCAACCAGCCGGTGGCTGGACACTGAGGCTGCCTGCTCCTGTGAAGATGCAAAGTCTTGACAGCCCCAGGGCATTCACCCTGTCCCGTAGGGTTCCTGTGAGTTAGGGTCCATTTAATGGCAGCACGTTTGTAAGTAGTGTATAGAATATAATATTATGTACCCACTAGGTGACAGGCACGCTTTTTTGTACTTAATGGTCTTTTCTGAGTGGCATTTAATTAACTGGATTTTCTCTAAAACTGTGGATATTAGCAAATGGAAACACAGAGACATCGAGTTATTGTTCTGAAATCCCATAGCTAGTGAATGGCAGAGGATAAATCTGAACCCTGAAAAATCAGAGGCAGCTTCTCTTTTTCCATGGGTGGGATATTCATGGAAGATAGGACTTTTGTCCCTCTGAGACATTACCGTTGGAACTTCCTTGACCCCAGAAGCCATGGGTATTGCCCACGCTCTCTAGCACAGTGGTTTGTGGACTAACTAGTAAAAGTTCCTTCTCTGGTTTATGAGTTAAAAAATCACCGAGATACTGTTGAGTTAAGTAAACGGTGGGTTTCAACCTCTCCCTTACCCCCTCCCCCCACCCCCTACGCCCCATCCCCGCACCCCTACCAGCTCTGTTCATGGAATTCTGCCCCATAGCCAAAGACAGGTAAACTTGGAAACTGGATTCCAAATAGAACGGGACTCTTTAAACTTTTCTAACTCCAAATGAAAAGTGGAATTTTCTTATTCCCATTCTTAAGCAATGAACTCCAGTAACGTGTAAGTCTCCTTCAAGCACTGCAACGCCTCAGCCAGTCTTCGATAGCATCAGCTAGGCCTCACTGATGTCAGCATGAACAAGAAACAGTTAATGTGCACCTCTAGTGGACAGGGGGGCAGATGCGACGTGGAACACAAAGATGGACAAGAACAATCCCTGCCTTTAGCTTACTGTCTAGAAGCAGGTAACAAGTATCACAAACCCCCTAAAGTATCACATATCTAATTCTGATTTCTGGCCAATCTTCTTTTATTTTTGAAAACCTTTTTAGTGGGCAGTAATACAGACATCATCTCATTCCATAGTTCAATCACATCAAGCAGTATTATACAACTGCCACCACAATCAGTTTCAAGACTTTCTCTTTCTTGACCTCCTTGATATCATTTTCCTTCTTCTTTTAAAATTTTATTATTTTTAAAATCAGTTTCTGGGCACATATTCCACATATCATACAATTCAATAATTCAGTCATATCAACAAGAGTTGAATAATCATGACCACAATTAATTTTAGAACATTTTCTTTTTCTTGTGCTCATTGTGATTAGTTCCCTATTTCTCTCCAACCTTCCTCCAACCATCCCCACAAGAGACTATTTTTCTTTTTAAATCATTTTATTGGGGGCTTGTACCACTCATCACAATCCATCCATCCATCCATCCATTGTGTCAAGCACATTTGTAGCAAGAAGCTATTAATCCAGTTACTGTCTCCATAGATTTACCTATCTTGGATTTCATAGACAGAAAACCATGCAAAAATGTCCTGTCCCACAGGACATCAAGAACGTGGACACCTGAAAGAGGGACTGGGAATGAAGATGGGCAAGGGCGCGAGAAATGGAGGCAAGACAGGAATCTGATCAAGCCTTGTCTTATTGAGTTGAGAGCAGAGGTTTAAATAGCCAGCGAGGGGTTGGCACCATTACGTCACATGTAAAATAGGGTACAGCTGAAGTAGCCAATAGTCGTGCATCTTCAAACAAGGAAGGAATGGTGGGCAACTGATCAAACAGGTAAGTATGCTAATGAAACATTCCTGGTGAGCCTGGGGGGAGATGCCATCAGACATGTATTGACCAATGAGCATAGCAGTTGCTAGTGAAAGATCACCAATCCTAGCAAGGGTCAGGGCAGCCACCCTTCTGGCGGGAAAGGAACAAAGGGCAGAAGAACCTCTGGGCAGTTTGTATGGCGAGAGTAGATTCAATGGCTAAAATCCAGGGTGGGGAGACACGCAGTTCCCAACACAAAACAACAAACAAAAAAACCACCCAACCCTAAAGCTAACAATAATAACAAAGTAAAGCAGAGAAGACCTCAATTGAAAAGAAAGCAGAAAATATTAGAAACTAGATCAAATTTTAAATGGATCAACAGGGAGATCAAGTGATACAAAATCATATTTTAACCTAATTACTTACCATAATTGATATTTCAATGCTCTGTCTGATATCAAGGCTGTTCACATGCCTGGCCTATGGTCAGAGGGATTGACACACAGACCCTGCACACAGATCTTGGGCTTCCACTGCATGCATGAAGCAATGTGAGCATTTAAAGAATCCCTTTGACAGGGGACCCCTCACCTCAGCTGGGGTCAGGTTTCCAAGATCGGGGTAGAGAGAGACTACCATTCAACCGCAGTCCTTTCACATCCACAGACACTCCTACCTGAAAAAGTACATGCATTTCTGTTGGTAGGAAAACAGGGAGGAGCAACCTCTCCTTGGGGGGGCGGGGAGGGGGAAACATTTAACAATATTCATATAGAACCCCAGGGGAGAATGTGCCTGTTATTATGTTCCTAAATGGACACTTGTGGCCTCGTTTCGACCCAGCCCTTGGTGACCCAGGTTGTGTGGTATAGACTACTGGGATTTTAGACTCTGTTCTTTCAAACTGCACAACATCCTTCAGAGGCCACACCAGAAGGACTAGATGTGGAAACCCTACTAAGTGAGCTGAGCTTTACCACAAACTCACCTGTAGCCCTTGAACTTAAGACTGAAACTTCCTGCTGTGAGAAGAAGCAGAGGAATGGTATCCCAAGGACATAGAGCTGGTGGTCATTGGACTTTGGTTCCGATATCTTTCTTTGAGGGGCCCAATGAATGATGGTCTGGGAGTACCATATATTTACCATTTTAATGGCCTCCTTGTTTTATTATAACATGTATTATTCTGGTAGGTGTAATTCTGCCACTCAATGATTATTATTGAAAGTTTTGTCCTACTATCAACCCTCACTGTTGGTGTAAATGGTGTCCTGTCACTTAGGAGTTTAATCTGTGAAAGTCAACAACTTACGTACTGCAGTTCATAGGTGGCCTATAGATGCATCGTTTTCTTTTCTCAAGCATGTTTTAAATTATGGCTCAATTAATGACACTAAATAGAATTGCCCATACCTCAGAGAGATGACTGATAATGTTCTCTAACATAAAATGACAATGATATCTCTAGGTGAACCAGAGACATATATAAACCATAGATACACAAGTGGATTGGGACTCACAGTTAATTCCAGCCTTAATCTAAGAACAATTCGTTTTTATGCCATGGCCTTGCTGATGCTTGGCCTCATGAAGAGATCACTGAAGCTCTAGAGCAGTGGTTCTGAACCTTCCAATGCGAACCTTTAACACAGTTCCTCATGTTGTGTTGATCCCCAAACATAACATTATTTTCGTTGCTACTTCATAACTGTACTTGTGCCTAATGTTATGAATTGGGAGACCCCTGTGAAAGGGTCGTTCGACCCCCAAAGGAGTTGCGACCCCCAGGTTGAGAACTGCTGCTTTATAGGAAAGTGTGGTGAAGACACAGGATGGTGCCTGAGTATCAGAAAAATCGTGTCTGGGATTTTAAAGGCTGTCTTCAAACAAGCAGCCTTCTAAGTGAAGTTTTAACTAAGTCCACGCGGAAGAAGTATACCAGCCTGTGTGATCCAAGGACAGTAAATAATACAACCCAAATTTGAAGGAGGGAATGGCATCGGAGCTTAAAATGTGAACACCTGGTTTATAGAAGTCTATGGACTTCTTTTTCTTGATGATCATGTTCACAACGAAAGATATACCAGAAAAGACAAACAAGAAAAACTAACAACAAAGCAAAACAGAGAAAAACCTTAACTGCAAATATTTAAAACCAGAACACATTTCAAATGGGTCCAAAAGGAGATCATATGATAAGGTGTAAAATGTTAACACCCTCCCGCCCATTTTTTTTAAACCTAACTCGGTGAACTAATCCACTTCCCAATGCACTCTGCCTTATGGAAAGACTATTCCCATCTCTAATCTAAGGTCAGAGGGACTCCCCAGAGGCTTGAAACACATGTATTTCTCCTTCGCTTTTTTTAACTGAGACAACTTTAAAAAGCAGATCAAATGATAAGCTAGGACATTTTAATGTAACTACATCTGCCATGATTGGCTTTACAGTGCTCTGATGGGAAGGCTGTTCACATATCGCACCTGTGGTCAGAGTGCATTTGCCAGAGGCCTGAGCCATGTGTGGGACCTTGCAAATGGATTTTGGGCTTCCACTGTCATCCAGTGCCTTCTGCAAACCAGGTGTTCACAATTTAAGCTCTGATACCATTCCTTCCTTTAGATTTGGATTTTACTATTTACAATCCTTGGATCACACAGGTTAGAGTGTTTCTTCTAGGTAGACTTAGGTGACACCTCCCTTAGCTTGCTGTTTGTTGGAAGACACTCTTTTAAGACTCTAGATGCTACTCTTTATAATAGCCAGAAACCATCTAATTTCTTCATCACATTTTGCTGTGGCACCCATAACAGTAATCTCTTCATGAGGGTGAACATCGAGCAGGGGAATGTCATAAGAGCTAATTGTTCTTAGATTGGATCTAGAATGAACTACGAGCCCCAAGCCCAGATAACTCAAAATTATGTTCCGCATTTACTTCCTCTTTGATCAAAATTATTTTATAGGTTCTTTGATTAAAATATTTAATAATGGCATCTAGATGGCACTTGGTTTTTCTGGTTTCATGTAAAAGTGGGCAAATCATAAAGGGTCTAAACCCAAATTCTATTTCATCCTTTGATCCTTAACTCTCCTTCTTTTGTTGTGCCCAGATTTAAGACCACAGACATTATACTGAGGAATAGGAAGCAGGACAGAAGCATTGCCACACAATATTATGGCCAGTCTTCTTAACCAACTCAAGGTTAGCACTACAGGGTAGGAGGTAAGAATTCTCACTGCCCCCGTCTAATTGGAGCTCTGAGCAAGGATGATGGAGCTTCGCGATCAGGTGGAAAGTGGCGAGGCTGACATTTGATAGTCAGGGAGGGCTTATGAAATGACACTAAGAGAGATAAGAGGGATGCAGCGCTAGACTGAGGCTTGGTCGGCTAGAAAGAAATTGTAAAGAGATGGGGAGAGACCTTCCCCTGCAGAATTGAGGGCAGAGTGAAAGTATAAGACAGTCAGAAGTGTGGACACAGATTAGGTGTGTTCTAAAGGTACTGAGGAAATGGCTGAGATAGTAAATGAGAAGCTCCCTTCATCCCCGGGCAAGTCCTACCACGAAACTGATTGCAGCTCCATGATGTCAAGGGCTCCCTGAAGGCTTCCCTTGGCAGCCCTAGCCACAGAAAACCCGGGCTGGGTGGAAAGGCACCCAGGGTTGAAGGAGTAAGTCCTTAGATGGCACCAATGGTTAAGCTCTCAACAACTACCTGAAAGGCTGCTGGTTTGAATTCGCCCAGAGGTGCCTCCACAGAGCCAAGGACAATTGGTTATTTGATTGTTTGTATCTGTGGATAAGGAAGCTGGTTTAAAAGGACAAATTCTTTTCCCATATTTGACTTCAGACCTTTCAGACCTAACTCTCTCCATAGGCGAGGTATCCCCCCTCACGGGGATTGAAGATGAAAGGTGATGTTGGGTGGGGCCTGGATTTCCCTGATCCTGTCTGCTTGTTCATTGCTGGACTTGTCAGCTGAGCCCCTGCAGTAAGACTCTTCACTGAGGTAGCTTCCTGTGGATGTTTCTCATGGAGATTGTTAAAGAACCCCATTTCCCCGGACCTGAAGCAAGCACTTCTCTCACGCCGCCGGGCAGTCCCACTCATCCAGGATCGTCAGTGTGTGCAGGGGATGGTCAGAGAGAACCAGCCCCTGGTCTGTGTTTCTGAAGCCTGTGATGGGAATCAAACCTCTTCGGTCTGAGGCTGGAATGCTCACTGATGCTCGATACAGAAAAAAGTCTGAGCTGATCGTTAAATATTTGAACAGCAAGGAAACCAGGAAGCAATGAAAAATAAGCGTTTTCCAGATCTGAGTCACCGGACCATCTGTTCTGGTCCATGTCCACCACAACCCAAGGTGAGTGTAATTGGGTTACACATGTTATTTGCTCTGTGTGTGTGTGTGTGTGTGTGTGCGCGCACGTGTGGTGGAGGGATGGGGGAAGGGTAGCTGTCTGTGTGCCAGCCACTTTAGGCAGCAAGACAACAGAAAGACCATCAGAACACCTCAAATTTCAGTTTCAGCCCAGAAGAACTTTCACCAGGCTACTCTGGCCAGGTCAGGGCTCATACAGTACAACAGGTCTTCATGAAGTGGGAGCTGTTAATTTTTAATGCTGAATATATATATATATATATATATATCTCCCAACCTAAAATGTAACTTTTTTCAAAGTTATGTACGTTTTAAAAACAAAATACCCTTATCACCTTCAAAGTACACTCCATTAAACCTATTACGTTTGTCAAATCTGCAATTCCATTCTTGGAAACATTTTTCAAACTCATCTGTTTGGATGGCTGACAGCACCTCCCTGTTGTTTTTCTTCACTTCCTCTTCTTTAAAAAAATAATTTTATTAGGGGCTTGTACAACTCTTATCACAATCCATCCATCCATCCATGTGTCACACACAATTGTACATTTGTTGCCATCATCATTCTCAAAACATTTTCTTTCTACTTGAGCCCTTGGTATCAGCGCCTCATTTTTTACCCTCCCGCCCCGTCCCTCGCCTTCCTGTCCCCTCCCTCATGAACCATTGACAATTTATAAATTATTATTATTTTGTCATGTCTTAGACTGTCTGACATCTCTCTTCACCCCCTTTTTGTTGTCTGCCCCCCATGGAGGGAGTTATATGTAATCAATTCCCCTTTTCTACCCACTTTCCCTCTACCCTCCCAGTATCACCACTCTCATCACTGGTCCTGAGAGTTTCATCTGTCCTGGATTACCCATGTTTCCAGTTCATGTCTGTACCAGGCCATAGCCTCTGGTCTAACCAGATTTCTAAAGTAGAATTGGGATTATAATAGTGGCGGGGAGGAAGCATTTAAGAACCAGAGGGAAGTTGTATGTTTCGTTGTTGCTACCCTTCACCCTGACTGGTTTGTCTCCTCCCTGCGACCCTTCTGTAAGGGGATGTCCAGTTGCCTACAGGTAGGCTCTGGGTCCCCACTCTGCATTTCCCCTCCTTTACAATATTATTTTTTTTTCCTTTGATGCCTAATCACTTCAACATCTCATGATCACACAGGCTGGTGTGCTTCTTCTACGTGGGATTTGTTGCTTCTCACCTAGATGGCAGTTTGTTTACCTTCAAGCCTTTAAGACCCCAGATGCTATATCTTTTGATAGCCAGCCACCATCAGCTCTCTTCACCACAGTTGCTTATTCACCCTCTTTGTCTTCAGCGATCATGTCGGGAAGGTGAGAATCATGGAATGCCAGTTTAATATAACAAAGTGTTCTTGCATTGAGGGAGTACTTGAGTGGAGGCCCAATGTCCATCTGCTACCTTAATATTAAACCTATAAATGTACGTGCATAATTCTATTTCCCCATCATCCTATATAAATATATTTACATATGTGCATGCCTGTATTTAGACCTCTATAAATGCCCTTTACCTCCTAGTTCTTTCTTCTATTTCCTTTTACTTTCCCCTTACCCCACTATCTTGCTTCATTTGGGTTTCAGTAATTCCTCTCAGTTCCATTGCCCTTGATCAAACCCTACCAAGCCTCCTACATTCTCCTTGCCACTGATTTTGGATCACTTGTTGCTCCCTTGTCCCTGGGTTGGTTAACACCACTTCCTTTCCCCCTCTCTCCCATATTACCCTGGGACCAATGGACCCATTGTTTTCTCCTCTAGATTGTCTATCCAACCTATCTTATCTAGGTAGACCTGCAGAGATAATAATATGCACAAAAACAAGACAGAGCAAAACAAAGCAACAATAGAAAACAAAACACCACCAGCACCAAACCAATGGCAAAAGAAAAAGAAAAAGAAATGCTTGTAACTAGTTTAACGTCTGTTTCTTGACCTTTAGGAGTGTTTTCCAGTCAAGTCTGATGGGATGCCATGCCCTGGCCCCAAAGTCTTTTTTTGGTATTCCTGAGGGACTTCATTGCTCTGATCCCCTTGCTGTTCTATTGCACCCCTTAGTGTTTTGCCTCAGTGTGCTGGGGTCAGATCGGCGCAATTCCCACACTGTGTTTCCAGTACTGTCCCCTGTAGGGCCATGGGCCTGTGAGGGATGTCGTGTCTCATAGTGGGCCCGGCCATGTGGTGTTCTCTGTGGATTGGTTGCTCTGAGCGGGGATATTATCCTCAAGGGTTGGTGGGCCAGGATGTGCTCCACTCTCTCTTCCTCCCCTTTCATTTGCTCCTGTGTGCTCTGATCAGACATGTCCCTCTCCCAGAGCTATAGCCCAGTGCTGTCCTCTCGTAATTGGGATTGGCCTTTCAGACCTCTATAATGGTTTCTTGCTTCATGCTGGTATGTCACATCTTGGAGCATCAGGTTGAAGTCTGGTCCCTCTATCCCTGTGGCGATATAAACAATACCCTCCCCTTGGTGGGTTAGTGCCCTGTTCCCCCACTACCCATTTCTTCTCCCCCCCCGCCTCCTTTTTAGTTGGCTACCATATATATCGCTGGATTTAGTCTGGCACCTGCCATACGACTTGGACCTCACCCCAGGAATGTTTGTAGACAGTATCTTTTTCCCTGTGCCACTTTTGCATTTTTTAAAAAAGCTTACCTCAACAGACTTATGTTTCTCCACCTCTTCTACATGATCAAATCACTGTCCTCATAATATCAAATCATATGCCTCATAATTCATGGAAACAAAATAGAAGTGGCACGGAGTGAGGTTAGGTGAATAAGGTGCGTGGGGCAAGAAAGGAATTCTGTTTTTTGCCAAGAACTAGAGCACTGAGATGGCTGCGTGAACAGGTGCATTGTCATGGTGGCAAAACCAGTCCCTGTCTGCCACAACTCAGGCCCTTTTTGTTGCACATGGTTATACAATTGTGTTAGTCTTGGTAAACTAGAGAAACAAATCCATGGACACACATATGTGCATAAGAAAGATATTTACATACAAGAGCAATTGAACATTTAGAAAACATCCCAACCCACTCCAGTCCAGACCATAAGTCTGATATTAGCCTGTATGTCTGATACCAATCTATAAAGTCCTCTTCAGATTCATAGAACACATGCAATGAAGCCAAATGGAGGATGATCACAAGCCAGTGGGTAGAAAGTCTTTGGGTCCAGCGGCGTTGTAAGCATCTCAGCGCTGGCAGGGGTCTCTCTGTGGCTTCCCTGGCTTCAGAGGTCTGGTTGCATCCATGTGGCTTGTCTTCTGCAATGTCTCCCAGGGAGTAGCAGAGGGAGCGAGAGGTATCTTCCACCTCCAGATTTCCCAGAATCCTCAGGGGAAGGCCATGCCCACACAGAGGCCTCATTGGCTATCTCCAGATTGACAGCCTAGATTCCACCCCTACACTCTTGATCTTTAAATTGACACCAGATTAGGTGACTGCCACATAATTTTTTCAGAACCTCTAAATAGAAAGCTTGGCATTTTTGTCCCTTTGGGAAGTTGACGGGCATCCAGAATGAGGTTTGTCATTAATCAACATTTCACCTTTTTGGAAACGAGAAAACCACTCATACACTTGAACTTTATCCTTATCACTGTCCTTGTAAGCTGCATTCAAAATCACAACAGTGTCTGCCGCATTTTTCCCCGAGGAGGAAACAAAATTTCACAGCCTCCTGCTGTTCTCTTAAATCAGCCATCACAAAAAGAGTTTTGAGTGAAACTGCTTTTATGACAAAATTCACTGTGACCAGAGAGAACCTTCCCAGGTGACGCCTCTGGGTGCGCTAACTCAGAGCAGAGTTGCTTGATGTTCACCTAGAGCCGTGGTTCTCAACCTTCCTAATGCCGCGACCCTTTCATACAGTTTCATACAGTTGGGTGACCCCAACCATAAAATTATTTGTATTGCTACTTCATAAGTGTAATTTTGCTACTGCTATGAATTGGGTGACCCCCAACCGCTTGCCTAGGGGGGAAATGTGTACTATGAAAGCTCCAACCAGCAGAGCTTTTTTTCAGCTTTTTTGGTACCCCCTGATCTGTGAGTGCTTTCAGTGCTTCACTAACTTGTTGAAATTCCTGAAATTCCTGAAGCTTTGTTTTTCATTAATGCCTTCAGTGCAGTTTGGACTTCATCCTTCAATACTGCTGGTTCTTGATTATTTGAAATCTCTTGAAATGGTTATTGGTCAGTGAATTCTTTCTGATCAGTGACCCTGTGTTCCTTCCATCTTTGGATGCTTCTAGTGTCTCTCAATATTTTGCCCTAAGGAATCCTTCAACACTATAACTCAAAGCTTTAATATTTTCTTCAGTTATTTCCCCTTGAGGTATCCTGAGCATGTTCTTTCTTTATATGGCTTTCTAACGCCAGGCCTTCACACATTTCATTATAATGATTTCATTTGTCTTCTTGAGTTGCCCTCTGAAAGTTTTTGTTCAGCCTCTTACTTCATCATTTCTTCCATCTACTTTAGCTCCTCTGCATGCAAGAGCTAGTTTAACTGTCTCTTCTGATTTTCACTTTGGTCTCTTCTTTCTTTCTTGTCTTTTAAATAACCTGTTGGTTTCTTCATATGTGACCTCCTTGATGCCATTCCACAGTCCATCAGATCTTCTGTCATGGTGTTCAGTGAGTCAAATCTATTCTTAAGCTGTTTTTTTAAGTTCAAGTGGGACATAGTCAAGACTGTGTTTGGGCTCTCATGAACTTGTTTAAGTTTCTGCAGCTTCAATCTGAACTTCAATATGAGCAATTGATGGTTCGTTCCACAGTTACTCCCTGCTCTTGTTTTGGCTAATAATATTAAGCTTCGTCATTGTTTCCTCCTGCAGATGTAGTCAACTTAATTGCTATGCATTTTATCTGGTGAGGAACATTTATACAGTCACCGTTTTTGTTGCTAAAAATGTATTGCTAATGAAGAAGTGGTTGATCTTGCAAAATCTTGTCATGTGATCTCCATCTTCATTTATATCACCAAGGCTATGTTTTCCAACTACTCTTCTTTCCTCTTTGTTTCCAACTTTTGCATTTAAATCACCAATAATTATAATTTCATCTTTTTAAAAATAATTTTATTAGGACTTAATACAGCTATGTCATCCTGTAGTACAACTCTTCTCAATGTGGTTGAACTATTGAATTGTATGATATGTGGATAAAGTGGCAATAAAACTGTTTAAAAGGAAAGAAAGAAACCCAACCCAGAATTTGTAACCAGAAGATGAAAATGTTGGGATGTTATGTAGACTCCCCATGGTGGTTAGGGATTATGTCAACTAGATGCTCTGGGGGTAAGGGTAGGGGTGGAGGTTAACCAGTCAGATGGCATCACCTTGCTGTCATAAACATTTAGCATAAGAGAGAGAGACCAAGTAGAGCTGAATTTTCTTTGGCCTTTCCCCTGCTAGAGCAGGATCTTGCATTTGGTTCCTGTTGCCATGCCTGCCAACCCCAGGATCCATTATTGGACCACCAGTGATGGATTCATTCAGCTGGCCTTAGATCTCTACATTCACAAGCCTGTGCTTCCATGAGTCGAGAAGTCTGAATTGAACCACACTGGGCTTTCATATTTCTACAACCTAAGCCATTTCATGATGTAATTCCCTTCCCTTAAACAACACATACAAGTTGGCACTGGCTTTGCTTCTCTAGAGAACCTAGCCTAACACACTCCCCAAACTTGTGGCTGACATTGACCAATTTCGCAGCCTGGAAGATAGGACACATTTAATTCCTGGGTTCTTACCTGGATTTATTGTCATGAGGGGGCTGGTGAGGAGGATGGAGAAGTGGCCATGTGAGGCCTGGCTCAATCTCCACATTTTGAGGATTGGATTGATGCTGATTCTTACTGTGTGGCACTAAATCGTAGTGACTTGTTACAGTCATATAAGAAACTAAAGCCCAAACCAAGCGCCTTACCTTTGAGCAGCTTCTGACACATAGCAACACAATGTAGGGTTTCTGAGGCTTTGCCAATCTTTACAGAAATGAATATTTCTCTAATATTCTTGTTTTCCCATTTCAATTCTATTCTTCTTGTAGGCCTCAGTGGAAAGTCCTTAAATTAATTCGTACAGTTAGGAGGACCTCACGGACGCATCAGTTCCACACACAGGACAGCATTGCTGCTACCCTTGCTCTTTGATTCATTTGCTTTTCAGTCAATGGTTTATATTCTTTGTCCCATCGATGACTCCTAGTGCCAGAATACTATAGCTCCAACATGCCAGCCCTAGTCCCCACAGTGAGCCCCACTCTTTCATTCAGTCATGTTCCCAGGGATTCTGTATCCAGCCCTAGTCCCCACAGTGAGCCCCACTCTTTCATTCAGTCATGTTCCCAGGGATTCTGTATCCAGCCCTAGACCCCACAGTGAGCCCCACTCTTTCATTCAGTCATGTCCCCAGGGATTCTGTATCCACCGCCACTCTGTGGCAGGCATTGAGCCAGCTTTAGGATGCGAAGATGGCAAGCACACAGCCTGTGCCTTTCTAGTTGCTATTGGCATGGGATTTTTATGGCTTGAACACAATGAGCAGAGATTTATTGTTGCCCTGTAAGCATTCTACGATCTGTTTCTTTACAGGAAGCAATCGGGGAATATAGAGCCTCTTTCACTAAGTAACAAGGGAGAGGAGTTATACACCGGTTATGTCTTCCAATTTGTGTTCCAGGCAAGAGTTAAAGAGCTTGATGATAGATAAGCACAGATGAAAAACAGCACAGCCCAATGCATCTTTGCTTAGGGTAATTCTCCCCTCTCTAGCTCTATCTTCCTGCCTCTGACGCAGGGAACTGAGGGTCTGAATGGAACCTGTTGGAGGTTCCAATTAAATCTTTGTAGACAAAGGGCAGGCATGGTATCCTCAGATAACAGGTGGTAATAAATCCATCCACACTTCCAGTTTCAGAGAACAGGTTCCTGCTAACAGCTGCCCCGTGAGTGCCTTACGCCAAGATGTGCGTGCTGTAAGGTAAGATTTTTCTCTCTGGATAAATGTAATCCCTCCTTGTAATCCGTGTCTCTCTCACCAGAGGCTTTTGACCAAAAGACACATTTTTATTGCTGATTTGTTGGACAAGTCTTGCTCATTTTCTTTGCCTGTATTTCTTACTCGGTTCCATTTTATATCTGTTGGTTTTCCATTGCTCTCCTCCTAGTCTCATCTAATCTTCTTCTTTACAGTTAAGTAGAACTATGTTTTGAAATATCTTGCTTTTACACAGAATGAAGGGTCTTAAATGAACGCATGCATTTTCTGGTTGGCTCCCTTGAGCTTTTTTGGTTCGTGTAGAAGTGCAGCATGGAGGGTGTTCAACAGAGCAGCTGGGTTTACAACAGAGCAACTCGGTGCTTGGGGATTTCAAACATTGGGGAAGCATATGTGTTAAGTGTGGGTGATCCGAACCTACTCGGGGCTTCAGCTCCATAAGAAAAGAGCTCCAGCAATTTGCTCCAATAAACATCTTCTCAGAAACCAAACTCACTGCCATGAGTCCATTTCAACTCACAGAGACGCTATAGGACAGAGTAGAACTGCCCCTATAGGGTTCTGAGACTCGCTCTCTATGGGGCTAGAAAACACTATGGGGCAGTTTTGCTTTGCTATGTTTGCTTGCTTTGAGTCTGAATCTGCTCAAAGGCACACATCCACCATGACCATTGAACTCTAGAAAAACACTTAAAAATGTTTATTTCCTGGATTATAAAAGTAGCTAATTATGGAGTATTTAGAAATTATAGGAAAGGAGAAAGAAAATGATTTATGTCATTGATTATAAATGGCTGACATTTTGATGTGTGTTTTGTAAGTCTTTTGAAAGTGTGCACCTGTACATGTATACTTAACATAATTGAGGCCCTCTACAAATAGTTAAGAGCCTTTTTATTACATACATTATATTGAATTTTCTGTTATTAACATTGTTTGAAAACATGATTTTTAAGAGCTGTTTACTAAAATGCTCTGCATATCTATTAAATCAGTTAGTTATTGGTAGATGTTTAGGTGAGCTGTATTTTTTCACTATATGAATAATTCGGCAACCATTATTTTGAACATTAGTCTTTGTCTCTGTCTCTGATATTTTCCTTAGGATGGATAGTTTCCTAGAGATAAAGTTACTGAATCAGGTATATACAATACTAGGGCCTGGTATGTTTCGAGACAGTAAAGTATCTAAAAATTTAAATGATTGGTATTGTTAACGTCCTAACAGAAGCCACAAAAGAAAAAAAAAAGAAAATGAAATTCTTCCTAGGAGCTGTTATACTTGAAATTGAGCAGGACCTAATGATATAAAACTCAAATAAGAAGAATAATTTGAAAGTTCACATTTGATTTTTTTTAAAGTAGCAGCTCTTTCTGAGCTGGGGAGCAAAGATTGGACCAATACTACAGAGCGAGGCAAGCTGCTGGTGTACATCTGCAAGTTAAAACGCTCGATTGGATCTCAGTTTGACACTAATCGTGTGATCTAAGGCAAACACAATACCCAGGCCTCCGATTTCTCATCTTTGAAATAAAAGGGCTGGTCGAGGTCAGAGGTCGGCAAAATGTGGCCCTCACCCAGGTCTCAAACAACAAAGGCGGGGGTGGGGGTGGGTGGGAATCACATCACCGTGAATGAGGGGAGTGCGTGATGGGGACCCAATGCCCATCTATAGACAGCTGGACACCCCTTCCAGAGGGGTAGTGGGGAGGAGATGAGTCACTCAGGGTTCAGTGTAGCAACAATGAAACTCAAAACCTTCCTCTAGTTCCTGAATGCCTCCTCCCTCCCAATTATCATGACTCCAATTCTACCTTGCGGACCTGGTTAAACCAGAGGATGTACAGCGGTGCAGTAGGAATCTGGAAACACAGGGAATCTAGGGCAGACGAACCCCTCAACACCAGCGGTAGGAGTGGCGACACCGGGAGGGAAGGGGGTGTAAAAAGGGAGAACCGATCTTGGAGATCTATGTGTGACCTCCCCTTTGGGAGATGGGCAATGGGAGGGTGGGTGAGGGGAGACGCTGGGAAGTGTAAGATAAAATATAATAATTATTTATAAACTATTAAGGGACCAGGGGGAAGGGGGGAGCAGGGAGGGAGGGGGAGGGGAAAAAAGGGAAACTGAGCTGATTCCAGGAACCCAAGTGGAAGGTGAATTTTGAGAATGACGGGTGCAACGAATGTATAAGGGTGCTTTGCTCAATTGATGTATGTATGGATTGTGATAAGAGTTGTATGAGCCCCAATAAAAAGATTTATTAATTAACAAAAATGTGGCCCTCACGCTGTATGGGGCTCTTTTGGCCCATACATGTGGCTCGGAAGTAAAATTTCAAACAAAGCTATCATAGTTTCATTTAAAGGATATTATTCAGGTAATGGTGATTTCATTTGTTTGTACAATTATATTTATGGCTCTGGAATAATTTTTAAATTGTTGTGAGTGACAGGATTGCTCTTTGATCCCAACAGTTGACTGCTGTCCTAACTCAATGTTTTCCGGTGGGTGATGGGAGTGAGTGGCACTTTGGCCCATGAGATATTTTGGGTGGTACATAGACCGTCCCCTCCAGGGTACATAAGCGACTTAAAAATTATTTCCATTTTGGAAATGAATGGACTCAAAGGATAAGATTAAGTAAATAATAATCTATATGGTCCTTGGATACATTCATCCAGGTGATGGGCAAATATCTACGGTTTGAGAACCTAAAGGCTAGAACATCTGTAGAGTGCCTTTTCACTTGATGCTAAAGAAAATTCAAGGTATAATTCATAAGCAATAGCTCCCGTGTTAACAGTAATGGACATGAAGCTAATTTCCAAAATGTGGAGCTAAGGCGTCACCCCACTTCCTACTTTTTTATCCTCTTGACACTCACTACCCACGTGGCACTCTTTCTGTCCCTCACTGCCTACAAGTTAGGACTCTGTTCTTCCAGTCTCAAACTAGTAGGCACAAGCTACCCTGTCTTCTTGCTCTGACTACCTTTGGTAGATTCAAGAAATTTTCTAGAATGACTCAGAACTCACAAAGATGACCTATTCCTGCCATCACTCATGAATCATAACAAGAAAGGATAGAATCAAAGAGACACATGAAGTGAGGTCTAGGAGTGGTCACTGCATGAGACTTCCACTGTCCCCAAAGATATGCCACACTCTGTTGTATATAGATGTTCTTTCATGGCAGGAAGTTCTGTAAAAACAGACATCTAGGGCTCAGGATCCCTTAGTCAATGGAGTCTCAATGAAATTGCATGACCGTGGCCTTAATGTTTGATTCAGCAATGAATGTGCATGCATGGCTGTGTTATGCTGCCTCTCCCCATGGTGCCTCACTACAGGGGCAATCTATGTAGTTCTTCCTCATTTACATATGGCTAAGTGTTGTCTGGCTATTTTAGAAAGTAAAGGACACTTTGATTGCTTGCAAATTCTGAGGGCTATTTTCAGAGACAACAGACCAAGTTGATTTTACCCCCCTCTACACAGGCATTCTAGGGATAAGGTAGCGTTATTGAGCTGTCTAAGAGGTACACATAGTTGGCACTTGAAATGAACAGAAAGGTCGGCAGTTCAAATTTACCCAGTGACACCACAGAAGGAAGGCTGGCGCATCTAATTCCATAAGCTCATCTGCTGCCATCAGTCCCTTTCAAATTATGGCGGTGACCCTCAGGGAACAGGGTGCAGCTGCTTCGTGGGGTTTCCTTGTGTGTAACCAGAGCTTGCTTTCACGGCACCTCTGGGTGGGTTCACACCACCCATCTTTATGCTGACAATTGATCGCAAATCATTTGTGCCCCTCAGGGACGTTCCCATCAGATGATCGCCCTTAAACCAGCTGGGTGGCGTCATTCTAATCTGTGACACACGGGGTGGCTGTGAATTGGAATCAACCAGAAAGCAATGGGTTTGGCTTTGGGGTTTATAATACGTGAGTGGAGACTCAGGAATTGAACAGCTTCTAAAACGCATCTTATTAGTGCTACCACTTGCAATTTCTTCATACTGAGTTTCACTTGTCTTTGGTGAATGTTGCCTCCTCTTTTAAAAAGGCTGTAGCAGACTTGTAGTTCCTAAAACCTGGAGGAGAAGACACCCCCCAACCCAGGCCGCGCCATGTTCCGGATGGTTCTAGAAGCTCCCCGACGGTTACTGAAGGAAGGGAGAGAGTCCCGGCAGCTGGTGCTGCTGGTGGTATTTGTTGCCCTGCTGTTGGATAACATGCTGCTGACTGTGGTGGGTACGTTCAGGGGTCTTTGTGTTGAGGGTTAATTTAATTTAGTTTGGGCCCCAGTAGACAGGATAAGCACCCTGCTAGATTCCAGCAATGGACAGACTTGAGACATATCCGTTCTATACTCAAATATACATAGAGGTTGCTGGAGGTTGAGGGAGGGAGTGGGAAACAGAGCCTGAAGCTTCCCAGGCATTGCTAAAAGGTCCCAGGAGTTCGCAGAGAAGGCGTTTCAGAGAGTATCTGGTCAGAAAAGAGGATGGGCTGGTACTAGAACTGGGTCATCCTCTGCTTCCTCCCTGTAATATTTCCCTAATTGTCTGAATGATTCTGTTTCCTTCAAGCCGTTGGGCATCTCCCCACTGTTATCTTTCCAGTCTCTCCGCTCCCCAAATCATTCTTCATACTGGAAATACAACTCCTGATCCAAACCTGCCTATCTAGTGTTTCATTTCTGCAAAGCGCCACTGTTTGTGAGCTGAGAGTCCACTGATTTTGACATTAAGTCATGCCAATGATGTAATTGGTACTAACATGTTATTCCACCTGACCAAGACGTAAGTTTTAAAGATGAATCTTCCTGAGGCAAGTTATAAATCCGATATATGGTTGGGTTTTAGGAACTTGGAAACGAGTTGAGATCCAGTGGCCTCTGACCTGTGGTGATCCCACGGGTATCAGAGTGGAAGTGGGCTCCATATGGGCTTCCAGGGGGACTTTTTCAAAAGCAGATCACCAGGCCTTTCTTTGGAGGCACCTCTGGGTGGGCAGGACTCTCCAAACTTTTGCTTAGCAGCTGTGCATGGGAACCATTTATACCACCCAACGAATCCTGGGGAATTTTAGGCAATGGGATAATTTGTGCAGGCCCAGTCTTCTGGCTGGCTTCCACTTATACCACTTAGATACTTTCTTGAACATAAAAAGGGGCCTCATAGAAGCATCCCAGTACCCATAGCGGAATAAAGACAATGTTGTTTTAGCCTTCATCTCTTATCCTTCTTGACTTTCAGTGCCCATTGTGCCCACCTTCCTATACGTCACAGAATTCAGACCAGTCAATGCTTCTCAGCGCCTGGGCCCGGCCATGACTCCCCAGCACGCCCTCAGCTCGTCTACCTTTTCCACCATCTTCTCCTTCTTTGATAACAGCACCGTGGCCCTTGAAGAAAGTGGGCCTGGTGCCTGGATGAATGGTACACCTGGCACCCCACCACCTCCAGCCCCCGACGCTCTCTCAGCACACACACAAAACTGCTTGCAAGGCACGGACTTCTTGGAGGAAGAGAACACACGAGTTGGGATTCTGTTTGCGTCAAAGGCTCTGATGCAACTTCTGGTCAACCCATTTGTGGGGCCTCTCACTAACAGGTATCTCATTGGGCACAAAGGCCCACAGTGTACTTAAGGACCCAGGGACCAGAGGATGGACGGAGATTTCATAGAGGTGGTTAGGAGGGGGGGAAGGAGGACCAGTGCCTTGTTGGGTCCCCCGGGGAGTTAGCTACTTGGAAAGCTGGTAACTTGAAAGGATCACATGGTATTGAGGATGTGCCCTGGCCTCCAAATTGCCTTAGTGATGCCATGCGGACTGGTTGCCATGAAGAGAACCAGTGAGCAAGCCCAAGCTGTAAACATGGATTCAACAATACGAGGACGGGAGGGGGCAGCTGTATCGCAATCCCGAGCACTGGTTTTCTACTAGTGGTCGCTGAGACTGTCCTGCTGTTCCACAGGGATACACAGTGTGACGAGGTTATCCTTCTGGGAAAGATTATGTTGTCCTGGGACGATGGGTACAATTGTACATTTGCTTGCTTGCTTGCGTTCAATCTTGCTCCCTCCCATCTTGCCATCTGCATTCAGAGACATGTTTTACCAGGCTCCCAACTGCATTCTGTTCCCACTTGCTTTACAAACTAGAACCCAAGTGTATGAATGGCTATTCAAATGGACTCTTCTTCTTTTTTTGAATTCCCTTTTAGGATTGGATATCACATCCCCATGTTTGCTGGCTTTGTTATCATGTTCTTCTCCACAATTAGTAAGTAGTTGGCTTCCCCCCTTTCCTTCCTTCACTGGCTACCTTTGATTTTTGTCATGCGCACTCTATTCCCTTGGTAGAGGCAGTTTCTCAAACAGCAGCTAGGCATTTAAATGGCCTGTGACCTTTAATTTAAATGTGTTCCTTTTTTTGTTTTGGGGACCAAAGAATCGAGCAGTAGTCGAGCTTCCAAGGTTGGCCTGTCTGTCTAGTTGGAATTTATCTCTTTGGCTACAGGAGAACTTAGGCTTCTCTTCCTTCAGCTGGGAAAACATCAAGACAATTTTAATGTGTCTTCTACTAGATTGTGTGTGTGCACATAGCAATACTTTTGGGGGTGAATTTAATAAAAACTGCTCGCAGCAGAGGCCACATGACTAGATATGGAAAGGCAAAGAGCACCTAATAAAGAATACAGCTGGACAATAGCAACTGGAAAATTCCAAAATATGTACTGCCTTCAAGTGAAGAACTTTAAAGGTTATGGCTTAGGAAAGTAAATTTGCTAAGGAAACAAGAAAGAGAAAGTCAAATAGCCTATTCAGTATCTGCTAAATTTTCCTAATAAAACCGAGATGTTATAAGAATAGTAAGTAAGAAAAATAAACCTGGAAACTGACCTTGAGAAGTAAAAGATGAAGAAATGAATAAGGAGGGGCGTCTAGTTTGGGAAAGCACCCTGCAGACCTGTCTTCGGCTCCTGAGAGCTCTGGTGATTCTCTTCTCCCCAACAATATACATCCTCCCTCTTGTTTTACTTGCTGCCTTTCTGCCATGTACTTGTTTTTTTTCTATTCTTCTTATCCAAGCTTTCTTCCCTCCCAGCAGAGGACTTGATGCCTATCAACAATGTTGAACGTGAATTTGTTCCAGACAAGGCTGAAAGGATGAACAGTTCAGGGGCTTGAGATATTAAGTTCTCTTGGCTGAGCATAACAGTTTATTTGTGAACATTCTAACCAAATCACAAGGAATGAGGAACTTCAATAGAGATACTCTTTAACTCGTAGAAGCTCAGACTATCCTAAATAGGACATTGAAAATGATCAAGGTGTTCTCTTTCACTTAAAATTCATTCCCAAAGACTTTATGGTACACAAATACTATGCTTTGATGACAGTGTTCACTGAGAACACATATAGAACTTAAAGACACAATTATGGCTATCCAGGAGTTTGTGAAGCTTGTCTGGGGAGACCTGGTGAGCACCCCGAGAAAGACGATAATGCAGATTGTGTGCTAATAACTCTCTGCCATCCACTTGATGCCAACCCACAGTAACCCTATAGGACAGGGTGGAACTGCCCCTGTGAGTTTCCAAGACTAACTCTTTGCAGGAGTAGAAAGTTCCATATTTCTCCCTCAGAGCCACTGGTGGTTTAAAACTTCGGACTTTCCAGTAAGCAAGCCAACACATAACCACTATGCCACCTGGGCTCATGGTGAAGTGGGTTACGTATTGACTTCAAACCATAAAGTCAGTGGTTCAGGACCCGAGCTGCTCCTTGAGAGAAAAAGGAGATTTCTTCCTCCCATGAAGCATTTCTTGGAAACCCACAGGAGCAGGTCTAGTTTGTCCTCGAGGGTCACTATGAGTCAGTGGACTCAATGGCGAACTGTGCTCTGTTGGGCCCTAACTTCTTTACTACCAAGGCCCTTGTCCACTATTTCTAATTTCAGCCAAGAACTCAAGGGTTTGAATTTGTTTTCTTTTCTACCCAATTGTTTTTATTAAGCAATGAAAGTTGTTTTCAAGAAGTAACCAGTGTTGCTATGCAGTTTTCCATTTCTAGCACAAAGCAAACACATTTGGTATTTAGCATATCCTAAATAGCATGTACAAGTCTCCTCTAGGCAGTTTTAAATATTATGAAAAAGTTGCTGATAGAATGAATACTATGAAACAAATAGATACCTGGGACCTCCTAAAAGCTAAATATTTATATGTTCATCAAAAGATTTTATCAAAAGAATAAAGAAAAACTTACAGACTGGAAAAATATTTGGGGATACCATAACTGATAAGCTCCTAAGATCTAAAATATATAGAAAACTTATATAACAAGATTAAAAAGAAAATCACCTAATCATAGGCTAAGAAAAATACACAAGCAGATATTTCATCAAAGAAGATATTCAGAAGGCCAACAGACACAGGGGAGCAGTGTCACATCCCTCTCTCTGATGAAAACCACAACCGAGGACTGAGGAACGGCCTGGTACCACTACCCACTCTTCTAGTCAAGCCGCAGTAGATGGAGCCCAACCAACCTTCGAATGCCTAAGAAAGAAATAAAAACCAGACCTATTAGACTGGGTCCAATGGACGATACCCCGAAATGATCTCTCTGAGATATTTTTCAAACCATGAATTAAAACAAATTCCAGAGGCCATCTTGTAGATAAATAACAAATTGGTTTAAAACAAATGATTATCACGCACAAGTACTATTCTGTACCAAAAAAAAAAAATCACAATTAGATCAGATGGTAAGCAGTAACTTGTGAACAAATATGAGAAGGGGCAGGAAGCTTGGTTAATGGAAACGACACCAGAAGGGAAATAATGAGAAGGTTCCCTCATTCTGAAGAATGTAACTCATGACATTGAACAAGTTGTATAGAAATGGTTGAATAGGCACCTAAACGGCTGTTAAAATTTCAAGGACACACAATAAAATATAATTTTAAAAGGAGAAGAAAAGCTGTCGGTACTATTACTGCCTAAAAGGTCCCCAAGCTTCAAATAACCCATACTAGAATTAATAGATACGTGGTGATCCATTCAGGGTTGCAAAGTGAAAGGGACAATACTTTGTTCTTTCTTCAAAGGGTGACAAATCATTCCATTTTCCCCGGGGCTTCTCCAGGTGCAGAACTTTTGGTTCTAAAACTGGGAAATTCCTGGGCAAGCAGGGAGAAGTTGGTCACAGGATTTGCAAAGATCTAAGGTTAGTCGATCTTGAATAGATCAGAAACCAGAAATCCGGAGCGAGGGCACTGGAGTCAGAAAAAGAGAAACTCAGAATGTGCCCGCTTAGGAGACAATGAGGGGTTCGGGGAGACCCTGTCGGGAAGTCATGGGAGAAGATTATAAACACAACCATATAATCTGTAAAGAAGGAGGGACGTGGCTAGACTTCTGCTGACCCAGACACGTTGGCAGTGCATTTTTCTCTGTAGGAGTCATTGTTTTGAAATTGTAGGTGTGCTGTGTCTAGACTCAAGTGTTTACCTTCAGAACCCTGTAATTTAGTTCTTGATACAAACTAACGACCTGCTTGGTAATTTGTTTCATGTATGAGGGGCATCAAAAAGTTTGTGGAAACAGAATGGAAAAACAATGTATTTCCTCCCCACAAGCTTTGTGAAGCCTCCTGGCATGTTAGTCTCTAATACCCCGAATCTCGTCAAGGGTGTGAACTAAGTGCTTTCCTTGTTTCATATCTCCTATAGAGTCTAACACAGCTGCATCTGATTGTTACTTCACAAATACCGCTGGTCACATTTGCCGAAAGATCCCCAATATTAAGCCAAGGGGAAGGCTCTATGGGATCACAAGATAGTACTTCTATTCTTATGCTTATAGCCCTTCAGGTGCGAGGGGCACCCACCTGGGTGTTGTGTCTGGAGGTTTGGAAGTCCTTTAAGGACCACCGCCTAGCCCTGAGTATTGAACTCTGCTGTAGGCAGCGTTCATTCCAGTGCCCAGTGAAAAACATGGGGAGAGTCACCCTTCCATCAACAGTGGGGTGACTTGGTTTTTGCCGAAGTGGTTTCTGAGTCTTCAGGCTAATTACAAAGTGGGGGTGGGGTGAGGATAAGGAAGAACACCCCAAACAAGGAGCAGATAGCGTGCTTTTAGCCAACATACGCCGAATGCTTCGTGTCTGTCATAACGTGGGCCTGTTTTCTGGTGGCTAGGGGAGCAGGGGGGGCGGGGGTGGAAGGGAAAGTGCTTACTTGACCATTCACCCCGTTCTCTCTGCACAGTGTTTGCTTTTTCTGGTACCTACGCTCTCCTCTTTGTGGCCAGAACTCTTCAGGGCATTGGATCTTCATTTTCATCTGTTGCAGGTAACGCTGGTGTCCTCCAAATGCACACATGGGGAGTTCGTGCACACGCACGGAAAACACACACACACACACACACACACACACACACACACACACACACACACACCTCTTACCCAAAACGATCTTTGGGTTCCCTGAGAAGTGTTTGTGGCAACTAATGAAAATATCATCCTAGTTTAAGTAGGATTTGTGGCTCAGAAACCAGGGAAACGAAGCATTGCTGACAAGGTCCTGTCACTCCAAGCCTCACACAATGCCCTCTGGTGGGGTTCAGAGACAGCTAGCTCGGGCAGAGCAAGGCTAGAGCAAGAAAGTCGGCCTGGTCTTTCCTTTGTGCCTCTCTTAACATTTAGCAAAGTACTGCCGTATGCATGATTTCATTTAGTCCCATGAAGTCTATTGCCTGTGTTTTCCTCATAAACACATGTGTCTGAGAGGGCTTAAGTGACTTGGCTAAAATTACACAGTGAGGCGTGGTGAGCACCATCTACTCTCTGCTATATCCCAGTGGCTTTTCACCACTCAGCCTGTGTTCTCCTCTAGGGGCTCAGCACTGGTCAAGCTGCCCCTTGGGGTATTAAATAGAACAGTGCTGTGTGTTCGGTGTTTTTCTTCCCATAACTCCCCATACTCCATTGTTTAAGGGAAACGTGCTGGGGAAGTCACAAAATGATATAAAATATAATTGGAAACTAGTATTCTGTGTATACTATTAGTATAATTGGAAAACAGTATTCTGTGTATACTATTAGTATAAAATAATTAGAAAGTAGTATTCTGTGTATACTATTAGTATAATATAATTGGAAAATAGTATCCTTCCAGAGGCCTTGGCTCTTCTAAGTCCTTCAA
This sequence comes from Tenrec ecaudatus, assembly GCF_050624435.1. Lineage (NCBI taxonomy): Eukaryota > Metazoa > Chordata > Mammalia > Afrosoricida > Tenrecidae > Tenrec > Tenrec ecaudatus. The sequence continues at coordinate 92,862,232 of NC_134537.1, forward strand.
TATTCTAAAAAAAAAAGGAATGAGCAATTTGAGAGTTTGGAGGTCCACATTTAAAACATGTTTCTCATAAAGTTTTATAAAACCCCTTAAATGGAAACTCTAAGATACACCAGGACAAGGACCAAGGGCTCTATCAGAGGGCAGATAGAGTGCTTTCATATGCTAACTCCATCTGTCATTCTCTCTTCAGGTCTTGGAATGCTGGCAAGTGTCTACAAGGATGACTGTGAGAGGGGACGTGCCATGGGAATAGCCTTGGGAGGCCTGGCTTTGGGAGTCCTGGGTAGGTGGCAGCTGTTCCTAGATCTGTTCAGGAGGGCAGGATACTACTGCACATTCTCCGAAGATGACCCTGAAGGCAAATGTTCCCAAGGCCACATAAAATAAGAGTGTTCCTCCCCTCCCTGCTCCAATACTGATCTGAGTCCGTTGCAGGCACCTAGGATAGGCAAAATCTACCCCACCCAACATATGATTCACATACAAAAAACCTATTTTTTTCTAAGAGGCACAGAAACCACAACTTCTGACATAAGTGACCACTGTCCATTTCACTTCTGTCTCTGTGCACAACCAAGGCCTTGCACACGAGAGTGCACTGCTTACCAGCTCTAGCACTAAGCACAGTACAGATTGATCCTTACCACCACTCTGTGAGACAGAAAGAACTACTGCCCTCATTGTAGACATGAGGACAAGAAAGGTTAAATAAGTTTATCATTTGTTCTCCCCTTTGGTCTATTTTTAAATTGTTCTGGTTTTTATTATTTTCTGTTATCTTTTCAACTGGGATTTTCTATGCTTTATTTTGCTATTGATATCAGGGTTTTTAATTTTTAAAATAGTTTTGTACTTGAATTGTACTTTTGTACTTTGATTTTCTGTAAATAAATCCAGGAGAGGTAAATCCATAGGAAGAGTAACTGGATTAATAGTTTCCTGTTGGGCAAGGGAGGTGGGGAAACTAATAATGAGAAGGAGGAGGAGAAAATGGTCTAAAACGGATTGTAGGGATGATTGCTCAACTTTGAAAATATGTTTAAATTCTTGAGCTATATGATATGTGGATTGTATTCCAATGAAACTGGTAAAATAATAATAACAACCAAAGGTTAAATGGCCCAGGCAACAGGATACAGGCTCTGATTTCCAAACTGCCAATCACTGGGTAATACTTTCTTTGAAAAAATAGTTCATACTTTTAAATTGGATTCATTATTTTTTCTTAATGAGATATTGCCATTTTCTATAGTTTTTAGAGATTAGTGCCTTGTCTGTATTGTTACCAAAGGTTCTCTCTGCCCCTCCCCTCCCCTGTGTGTAGATTCTCCTTTTACTCTTTTGATGAAATCTTTCGATGTATGCAGTGACTTAATTTTAATACATCTAAGTCATCTATTTTATCTTCTGTGCGTTCTTTCTCCATTACGTTGGATAGTAGGTCAGTGAGCTGTAAGAGGGCCCTTGAGTTTGTCCTCATTTTCTCACTGATGACCTTTATAGCTTTGGGATTTACTTTCAGGTCTTTGATCCATCTTGGGCCCATTTCTGTCCATGATGCCAATGGAGATCCAGTTTTGTCTGCACCATTTGTCAAAGAGACTGTCTCTTTCCCATATAATATCTCTTTGTCTTGGTTAATGATTAGTTGTCTGTCAGTAGATGGGTTTATTTCTGAGTTTTCTCTTCTGTTCCATTGCTCTGTGAACTAAAATTGTACCAGTAACAGGCCCTTTTGACTACTGTGGCTGTGTAATAAGTGTTGAGGTCAGAGAGTGAGAGTCTTCCTAGTTTGTTCTTCTTCTTAAGAAGTGATTTGTGTTGTCCTTGATGCATGGATGGATGTATGGATTGTGATAACAGTTGTATGAGCCCCCAATAAAATGATTTTTAAAAAGAAGTTATTTGTGGATCCTTGGTCTCTTCTTCTCCATATAAAGTTAGTAATTCATTTTTCTATTTCATTAAAGAATGGAGTTGGGATTTAGATCAGAAAGGACACACATTTTTTTCTTTTTAAAGATTTATTGTGAATTGGGCGAAGGTTTGAGCAGATCCTAAGTTTAGTGATTTGTTCACATTCTGTTTCACCTCATGCATTGCAATCCTCTTGATGTAACGTCACCCATCCCACTCTTCTCTTCTTTTCCAACCCTCCTGAACTTTGTCCTTGAGTAAATGCTGCCCCCTAATCCCAAATGGTCAATTATTCTAAGGTGTGCATAGTGTTATTGCTCCCTTTATAGACCTTATATCGTTTGGCTGAAAGTTGAGCCACAGGGGATTAGTGCAGTTCCACCTTGAAGGTTCCACCAGTCTGTATCCAACCAGCACATCTGGTCAAGTTCATGTGATTACATTTCGTTTCACATTTTCCTCCTACTCTCTCCAGGACTAGTTAATGAGGACATGCACTTTTGCTGAGCATTTATTACATTCCAGACACTACCCTAGAGTGTTAGGAATACAAATCAAGGTTTTTCAGACATAGTCTGTGCCCTTTAGAAGATTACAAGCTAATTAAGGAGATAAGACAGAGGCACCTGAATTTAAGATGAATAAAAACACCAAAAGTTTCTTTCCTGGCCCACGCTCTATCCCCTTATCCCCACAGGTAGGAGAGGAGCCAACAACCTTTCTCTTTGTTAATATCCATTCATCCAAAGACCCAAGCTAAAACTTTGGTTTGGCCAGGTGTTTTTTTTTTTTGATCACCATTCACTTCCTCATGAATAACAAGCTCATCATATCTTCTGAAGCTCGTCCTCAAGGTCAGATCGCCATCATATCGAACTCAGAATATGGTGCTACCCTCCTGCCGGATCGCTTGTGCATCCCCGTCTTGTCTGTAGTGCTAAGCCCAGAGCGGTGGTTTCTTCTCTTCCAAAAATCAGCTATGTTTTCCCCCCACCCACACGACCAAGCAGCCACATCAACAGGATGTACAGATCCCTTTGCTATTCAGCCTCAACCATCCCAACCTCTACTCTCCCCGTCCCAAATCCCTGCTTCCGTTACAGCAGCACTGACTTTCTTTTCTTGACTCTCTAGCTTCCCTCTCTTGGATGGCACCTCTGGGTTTATCACACGCGCCTCTTTCCTTTGCAGGGTTGCTCACTTTGGCAAAGTCTTTCTGGCTCCCTGGGGTTTCTCACTCAGTTCGCTGTGGAATGTGCACGTTCACTCTTGCTCTTTCATCGAGTGGCGTAATCATTGTGCGCTTGCTCTGCTCAGTCACATACATATTTCTTCCACTAGAAGTTGAGCTCCTTATGTGCAGAGACTAGATCTCCCTTTCTGAATTCCCAGAATGGGGATGTGGGAGCTCCTAGAAGCCCTAGCTATTGTTGTTAGCTGCCATCAAGTTAGCTTGGCAGCCCATGGGGACTCCATGTGCAACAGGAGGACATTTTACCTGGTCCTGCATGCTCTCCATAATCATTGGTATGTTCAAGTCCATGGCTGTGGCCACTGTGTTTTCAGTGTCTTCCAATGTGAGACCTCGTCTCCTAGCACTGTATCAGACAATAGTTTTTTTTGTGATTCTCCCTCTCTCTCTCTCTCTCTTTTTTTAGTGCTTTAGTCTTGTTTGGTAGTGAAGCTAAGCATTTTTCATTTCCCAATCTTTCTCCCCGCCAAACCATTTTATTAGGAGCTAATCCAGACATCATATCATTCTATAGTTCAATCACATCAAGCAGTGTTAGACATTCGATAGCACCATCAGTTTCAAAACCGTTTCTTTTATTGTGAGTCTTAGAGGTTTCATTGACTTACGTTATGACATGGACTTCCAGGTGTTTTCCTAGTCTGCCTTCATCTGGAAAAACTAAAGAACTCACTGGCATCTGACTCATAGCAACCCTGCAGGACAGGGTCGATCCACCCCTGTGAGTTTCTGAGACTGTAACTCTTGATAGGAGTAGAAAGCCTGGTCTTTCTCTCGAGGAGTGGCTGGTGGTTTTGAACTGCTGGCCTTGTGCTGAGCAACCCAACGTGTAACCACTAACATGGGTGCTGTTCTGGTATTTGAAACGCTGGCGTCATGTGTTCAGTTTCATAGCAACGTATAAAGGACCACAGGACAACACATTGAGATGAGCGAGGGAGTAGACCTGGCAGCCTCCAGTACTCAATCTCGCTGTCATCCCCACATAATGAATGAATGAATCAGGTTAATTAGCATTATTTCTCCAAACCATGTGAAAATAATTTGTTCACATCATTCCTTTGGCCTTTAATATGTTTACCACTTGGTAAGTCTACACTGCTTGCGAGTCGGCCCTCAAATTTGCCTTTGGTTTCTCCTTTGTGTTGTCAGTGGGTGCTCCCTTTGGAAGTGTGATGTACGAGTTTGTTGGGAAGTCTGCTCCCTTCCTCATCTTGGCCTTCCTGGCAGTACTGGATGGAGGTAAGCCCTCATCAGAGGCTACTGTGTGGGTAACAACCTAGTTCAAAACCCAGGTCATGCTGTAGGATCTGGATTAGCATTGGGAGGGTGGTGTGGGCATGTTTTCATGCATCAAGGACTGCCCCACCCCAAGAGAGAAGGGAGATATGCAAGGAGTTGGATAAGTGCTAGTGTTAGCAGGCTGGTCGTTATATGAGCCCCCCACCAATCAGTGGGAAAACTAAGCTGTCTCCCTCTGTCTTTCTTAGCACTACAATTCTGCATTCTACAGCCCTCAAAAGTCTCCCCAGAGGTAAGTACACAGCAAACTTTGTCGCTAAGAGATATAGAGAATGGCTATGTACAGGGAACGAAGCATCGCTAGAACATCCATAGTACAAAAGGTAAAGGAAGTAAAATAAGAGAAAGTGAGAACTGTCCCTGGGTTCCCAGAGAAAGTTACTGTAAAAATGGTTTGGTGGCATCAGAGAGCCTCGAACTTCTGCGGGAGAGAGGAGAATCGAGAGCAACACCAACCCAAGGTTGATTCCTATGAAGCAGAGGTCCGCTCTATCTCTACGCTCCAAAACAGCTCTTACCACAATCCATGCATCCATCCATGTGTCAAGCACATTTGTGCATATGTTGCCATTATCATTTTCAAAATATTTGCTTTCTACTTGAGCCCTTGGTATCTATCAGCTTCTCATTTTTTCTCCCCCCTCCCTCCCTCCTGAAACCTTGATAATTTATAAATTATTATAATTTTTTATGCCTTACAATGACCGATTCTCCCTTCACACACTTTTATGTTGTCTATTCCTCAGGGAGGGGGCTATATGTAGATCATTGTGATCAGTTCCCCCATCCCCCCCCCCACCTTCCCCTCTTGATATCACTACTCTCATTATTGGTCCTGAGGGGTTTATCTGTCCTGGATTCCCTGTGTGTTTCAGCTCTTATATGTACCAGTGTACATCTTCTGGTCTAGCCATATTTGTAAGGTAGACTTGGGATCATGATAGTGGGGGGAGGAAGCATTAAAGAACTAGAGGAAAGTTGTGGGTTTAATCAGCGCTATATTGCACTCTGACTGGCTCGTCTCTTCCTTGTGACACTTCTGTAAGGGGATGGTCTAATTGTCTACAGATGGACTTTGGGTCTCCACTCTGCACTCCTCCTTGTTCACATTGATATTTTTTTTGTTCTGGGTCTTTGATGCCTGATACTTGATCCCATCAACACCACTCTCCAAACTTTTAACAAATTCTGATACCAACTGTCCCTCCCTCCCCACTCCAACCATAGTATCCTCTGCTGGGTTCAATAATTCATTGTAATGGTCACACAGAACTCACGTCACAGACCATATTCACTGGATTATTCAGGAAGTAGCAGTTTAAAAATCAGAATTAGGAATGACCCAGGATACATCAGCACATTCCCAGCCACCTCCATAGGCTAGCCTCCTGCTGGCCTGTAACTCCTCAGCCCCAGCCCCAGTCCTGCTCTGGCAAGTGTTCACACAGCTGTGTCATAGCGCCCGGGGCACCCTACTCCAGCAGGAAGCCTCTGGCCTCAGGATGCAGTTCTCTCTCTTTGTGGTTCCCCAGGGTAACCGCCTTGCTCTGTGCGCCAGGAAGCCACTCTGTGGTCGGTTTTCCGTTGGTCTCCTGGTTCTCCTGCTCCCGTTTATCTGCCATGGTTTCTTGCTACTTTTCAGTGTCTTGGGTGTTACAACATTTTCTGTCTCTTGGGAAGTGTCACATTACCCAGAAAGTGAGGCACAAACAGGCTTATTTGCGCTTATTAACTTAGTGAAGAGTTTCACATTTTCCACCACATCAAAGAGTCTGCTTTAGCTATGGCTGGCATCCCCCCCAACCCCCACTTTCCTATAGAATGAAAGTCTCCAAGTGTTTGTTCTCTGTGTTCTCCAGAGTGTCAAGGGAACCCCACTCTTCACACTTCTCAAGGACCCTTATATCCTGGTGGCTGCAGGTAAGCAGGTGCTGCCCATCCTTTGGTCTGGGAGAGGCTGGGCTTCTTCAGGCCAGGGCTGGGTGGCTCACAGAGGGAATGGTTGTCTGTCTCAAAGGCTCCATCTGCTTTGCCAACATGGGGGTGGCCATGCTGGAGCCCACCCTGCCCATCTGGATGCTGAAAACCATGTGCTCCCCTGAGTGGCAGCTGGGTAAGTTTGCACTCGGGCTTGGGGAGGAGGTAGGAGTTTGGGCCCTTTCTCAGGTCACCAGGAAATATCCGCAGATTGAGGTCATCGGAGTCACAGAGGACAATGTGCTTCCGGCATAGGATTAACTTCCATGCCCCCATCTATGAACCAAGGTGGAGGAGGGTGTTCTCAGAAAGGCGGCCTAAGAAAGGGTAGGGTAGGAGAAGAGAAGGCAAAGGTGGGGAGAGGGGTGGGTGGGAGACCACTCACCCAGGGCTGAGGAATTTGAGCCCAAAGACTCATGTTTTAATTTCAGCTCAGTTGATTAGCCATGTAAACTTGGGTCAGTCACAACATTTCTGAACATCATGTTTCCCATCCCTAAAATGGTCATCAAAATAATATCTATCTCAAAGGGTGGCTCGTTAGAAGATAAAAAATGCCAGGATGCACATGTGGCGATGCTTTGTAACATGTAGGATATCAGGCCACAGCGCCATGAGCCATTCCCATGTCTCTCTCACATTGTCTAGATTACTCTGGCTGCCATGTTCCCTCCAAGGAGGAGCTGATAGAGTTTGGATGTTTCCTCTGCCTTTGCCTAGAGAAGGTGCTGGCTTCTGTAGGAGGTGCGGGAGAGCTCTGGGCATCAGGGTGGAGGCCTCCATGCTCCGCTGTCCCTTGGAGGGGGAGACTACGTGGCTTCTTCCCTTTCCAGGAAGCCGGAGGAAAGGGGACAGCAGAGAAGGCTACGTGCAAATCACCCAGTCGCTGCTAGGAGGCCGGGTTTATGAGGTCAGAGGGGGAGCTGATAAGGAACAAATATAGCTCAGCACGCAATACAAAGCACTAAATCTAATTTTCTAGGAGACCATTCTAAGCAAGGCTCCCGGGTGCTCTCCCAGCCCCAAATCAAATTTTCCTCAGCTGCAGCTTTCTCTGAGCATGGTGATTAATTGAATTAGCCAATGTTCAGAGCCTCTGCTCGCACACAGCCTCTGCCCACAAGGCCCTGGCCACAGAGGCTCTTGGTGCAGAAGGGCAACCACAGAGTAGAGGATGGTCACTCTCAGCCATCGTGTCAGATGTTATCCACATTCTCAATAGTGACCTGGGCCTCGGATTGAGGCTACTGAAGAAAGGGCGTTTGGCTATCAAATCAGGACACTTGGCATAAGTCTTGGTCTCTGGCATCTTTTACAACATTTTGGGTCCTATCAGTGAATGATGCTGCTCTGACTGGTCAGGTGACCACACTTGGGAAGCCATGCTCCCAACGAACGCCTCTCAAGGTTATTGGAAGGAGCAAAGGCAAGGAGGCTTTTGAGAGTGATACATGATTTGATTGAACACCTTGTGGCCTGAGCACAGGAAAACAGTTTGGGCTTTGGAAACAGGTCCACATGAGGTTAAATCCTGACTGCGCCACTTGCTGGTTGAGGCCTTGGGAAAATCATTTAACATCTTCGGATGCACTTTGTTTTTGGTGAAGCTGGAAACACTTCCAGAGCTGTTCTGGGGATCAGACCCCTGTGTTCTAAAGGAATCAGCACGGTGCAAGGACGCGAGGCCAGAGATGGCTAATACAAATAGCTCTTGGTCCTGCTTTCTTAATTACTTTTGCCGCCATCATTTCCATACAAACTAGGTGCAATCCTTCACCCCTTCGAGATATGCTGTGGAGGGGAAAGTATGTATCTATAGACACACAGTCAGGACACCTATTGGATATAAAATGCCACCAAAATGCGGCTAAGCCATAACCAACACTCAAGAACAAACCACGTGGATTAAAGAAAGTCTCCTTCAGGAAATCCACATGCCTCAAAGGGGAGAGGCACCTAGGAAGCTATGTCTAATTCCAAACACCACAGGAACAGTCAATTTACCACAGCCTCTAGATTTTGTAAAAGCAATGGACCAGAAACAAATGTGTCCAGGTTGAGACGGATTGTTACCCCATCCTGATGAACTGGACAAACACACTAGGGTATACTTCCGCTTCACTCAGTAGAAGAGAATATTAAAAACAAACAAGCCATCCGCCAGTGACTGGCAAGTTGTTTGCTTTTGGTTTGATAGTTTTAGTCCTGATTGTTTATATCAGGCACCATTGCTTCCTCTAGGCACAGCGAGGCATGGAAATGGTTGGGGAGACCCAAATACACTCAGAGCTGATGCCAAGAAGTTCCTATGCCAAAGCCTTTTACGCCACCAGACTCACCCCCCCCCCCACCGGGTCATGGAAAGCACTTGACTTTGGGATAACGAGGTCTGGATTCAAGCCACTGTCAGCCACGAGTGATGATGAAATAATCCAGGGCAGTTTTCACAGGGCAGCCGCTCTGTGCCAGGCATGGGAGCAACATGCCTGATCGCATCTAATCCCCCCAGTCAGGCTGCACCCCACGCCCACCCCGTCAGGGTGATTATAATCCTCGTATTCCACAGGCTTCTTCATCTGAAAGTCTCCCCTTGTCCTTTCGAATCCAGACCCTCGGACCCCCCTGTCCTTATCAGCAAGTGACTGCATGCTCTTCGCCGAGCACCGCATGTTTTTTGCCTCAACACCAGAATGCTTCACAAGGGAGCCCTCTTGATGCATGCACGTCCTTCGTTCCTTTGCCCTTGGCTCTCCACTGCTGCTGCGGCAACGTTTATTCTCTGCTCCCTTCCTCAGATTCCGACTCCGAGGATGGTCATGTCATTTGATTATTAGCCCCCCAGCACCTCTTGCCCACCTCTCCTCATTGTCATCCTCTACCACCTCTGGGCTGAAGGCTGTCGTCGTTTGACTTTGTCCTCCTTCACCTCTGTTTCTCTCACCATGTCGGTGACTTCACTGTCTAGTTGAATAGCACTGTGAGCATTTGGACTGCACATTTCCTTAATCTACTGTCTTGCAATAGTCTTTTATTCTTCCCTATATCATCCAATCAATTCTTTGGCCATACCCTTGACTTCCATATCACCTTTAATTAGTCACCTCTGCTGAAATAGCAATTTTAAGTAGTCTGGTTATCTGCTTACATGTTTCCTGCACAGAAAATATCCTAATCCCTCACATCAATCATTTTTGGTCATACAAGATCACCAACACATTGGCTCCATTTGGTTTTCTATGTCTATCACTACTCGTGTCCTCAATGACCTCTTCACTGAGCTTGGAATTCATGGGCCACCGTTCAGCTCGTTCCTTTGTAAGCACCGTGAGCTTCCTTTGCCTCCCTCGCCCTCTGGCGTGGTCACCTGGAAAAATTTTGACCCTGAGTCAAACCTATCTGGTGGTTTATTGCTGGTCATACGTCAGCAGCTGAATGGAGTTGTAGAAAAACACAATCAGCCTGTTGGCCTCAGTACCTTTAGGGTCACATACTTGAAGTGAGTGTTCACACTCCAACATTCCTTCTATTCATAATCCCCTTTCCCATTCTCCCAAACTACCGCTTGGCCTTTCTTTTCAATGTCATTCTCCTGTGCCATCTCACACCTTTACCTTCATCATTATGCTGTCTTTGTTTCGGTTTCATTGAGAAAACAAAGGAACACACATTTCCCCATGACTTTCTTCCATGTACTTGCACCCATGTTCATGGACTCCTCCTTTGCCTTAACTCCAATTATGGCTGATACATCCCAGCTCCTAGCAAAGGCCAACCTTTCTTTGCCTTCTGAATGTCATCCTCTCTCACCTACTTCTTGGACTGTTCCTTGTCATCATTGTCAATTTTCATATTTTGGAAATCCCAAGGTGCTATCTCTCCTAGGAGATCCCATCCATTCCCATGACTTTAAGAGCCACATATCACCTAGTGGGTCCAAAATTTACAGATCTGTATGTGGCCTCTCCTTAAACTTCTAAACTTGTTTATCCAACTGACTGACAGTTCCAATCTCTTCTTCATATGTAATAGACATTTCAGTCCTATCATATTGCCCCCAAACTCTTTCCTCTTCCTCCTGCTCTCTCTACACACATATAATTGTAAATGTAAACATAAATAAATACATATAAACATATACACGCATATATGTATAGCCTTAGCCATTTGATCAACCAAGACAAAGAATTACCTTTTTCTATACAATTTTCTACATGATGACTATATCTACACACACCCAATCCAACAGAAAATGACCCTAACTCTACCTTCCAAAGCAAACTCACTGCCATTAAGACCATCTGAGACAGTACCTCTTTACTGGGATGGGTTCCTAACGGGGTAGTGGATTATGCTTTGTGGTGCTAAGTGCCAGCTCAGCAGGTGGGAGTGCCAGCCTCTCCTGAGGAGATGGAACAGGGTTTTCAGTAAACAATTACAAGGGCATTTCTTCTCTGTCCTCTGGGGGTTCTATGAGTTGTAATTGACTCAATAGCAGTGAATTTGAGGCTTTAAAATTTAATTTTGTTTATCTTCCAAACATCTTTCATTTGGTCCACATCTCTCCATACGGACTCCTAACTGAGGAACTATCACTCTTCTGTATTTTGCAAATGACCCCTTCGCTTCCACTCTTCACCCATGAATCCATTATTCTGAACGCGACACAGAGGCTTCAGAACATATAAGTAAGTCAGGCCCCTGCAAACATCCCATTGCACATGGAGTAATTCCCCATTATTTTCCTGGATCTTCATCTTCGGCCACCTTACACTTTGTTCATTTCACTTAAGCCACACAGACATCCTTTCTACACATAAGAAAAAACTTGCCTCGTTCATCATAAAGGTCTCTATATTTGCATGAATTGTTTTTTGTGTTTGAAATTCTGTCCATTAAAGTCTAAGGTTAACTATTACCTTTTCAGAATGACCTCCTACCAAGACTAAGGCAGCCAGCCCTTTTGCGCCTATGTCAAAGCATCATGTTAAATTCCATTCACAGAACTTACAAGTTTTCAAGATTATCCCTTCTATTTATTTGTCTATTTGCTTATTGTTTGTCTCAATCTCCTGGAATGTAAACTCCTAGGATCTTATCTCCCCTGTATTCCCTTTTATCTCCCCTTTATTCCTAGTTCCCAGATGCATAACACATGGTAAACGTTTTTTAGCACGGACGCATGGATGGATGAATGGCTAAATGGGTGGATAGATGGATGAGTATATGAACGAATGAGTGAATAAATCAGTGAGATTCAGAGGAGATAATTGTCAAAGCACACATACTCACAAGTAGCTAAGTTGCTATTTGAACCCAGAACTATGTAACCCCAAAGCCCATGTATCTAAACTACTTTGATGTTATGAAGCCAAACAAAATGCCAGGGCTTCAATTGATGAAAAGCTACTATCTATCTATCTATCTATCTATCTATCTATCTATCTATCTATCTATCTATCTTATTAAAAGGATGGTTTCAATTCATTGACCTCTGGGTTATGGTGTTGTTGCACGCTTCTGTTGTGCTGCTCTGTTGCTCCTCATTGTAACCTGCATGGTATTAATAATAACTTTGTTTTTCTCGGATGTGGAAACCCAAGCTGAGAATAGTTTAGTGACTTATTGAAGGGAAGGTCACAGCGCTGGTAACTAGGAGGGCAGATTCCAGGAGGTTTATCTTTCTCTAAAGCTCATGCTCCTTGGCTGATAGTCAAGGGTATACTATGTATGAGAATGAGTCATTCAAACCCTGCCTCAGGAAGCTTCAGGGAAACCAGAAGCATATTAACTATACTGAAGCTGAATACGGTCTTAACTTTAGGGAAAGCAGAGGTATAGGTCCTTGTGACAAATGCTTTGGGTTGGCCCAAGCATAACAAAACCAATAAATAAATGTGGGTTGGGGATCATTGAAGGTAACATAGGAACCTCCCTGTCTTTTAGAAGATAAGGGATCATAAATAAAATCGGTGCATGTCCTAAAGTAGAGGTCTGTGTCCTTCTACAGGTCTGGCTTTCTTGCCTGGCAGTCTGTCCTACCTCATTGGTACCAACCTCTTTGGTGTGTTGGCTAACAAGATGGGCCGGTATGTAGCCTGGGGAAGCAGAGGAGGGCTTGGAGGGCATCCCTGAAGCTCGCATGAGGAACAGCTTCTTGGAAACGGAAAGTTTAGGACACGTACACACCGATAGTCTCCATACGGACTACTAACACACTGGGTAGATGGCAAAGGCCATATAGAGGAAGGATTGTCCTGTGCTGATTAGGAGGCAGTAGAAGTTGAGGAAACCGTTTTGCTTTAAACTCCAGGAGCTTTCTGTGCAGGAAGGGATATAAGATCACTCCGTAGGGAACATGCATGGGGGGAGGATAGGCAAAACCGATCATTCATCACTGTACGTGTCAGAGATGTGTGTTGGGGAGTCGGGGGAGTCATTTTCAAACTGTTCCCTGGAGCTCTTAAGGACTGCCCAGAAGAACCTCAGAGGCTACCAGGGGGAGGACTGGGGGCTGAAGCTACATCTGGATTCTATTTCTCTACTAGAATCAAAGAATTTTTATTTTAATCTCTGAAGTTATTTCCTTTTTTTAATGTAAAAATTACTGCTAGATCAGCGAAGGGAAGAAGCTCGACACACTTATGGGTCTTGCAATGGGTCTTGAAGAAAATAAAACATGAATAGGTTGGACATAGCATCAAGAGGATGTAGGCTGAACTGGAAGACAGCATGGATTCAGTTTGGGGGCTACTCCCAGGGGTCAAGTACTTTCTGGGTCAGATGATTCATATTCTGAAGCAAAAAGGACTGTATCTCTCCTTTATCTGCCATAAGAGGAGATATGGGGCCAAGGAAGAGATGAGGGGAAAGAAAAGGGAGGGAAAGAGTAGACATAGATACAGCCTGGCCATGTTGAGATGAAATCATCTTTTCCTAAGTGTTTTCTTGAGTAATGGGTGATGGGACTGAGCATTGCCAATGGTGAAGGGGATGGGGGGGGGCAGGTGGAAGGGATGCCTCCCACATCTTTACCTGATGGTGGTTTGTTGCCTCCAGGTGGCTGTGCTCTCTGGTTGGGATGGTGGTCGTAGGTGCCAGCTTGCTCTGTGTAAGTATGACAAAGACGAGGTGAATGAAAGGAGTAGGGGGTGAGAGACCTAGGCATGTAAGAACCACTTTGTTTTAAACGAGTAAAGGATTGACTTGGAAATGACTCTCAGAAAGATCATTTCTGTTTGGTTTGGAGTTAGTGTCTAGGTAGATGCTAATGGTTGAAATTGGGATCCATCTGAGAAGAGGAGCAGGAGGAAGAGGAGAAGGAGAAAGAGAGCGACAGGGCTATTGGAGTCAGAGCTCTGAGCAGTAATATGTGGTGGTATCTGCTTCTGGAGTCACCAATACTGTGCTTGGTAAGACTTCATTTACTCTTCTCATCCTGACGATACCAAAACCAAACCAACCAACCAACCAACCAACCAACCAACCAACCAACCAACCAACCAACCCCTCTGACATGCAGCTGATACTGACTAGTAGTGACCCTCCAGAGAGGTCAGAGTAGAATTGCTCCATAGGGTTTTGGAGTCGGTACATCTTTATGGAAGCTGACTGGTTTACTTCATCTTTATCCAGTAAGTTTGAACTGCTAGGCTTTGAGTTATCAGTCCAAATGCCAAAACAAAACAAAAAGCACCCAACAAATTCAATGCCATCAAGTTGATACCAACTCACAGAGACCCATAAGATAGAGTTGAACTGCCCCTGTGAGTTTCTGAGACGGTCACACTTTACAGAAGTAGACAGCCCCATCTTCCTCCCTCTGATTGGCTCGTGGCTTCAAACTGTTCACCTTAAGGATCACAACCTAATTTGTAACAACTACACCCCCAAGGCTCCCCCCACCCTGCTAGTGCCCCATAAATCACCAGGGACCCACCAGAGGATCTGTGCCCGAGTCTCTAACTTCAGAGTGTTTAGGAGAAGAAAGAAGTCAATTTTCATTTCAAGATCCCTCCTTAAAGATCTCTGAGACTTTTCTTTTCCCTCTCTGATCTTTTGTATCCTCTCTGGTATAGGGAGGATTCTAATCTCACCTTGTCTCAAAGGGCTATTAAGATGATCCTTACAAACCTTGAGATCAGTGTCTGGGACATTATTAAGATAATCCTCGTAAACCCTGAGTCCTCAGTGAATTTCAGACAACATTATTGACGAAATATAAGCAGCCCTTGAGAAAAGTCACACCTGGAATTTTCATTAGTCACCAACATCGAAATAATATGTGCAGCCAGTGAGGGCTGATGATTCCCAGACGAGGGCAAAGACTCACTGAGTGTGTTGGGTGGCAGAAGGGGCAGATGCCCAGGGAGCATGGGAAAAAAGCCTCCAGCATTGGCCTGGGAGGAAAAGGAGAATGAGTTTCACAGGTGTGTGTGTGTCATGCCATCCAGACAACGAAGCCAGCGCCTCCACCTAATGGATAATTAATTGGTTGTTGGCTTCCATTCTCTCCATCTTCTTGTTCCAACAGCAATGATATTAGGGGTATAAATAGATCATTTGAAGGACGTTGTTGATGGATGAGAATCAACTCCACTCTGTGAAGACTGAGGACAACAGAGTATACTTGGGTTTTGAGGTGTGGGCTGAAAAAGGGGCACATTCACCATTTCCCATAAAATGACCCCGTCTGTGGTGCCATGTAGCTGACTCGGGGGGGGGTGTGTGTCAAACCTTATCCTGGGATTTTCACCCAAATGTTACCAATCTTAGTTTTACAAATGTAAAATGAAGCGAAGATGCTCCTTTGTAGGGGAGGTGTGACCCTTCAAAGAGAATGCACATGGCACACAGCACGTGCCTAACAGACAGAGTTCATGTGAGAGTCATTTGAGCATTCTCCCACGATGAGCCAAGTGGACTTCTGAAAGCTTCCTTCTCCTCCCTGCAGGTTCCTCTGGCTCACAATATCGTTGGCCTCATTGGCCCCGTTGCAGGGCTTGGCTTTGCCATAGGTAAGCAGTGCCCTTAGGAAAACAAAGGTCTGAGGGCAGATGCATTCCTCCCCCTTTCCCCATCCGAGCAGGTGGGGGGCAACAGAAGGCACAGGAGTGTGGCTGGTGAACATGTGGGGAGATGGGCCTATAGCTCCCCCACGAAACGGGTGTCCTTGCTGAGAGGGTCAGGTAAAGACGTAGAGTGAACGAAGCAGGAGGAGAGGGCAACATGCAAGGAGCAGAGAGGGAGCTGTGGGTACTGAAGTCTGACAAGGTTCTGTTTGCTCTGACCACAGGCATGGTGGATTCTTCTATGATGCCCATCATGGGACACCTGGTAGATCTGCGTCACACCTCTGTCTATGGGAGTGTCTATGCCATTGCTGATGTGGCTTTCTGCCTGGGCTTTGCAGTAGGTATGTTGGGGGGCGATTGGGACATGGGACTGGTCCTGGTTTGTGTTAGTTGGACGTGGAACTAGAAGGCTGATCACCCGAAGGTTTGGGGGAGAGTTGACTTGGGCATGCTTTGGATTGCCCTATTGGGGGAGCATGTCCTACATGTGTCATTTGGCTGAAGAAACACTGGCCAGTCTGATTTCTTCTTCATAGGCCCATCCACTGGGGGCGCCATTGTGCAGGCCGTCGGCTTTCCCTGGCTCATGGTCATCATTGGGGTTGTGAACATCCTCTACGCACCTCTCTGCTACTACCTCCGGAGTCCCCCAGCCAAGGAGGAGAAGCTCGTAAGGGGCTCCCACTCCCGCCCCTCCCAAAATATTTACTCCTCTGTTTCTTTTCATAGCCTCTCTCATCCTTTTCCATTTGCTGTTCTTACTTCTCCCTCTATTGATAGTCTAGCTACTTCACAATATGTTCGGATCCCTGTTTCATCTGTATCTTTTCTTTTTACCTTTCTCCACCCACTCACCCTACAAAACTGCCTCCTCCCTTACACTGGGGCTCTAAGAAAGGACATTAATTAGAGCAGGGAAATGGCAAGTTCATAAAGAACTGGGGACAGGGACCACCCAAAGTACCCTGTCACTGCTGCAGTTTCCAGCTGGGAGAATTACCAAACGATGTCTCCTTCAAATGGGTAGAATTTTACTCCATGAATTCACACCTGGCAATATTCTGACCAGGTCATCCTGTAAAAAAAACAAAAACAAAAAACCAAACCAAATGAACAAAAAACCACCCAAGAGCAAACAATAATGCGTGATGTTAGTTAACAAGGTACCTTCCACTTCCTGTAGCATGAGCCTCCAAGGACCTGGTTGGTTTGGGGATCGAGAAGATAAGAAAGTCAGGGAAGGGTACTAAGGCAGGTGCCTCTACTCTAACTTGCATTGTGAGGACTCAATTAACACCACCTCAGCTGATTGCCCTCACAAAGGATTAGGAAGCTTGGATGGGTTGTTGGTGTCCATTATGTAGACAAAGGGTCCAGCGCTTGCATTGTGAGACTTTACTGAGCAAGTGGGGACTCAAAGAGGGGAGACCAGAAGCATCGCCTGTGTTTTCTCTTCCTGCCTCTTTTTGCAGGCAATTCTGAGCCAGGAATGCCCAATGGAAACCAGGATGTATGCAACCCAGAAGCCCACAAAGGAATTTCCCCTGGGGGAAGACAGCGATGAGGAGCCTGACAGTGAGCAGTAGCAGCCGCAGGTGGTTCCTGCTCCGGTACTTGGGAGGCTTCAACCTCAACCCGGATCAGTCAGCTCATCTGGCTTCACTTCTCCCTGCTCTGCGTGCGAGGCTCCTTCCCAGCCTTCCCTGCCCTTAGTCTGGGCTCACCTGTGTAACCATGGCTTTCCCCTCCTCTCTTTGAAGTCTATCTCTTGTGGGTGGACAGGCTGCTTGCAGCTGTGACAGGTTCTGCAAGGGATGATTCATTTCCTGCCACTGGCTGTGAGCACATTGTGCCTCTTCACCTAGCAGGGCCACCAGCAGGTCTAACTTTTCTTGGGCACCTTCCAAATGGATTCTAAGGATTCTAGCCTCTGACCCTCCATATGGCCCTCCCTAGACATTCGTGTCCTTAATTTGCCAATTAAAAAAAAAAGAAGAAGGTTTGGGCCGGGTTTCTCTGAGTTGCGTGGCTTTTGTGTGGGTAAATGCAGCTGCTAAAGGGATTTGTCCTCAGTGGGCGGGCTTTCCTCCTTCCTTCATTGTTAACTGGGAAGGGAAAGTGGGCTGCCTCTCTTGTGCTGCATTCTCCTGATTTCCCCTGTGTGTGTCTCCCTTCCCCCGGGCTCTTGGACGCTTAGAAATAAATCTGAGGAGAAGTCAGGCCAGACAATCTAGTAAGCATACGGTTCCAGGGGGAAAGAGAAGACGGTTGCCTGGAACTCTCAGCTGTGCATTTCCTGAGACATGGGTCATAACGCGGCATTGTTCACACTCGCTCATTAATGAGTACGTTATTGCCTGATTCAGACACGGCCCACCAGGAGCTCTTGTACAGCAAAGTGAGTGCGTGGACAAATACAGTAGCTAGTATAATGTTTAGGACATGTGGCTAGCATCTGCAAGCATCGATTGTTGAGTGAGAGGGTTTTAAAGAGGCGGGAGATATGCTCTCCGTCCTTAAGCAGCTTCCCCTCTGGGTGGGGAAACAAGATGTAAACATTATTTTAAAGGTAGCAGTCTTGAACATGAGCACAGACTGTTCAGGAGCAGGGAGACAGTGCTTGTGCGGGGAACAACGGCCCAGGCAGACAAGAGGCAGGAGTGGAGAGACTCCCAGGAGGGTCTGTGCATCAGGTCAAGGCGTTCACACTTTGGTGAGATCCGTGCAAAGCCCTGATTGAGCATAGTCAACTGGAATCTTGCCTTGACTTCTTACCACTTGGAAAATGGAACCTCAGGCTCCATGATGGATGGAGATTTTTTTCTATTGTATTTATTTTATTTCAAAGGTTTTATTGAATATCAGTCACATACCATACAATGCACTGGTTTAAATATAGTAAACGGAGCTGTGTAATCAGCACCACTGCTTTAGAACAGTTCCTCCAGTCCTGTGCTCATTGTGATTTGTTCCTCAGCAACCCGACCGCTCCTGCCATAGCCCGAAGGAGCTTGGAATCTAGTTACCATCTCTTTACATGGACCGATCATGGATTTCATATAAAGGAAACCACACACCAAAAACACAACAACAACAATAAAATACAGAAAACCTCAATCTGAGAGTTGAGAGATACCTGAACAAATTTAAAATGGGTCAAGAGTGAAAACAAGTGATAATACATGTTAAAATTTAACCTTGCTATATCGTCAGTAATTCACCTTCCACTTCACTCTGTCTAAGGGCAAAACTATTCACATCCTTGGTCAATGTCTGTGGGAATTCAACGGAAGCTTAATCTGTGGTGGCTCTACAAATGGATTTGGGGTTTCACTGTGATCCATAGCACCCTGCAAATCAAGTGAGCTGAATTTAAGCTCTGATACAATTCCCTCCTCTGATCTCAGACTTTATTATTTATAACATGGATATGTTTTTGTTAATGTTTCTGGAACTGTCCTCAAGTCACCCCCTGAATAAAATGCTGGTCATATGTCCTTCTCTGTAATTGCTGATCTGAACATTGTGATCTGTATGGTTTCCTCTGCTGACTTTTAGAAGGAGATTGCTAGGCCTTCATCTGAAAGCTCCACCGAAACCTACTCAGCAGCGTAGCAACACTCAAGCTTCCACTTATAGGTGGGTGTGGAAGGCATTGACTGGGAATCAAGACCTTCTACCAGGAGGGAGCGGGAGAGTGCTCTACCTCTGTACAACCACTTCCCCCATGGATATGTTTCTAGAAATTTCATATTAATTTATCTGACAAAACCAGGTGCACTGATCTCATCAGTTAGTCAGGATGACATTTGTCTTTGATTAGAAGAAGTCTGAAGGTAAAATTAGAAAATGTTTGTCAAAATATATGAGGAGCACTAAAAAGGCAGAATGAGAGAATTGCTCCAGGGACTCCTGTAAGAAGATGGGATCAGACAGGGTGGGTGGGGAGAGGAGAGCTTGTCACAGAAATTATTACTTCATTAAAATCAGAGGATGGTTTTTAAAAGAGAGACTCATGCGTTAAATTTATTTCAGCAATAGACTAAACACATGAATAATGGGAAACCAGTAGGTTTTTATTTAGTCTTTCAAAATACCATTGACAAGAACCAACTCCTAACCCCACAAAGACGCCAAGGGCATTGTTGACCATAGGTCAGAAATAGTCTAAGGACCACCCTGCCATGTTTGGAAGCGAATAAGACTCCTCTGTAAGAATGAAAGTGTGAAATTAGTCTTTATTAATGTAAACTTCTCACGCTCACAGGGGATGCCGAGGTCTTCTAGGAATAAGGAGACAATTCAACACAAATAAACCAGAAGGAGTGTTCTACAAAAGTAGTATAACATGACAGACGGCCTCCTTTGTGGAGTAGTTAAAGATAGGCACACCAGAAAAGACATTTCCAAAGTTCAAATGCAGGCTGCTCCCACAATGGAAGGCAGTGCTTGTGGAGCCAGACAAAGTACACAAAGGCCACGGGAGATGGTGGAAGGGTCACAGGGAGAGCTGCTGGGAACACTTTACTGTGGAAGGTTCCAAATCCAACAGAGAGATATTATTGTAGCGAAAATCCTTTTTAAAAAGGCCTGTCCTGGTGCCTACAGAATCTACGAAACAGTTCTGTTCTACTCTGACACGGTCTCCACGAACTGGCAGCAACCAATTTAGGTTTCTTTGTGTCTATTTGACTGGGACCAAGAGAAGCAATTTTTTTCCTTTTTAAAAAACATCATTTTATTGGGGCCTCGTAAAACTCTTATCATCATCCATCCATTGTGTCAAGCACATCTGTACATTAGTTATCATCCTCATTCTCAAACATTTGCTTTCTGCTTGAGCCCTTGGCATCAGCTCCTCATTTTCCCTCCCTCCTTGTACCCCTCCCTCATGAACCCTTGATAATTTATAAATTATTATTATTTTGTCATGTCTTAGACTGTCGGACGTCTCCCTTCACCCACTTTGCTGTTGTCTGTCCCCCAGGGAGGAGGTTATATGTAGATCCTT
This sequence comes from Tenrec ecaudatus, assembly GCF_050624435.1. Taxonomy (NCBI): domain Eukaryota; kingdom Metazoa; phylum Chordata; class Mammalia; order Afrosoricida; family Tenrecidae; genus Tenrec; species Tenrec ecaudatus. Next base: position 92,882,762 of record NC_134537.1, read on the forward strand.
GTAATCAGTTCCTCCTTTCTTCCCCACCCCACTCTCCCCCCTCCCAGTATTGCTACTCTCACCACTGGTCCTGAGAGTTTCAAATGTCCTGGATTCCCTGTGTTTCCAGTTCCTATCTGTACCAGTGTACATCCTCTGGTTTAGCCAGATTTGTAAGGTAGAATTGGGATCATGATAGTGGGGGGAGGAGGAAGTATTTAAGAACTAGAGGAAAGTTGTATGTTTCATCGCTGCTACACTGCACCCTGACTGGCTCGTCTCCTCTCTGAGACCCTTCTGTAAGGAGTTGTCCAGTTGCCTACAGATGCGCTTTGAGTCCCTATTCCTCACTCCCCCTCATGATTTTTTGTTCTTTGATACCTGGTACCCGATCCCATCGACACCTCATGATCGCACAAACTTGGTGTGCTTCTTCCATGTGGGCTATGTTGCTTCTCAGCTAGATGGCCGCTTATTTATCTTCAAGCCTTTAAGACCCCAGACACTATGTCTTTTGATAGCCAGGCACTATCAGCTTTCTTCATTATTTTTGCTTATGCACCCACTTTGTCTTCAGTGATCATGTCAGGAAGGTGAGTGAGCATCATGGAATGTCAGTTTAATAGAACAAAGTGTTCTTGCATTGAGGGCTTACTTGAGTGGAGGTCCAATGTCCATCGGCTACCTTAATTCTAAACCTATAAATATATGCACATAGATATTTCCCCACCCTCATATAGAAATATATTTGCATATGTACTTGCCTGTATTTAGACCTCTATAAATGCCCTTTACCTCCTAGCTCTTTCCTCGATTTCCTTTTATTTTCCTCTTGTCCCACTTTCGCACCCAGCCTTCTTCTGGGTTTCAGTAATTCTTCTTGTTTACATTGCCCTTGATCAAGCACTTCCAGGCCTCTTAACACCCTCCTTGCCACTGATTTTGGATCACTTTTTGCTCCCTTATCTCTGGGTTAGTTAAATCCACTTTCTTGCCCCCACATCCCCCTCTCCGAGGTGTCCCCTGGAACTGTCAGTTCTGTTGTTTTCTCCCCCAGATTGTTTATCCCACCTATCTTATCTAGACAGACATACAGAGATAATAAAATGCACAACAACAAGACAAGGCAAAAACAACAACAACAAAAGAAAACAAAACACCAATGACAAAAAAAAAGAAAGAAAAGTGTGTAACTAGTTCAAGGTCAGGTTATTGACCCTTAGGAGTGTTTTCCAGTCCAGTCTGATGGGGTGCCATGCCCTGGCTCCAAAGTCTATTTTTGGTATTCCCTGGGGACTTCTTTGCTTTGTTCCCCTTGCTGTTCTGTTGTATGCCCTTAGTATTTTGCCTCGGTGTGGTGGAGTCAGATTAGGCAGAATTCCCACACCGTGTCTCCAGTTTTGTACCCTGTAGGGTTATGGGTCAGTGAGGGATTTCTTGTCTCATAGTGGGCTGGCCATATGGTCTTCTCTGTGCATTGACTGCTCTGAGCAGGGATATTGTCTTGAAGGCTTGGTGGGCCAGGAGGTGCTCCACTCTCTCTTCCTCCCCCTTCCTTTACTCCCATGTGCTCTGATCAGATATGTCCCTCTCCTGGAGCTGCATCTTCAGTGCTGTCATCTGAAGTGAAGTATTTTTGGGGGAGGGGCAGCTGATCACATAGTTGGGATTGGGACCAGCCCGTCAGACCTTAGAGAGGCAACTACACTGAGGGAATTTATGACTCCAAGATAGGAGCCGTGTGAAACCACCAGCACCACAAAAGTTCTAAGAAGATTAGTCTCTATTTCTGGAGGCAGTGTTTAGTGCTTGTGCAGTGCAGTGTGAGGTTGTTAGGAAGCAAAAGCAATGCAGTCTGTCCAGTCAGCACCCCTGGGTGCTCCGCAGATACTCCAGAGCAGCGGTTCTCAACCTGTGGGTGGCGGCCCCTTTGGGGGTAGAACGATCCTTTCACAGGGGCCATGCGATTCATCACAGTAGCAAAATGACAGTGATGAAGTAGCAACAATAATTTTATGGATGGGGGTCAGCACAGGAGAGCCTGTATGAAAGGGTCGCGGCATGAGGACCACCGCTCCAGAGCAGCGCTGTCATCCTCCATACTCACTCGTCCTTCCCCACAGTCGGAGTTCCAGGTGGCCTCCGGCTGCTGGAGAATTCAACCACACTCTGCTGACTTTGCCCTCGAAACCTTGTCTATAGAAGGAAATCCTTCAATAGAACCAAGCAGGGTTAGGGGGAAAGTGGCTTTGACATACAGCACACTCCCCGTGATTTATCACAGATTCTCAGACGCACACAATCTTCACCAGAGCCAAGTTTAGAACATTTTTATCACCTCAGAATTCTTTATCTTTTTGCTGTCATGCCTCTACCTTCCATCCTTAATCAAGAAGTCGCCTGTTTTCTGGCTCTGTAGAGCTGATGTGTTCTGGACATTTCCGATAAATGGTGCCATACGATGGGAAGATAAGTAGAAAAAGTCTTGCTCTACAATCGCAGAAGCCTTTATTAAGAACTAAACTAATCAATGCTATCGTTTCTCGAAATATTTTCCATTTCGTTCTATACATTTCTGAGGGCACTGTTTCCATTTCTATAATTTTTCCTGAAGAATTTTCCACCCTTTGATTGACACCACATCAGAATAGCAGTTTTGTCATCCTCAAAGGACTCAGATCCTGTTCTTTTGAAAGGTTTGTTGAGCTTCAGACCGAAAAGAAGCTCGAAGAGTAAGGCAGGACTGTTGGGTGGATAGGATGAGATTTCTCAGTGAAATGCTCAGAGGGCCACCCTTGCTACCTTGAGGAATGAGCAGGTGTGCTCATGTAGGGGAGCGGGGGGTGGAGAATGTTCAGCTCATCTTTCCTGGCCTTCTTGCTGGCCAATGCCATTTTCCGTTTGCTTCAGACTTCTTCATAACAAGCTTCTGTGATTGTGCTGCACCTTTCAAGAAAATCTACCAACATTACTGCTTTGAAGTCCTCTGCCCACCACACAGTCCCCATAACCTTGTGATCGTTCTGCCTTGAATGCAGCTGGCCCAGCCGATCCTGCAGAAGCCACTGTTTTAGCTGATCTGTTTTGGCAGCCTCCCCCACCCCCCCAAAAAAACAACAAAGACACGTGTATTCCTGAGGAAACTTGTCTGCAGCCATCCATGTGTCATAGAGACATGCTTAAACACATGTTTAAAAACATGCTTTGGTCTAATTGAATTATGGATTGTTATAATATCTGTAAGAGCTCCCAATAAAATGATTCATTAAAAATATGCATCCAAACAAACAAACAAACCAAAACGTGCGTTGTCCATCTAGCAAAGAAGCAACAAAGCCCACATGGAAGAAACACGCCCACCACCTTCTCCTCTCAGGACCCTCTGGGGACATTGATCCTGTTGTTTTCTCCCTGAGCTTGTTTCCCACGTCTGCCTTATATAAGTAGGCAGACCAGCAATGTCCTAGGCCAAACAATAAAAACACAAGAGGTTGAAAAAAGAAAAGGAAAAAAGAAGAAAGAAAAGAGAGGGGTGGGGTGGGGAACCATATAGAGTTCCAGGTCTGTCTGCTGGCCTTTATGAATCTCTCCCCCTGGTCCTGGGAAAGTTATGAGGCTGCCACTCTTGGCCCAAACTCTATTTTGGGGGCTCTTTAGGGGCTTTGCTCCAATCGCTGATCTGTTATTTTCCCTTCTTGGTTTGTGCCGATGTGGGGGGATTCAGGCCATATTCTCCACCACCACCACCCCCGCCACGGTCCAGTTAGGGGACAACATGTCTTGAGTTGGTGGTGGTCCTACAGCCTCTCTGTGTCTTAGCAGCTCCCTGGAGGGACCTCAGGCTCCGGGCTTGGTGTGCCCATATGGAGTCTAGGTCAACTCTCCCTTTCTCTTTCTCCTTCTGGTTTGCTCCTGTGTGGGTGTGGTAAGTCAGTTCCTTTCCCCCACCTGAAGGTTTATGTTGTTCTCTGTGGCACTTACTTCTAGGGTGGGGGTCAGATTGGCTCTGGTTGGGGCCGGCCCTGTAGCCCAGTCTTTGCATGCAATGCACTATGTTGTTACATTGCCCTCCTGGGTTGGTGCGCCGTGGTGGGGTCTGTATGCACACTCCCAATTCTGTGGAGACATAACCAATACTCTCCCTCTGGGTGGGTTAGTGCCCTGCTTCCCCTATTCCATCATCTCAGTCCCCGCCCCCCTACCTTTTCTCCCTTCTCCTTCCCCACTTTCCTCTTCTTTAAGTTGGATTCACAGCCATTCACTTTTAATTCCAAGTACAGGGCACTAGTTTTAAGCACACCAGAAGTTCTCTTGTGTCCCTTGTCAGTCTATACCTACCCACTCCAGAGAACCAGGGTTCTCACCCCGCCCCTCAGAACTGTCAATTAGGTTTGCCTATTTTTAAACTTCACACATATGGAACCACACAATGTATCTATTTTTGATTCTGGCTTCTTTCGCTCAATAGAAGATCTCTATGATTCCTGCATGTTTTGAGAATACAGCACATTCTTCTGCATTGCTATGCATGACTGGGGTCCCTCCCACATGTTAACAGTTATGTGTTTTGTGCCTGGGAAAATGCTAAGTTACTAAACATTTCAGTCATGATTTTCTCCACCAAATTCGCAAGCACAGGCAGTAAAGTACATTCAGGGCTGAAAAAAATTAAATAAGATAAAGAAGGACATGTTATGGTGTTAAAAAATCTGCTCCCAATGAAGTTATGACAGCTGTGATGGTCTAAGCACCAAATGACACAGCACTTCCACGTCGAGCAGAAATGGCAGCAGCCACGAGGAGGACAAAAAATAACAGAAGAAGAGAAAGCATGTAATACTAGAAAAACTACCATCTCCTTTTTGGTAAAAGATAGGCCAAGTGGACCAAAACATAAAGATATTAAAACAAAACAACACTCACTGTCATCTGTCGATTCTGGCCAATAGTGACCCTAGAGGACAGGACTGCCTTTGAGTTGTGGTGCTGGATACAAATATTGAATGTACCATGGGTTGCTCAAAGGACAGACAGATCTGTCTTGCAAGCAGTACGGCCAGAGTGCATCTTAGAGGCCAAGGATGGCAAGACTTCATCGTACATATGTTGGACACATTGTCAGGAGAGACCAGTCCCTGGAGAAGGACATCAGGCTTGGTAAAGTGGAGGGGCAGCATGAAAGAGGAAGGCCGGCAAGGAGATGGATGGACACAGTGGCTGCAAGAATAGGTTCAGACATAGGAACAATTGCCAGGATGGCGCAGGACCAGGCAGTGTTTTCTTCTGTTGTGCACAGGGTTGCTATGGGTCTGGCCAGATTTGATGGCACCTAACAACAAGAGAGGACTGAGTAGAGCTCCCTCTGTGGGTTTCTGAGACTATAACTCTTTACAGGAGTAGAAAGCCCCATCTTGAAGTTAGCAACACACCCAATAATGCTATACCATCAGGACTCCTGACTAATAAGTGAGAGCTCATTCATAGCCACCACTTGTCTGCCAGTCTGTCGCACTGTGGTATCTTGTGTGTGGCCGTGATGCTGGAAGCTGTGTCACTGGTATTTCAAGTGCCAGCAGGGACACCCACCCAAAGTGAACAGGTTTCAGCGGAGGTTCCAGACTCAGAACGGACAACGAAAAACGCCTGGGTTCCGCACTTTGGAGGAAGAAACTGCTGAAAACCTGATTCATAACTTGGAAGCTTTTTCAAATACAGAAAGCCTAAACAAAGGAAGAAGACCATTATGGGAGATAGTGCGGCAGATGGGCCCTTCAGGTCCAAGGGCACTTGAAATGTGATTGAGGAGGAGACAATGTCTTGGAGGGGAGTCTACCATGGTGAAGTAAGTCTGGTAAAGTCTGTGGGAATGGAGCCATCAGGGATCTTCCTTTGCTGATGGGGTATGCCTTCAAGGAAAGAGAAACAGTTGCAAAAATCTTATAATGATGGAAACTAGGAATGTGTGAAGTATGACTTTAGGAAAATTAGAAGTGATTTCATGAAATGTAATGCAGGACCATTGATAGCCTAGGTATCAATGAGCTGAAATGGACTGGTATAGGCCATTCTGAATCAGAAAATCATATGATTTACTGTGCTGGGAGTAAGGCAATGAAGAGGAATGGCGTGGTCTTCACTGTCAGAAAGGATCTCGCCAAATCCATCATGAAGTACAATGCTATCTGTGATCAGATTATATCGATTAATCTATAAGGAAATCCAATCAATGCAATTATCATTCAACTTTATGCTCCAATGAAAAAAATTAGAGATGAAGAAATGGAAGAATTCTATCATGACTGCAGGCAGAAATTGATCAAGAGGCATTGATAGTTATTGGAGATCGGAATGCAACAGTTGGAAACAAAGAGGAAGGAAGAGTGGCTGGAAAATATGGGCTTGGTGATAGAACTGAAGCTGGAGCTCACAGGATAGAATATGCAGAACCAGTGACTTGTCCATAGCAAGTACCTTTTTGCAACATCACACAAAGCAACTAACTATACACATGGACTGGACCAGGTGGAAATACACAGAAATCAAATTGACTACATCTGTGGGAAGGCTGGATGGAGGAGCTTAATATCAGCACCTAAAACCAGGCAAGGGGATGATTGGAATAAACCATCAATTACTCATCTGTCAGTTCAGGACAAAGCTGAAGAAAATGAAAACTAGTCCACCAGAACCACAATACGACCTTGAGTCCATCCCATCTGAATTTTGAGACTTTCTCAAGAAAAAATTTTGACTCTGGCATCAAAGACCCAAAACAAAACAAACTAACAAACAAAATCATATCAATGGAAATGAGGCAGAATGAGACCCAAAGCCCATCAGTAGTCAATTGGACATCCCCTGTCAGAAGGGCCCCAAGGAAGAGTCGCCAGTCAGGGTGCGGTATAGCGCCGACGAAACACGCAACCTTCCTCTGCTTCTTTAATGCTTCTCCCCATCCCTACCCCATCCCCCACTATCATGACCCCTATTCTGTCTTACAGATCTGGCTAGGCCAGAACATGTATACTGGTACAGAGAAGAGCTCACGCACAGGGAATCCAGAATAGATAACCCCTCAGGACCAATAAGAGGAGCAAGGATCCAAGGAAGGGAAGGGAAGAGGGGTGGGGAGTAAGGGGGAACCGATCACAATAATTGATGTATGGCCCCACTCCCAGGGGAATGGACTGCAGAAAAGTGGGTGAAAGAATACATCAGTTGGTATAAGACATGAAAAATATATATAAATTATCAAGGGGACATGGGCGAGGGAGGATAGGGTAGGGAGGGGAAAAATGAGGAGCTGATACCAATGGCTCAAGTAGAAAGAAAATGTTTTGTAAAAGATGATGACAACATATGTACAGATGTGTTTGACACAATGGATATATGTATGGATTGTGATAAGAGTTGTATGAGCCCCCAATAAAATAAAAACTTTAAAAAAATAGCCAAAGAAGTCCATGTACCTATTGATGCATTTTGTGGTAAAGATATGTTTGTGAAGTGCCATGATAAAGCATTGTGTAATTCCAAACACACACACACACACACACACACACACACACTTTTTCTGACTCATTCAACAGTAATGACAGGAGACCCTATGAACTGTGGGAGGACAGCAAGAATATCATGCATCATGAAAGCAAGAGATCATTAAAAAGATAGAAAAGAAAGAAAAGGTCAAAAGGGATGAGACTCTGAAACTGATGACATCAAGGAGTTGAATAGAAAATTTCAAAAGGCAGCTTGAGAAGACTCAGTCAACTATGAAAAGGAAATGTACAAGGACAGAATTGGAAAACCAGAAGGGAAGAATATGGTTGGCATATCTGAAACGGAAAGAACAAGAAAAAGGTTAAGCATCAAGTTTTAATTTTGAGATTGTATGGGCAAGATATTGAATGATCCAGGAAGCACTAGGAGAAGATGGTAAGAATTCACAGTCACTGTACCCAAAAGAACTAGTCAACAGTCCACCATCTCAGAAGGCAGCATGGGAGCAAGAACCAATGGTGCCGAAGGAAGACATTTAAATTGCACCTAATGCTTTAGGCAAAAACAAGGCTCAGGGAATTGATGGAATATCCATTGAAATGCTTCAGAAAGCCAAAGAAGCACTGGAAGCACGTATTTGTCTATTCCAGGAAATTTGGAAGACAGTTACCTGGCCAATTGACTGGAAGAGATCCATATAAGTGCCCATTTCAAAGACAGACGACCCACCAACTGCAGAACAATATCATTGATATCCCATGCAAATAAATTTTTGCTTAAGATAATCTACCGACAGTTGCAGCAATACAGTAATAGAAAACTACCAGAAACTCAGGCGACATTCAGAAGGGGACATAGAACAAGGGATACCATTGCTGACGTCAGATGGATCTTGACTCAAAGCAGAAAACACCAGAACGATGTTTTCTTGTGTTTCCTTGACTGTGCAAACGTATTTGATGGTGTGGACCGTAATAAAGTGTGGGAAATCTAGAGAAGAATGGGCATTCCCGAAAACCTCCTTGTGCTCATAAAGAACTTGTACATGGATCCAGAGGCAGTTGTGGGTACAGAACAAGGGCATTTCACTGCCTGGTTGCAAAGCAAGAAAGGTGTGCAACAGGGGTGTATCCTGTCCTCATACTTGTTCAATTTGTAGGCCCAGCCAATCATCAGGGAGACTGGCTTATAGGAAGAAGAGTGCAGCCTCAGGATTGGAGGAAGGCTTATTGACAGCCTGCAATATGCAGATGACACAGGCTTGCTTGCTGAAAGTCAGGAGGACTTGAAGCACTTGCTGATGAAGATCAAGGATTATAGTCTTCCATCTAGATCACAGCTCAATATAAGGAAGACCCAAATCCTCACAACTGGGCCAATACATATTATGATAAATGGAGAAACGTTTGAAGTTGTCAAGGATTTCGTCTTACTTGGATCCACCATCAATGCTTATGGAAGCCGCAGGCAAGAGATCAAAAGACATACTGCATTAGGTAAATCTACTTTGAGGACTAAGAGGCACCTGACCCGAGCCATGGTATTCTCCAGTGCATCCTATGCATATGAAAGTTGGACACTGAATAAGGAATACCATCGGAGAATAGATGCATTTGAATGGTGGTGCTGGAGAAGAATCTGGAATGTACCACAGACTGCTAAAAGGACAAACCAATCTGTGTTGGAAGAAGTAAGGCCAGAGTGCTCCTTAGAGGCAAGGATGGCAAGACTTCATCTTACATTCTTTGAACTTATTGTCAGGATAGATCAATCCCTGGAAAAGAACATCTTTCTTAGCAAAAGGGGAGGAGTGGTGAAAAAGAGGAAGGCCCTGGACGAGATGGACTGACACAGTGGCTACATCAATGGGCTCAGGCACAGGAACAATTGTGAGGGTGGTGCAGGCCTGTGCAGTGTTTTATTCTGTTGTGGGCCAGAGGCAATTCACTGGGACCTATCTACAACAGTACTAGATTGAAACCCATACCCTGACAATAGACAAATCATCTTCACAAGAGCTCGTTGACCATGCACAGACATCAGCCACACGGAAACCACATCAACTTCTGCAAAGCACACATTTTACAAACAGCACTCTGACCACAGTGCCATAAAGCTACACAAATTAGAAATGAAGCAGAAAACAAAGAAGCCCTTGGAAATGAAACCACACCGCTATCGACACTGATGAAATTGCTGTGTATGGTTTGGTCTCTGTGCCCAAGTGATGAGTATGGCCTATTTTGTTGAGTCCACAAGTTTGTGGTGTTACAGATCTGTAGTCTCTCCAATAATTCTTCAGCCCTTGGGGTATTGCGATCCCAGGCGGAAATCTCAGGCCTAGAACGCCACTCCTATTTTGAGGGTTTCAAGAAAAGTTTGCAGTGAGTGTGAATGGACAGTTTCACCCCTACCATCCAACCCCCTTACCCCCCATCTTTCCACAACTCTCCTATGCTAACATCACTCTCCATTTTCCTTGAAGTCATCCCGGATTTTCCCACCCTCAGTGACTGAGCTCCCTAGTTGAATACAACACTCATTTCTAAATTGACTTTTAATACTGTGCTGCTTTGTCTATCACCTGCCATTGGGTTAAATTCATGTGACTCTTTCTCTGACCAGATCTTGCCTCACACATTGATGTAAAACCTTAAGGGATTGGACTGCAGTTAGTTTGTTATTCACTCCCAAACATCCATAGCACAAACTCAAAAATGGGTGCATATCTCTTTCATCTCTGTTATTAACATGCCATTCAGACTGAGGAATGCCCAGAAACTTGGGTCCACGTGCATGACCTGTGGTCAACCTCAGGTCAGGCCCTGGAAGCACTGAGAGACCAAGGTGGTGTTGGGGTGTGCACTCCCAGATTAGCTTCCTCAGACCCATCCAGGCCACATGGGGAAGGTTGGTATGAGACAGTAGTACCCCTTGAAGTGGAGCCAGAATTCCCTCTCACCTGTCAGCCTTGGTAAATTGTGGACTTTGGTCAGTGAGTTGCCATAAAGACCGCAGCTGCTCTCATCACTGACGTGATATGATTGAGCTGCTACAGGGTTCTGGGAAAGGGAAAGCTCCCAAAGCACTTGGTCATGGCAAAGGTGCGAGCATGCGTGCGTGCGTGTATGTGTTGAAGTCCTAGTGCAGCGGTTCACAACATGTAGGTCTTGACCCCCTTGGGAGTCGAATGACCCTTCCATAGGAGTCACCTAAGACCAATGGAAAACACATATTAGCAAAATGACAGTGATGAAGTAGCAACGATAATAATGTTACGGTTGGGGGTCACCACAACGTGAGGAAGTGTACTAAAGGGTCGCGGCCTGAGGGAGGTTGAGAACCGCTGACCTAGTGGCTGAAAGCCATGACGAGAGAGGCTCATTAAACTCTTAAAAAATGACTCTAGGAGGTGCTCGATAATACAGACAGAACCGGTAAATAATTGATTGGTTCGGTTCGGTTCTACATTCGCTTTTTAAAGTGACTTAACTTGTATTCAGATAGCCACTGAGTTTATTTTGAGCTTCTCATTGGCACCCTAATTTTTGTAGTTTTCCTCTCAAACCAATTCCTTTCAATGTGCTAAGTTTATAAAGCATTATGTCACAGTTAAAAATATAGAACATGCTTAATCCATACATTAAAAAACCTATTGGTATTATTCTTGTTCATTGCCTTACACATTTAATTACCAACTTTAAATAAATTTCACAAAATATGTCCTATAAATTTAAGGAGCCTTTATGAAATTCATATGCTAATGTAGGGAATACCATCTGTTATTACATTTTAACTTTAAAAGCCAGAGTCAATATGTATTTCTCCATTTGCCGAATTCTTTATTTTTCTCATTGGAATTCCATAATTTTCATAGAATAAGTTACTTGAAAGGAAAACTCTCCTGTGTTCATCCTGTTAGCTCATCCTACCGCATTCCCCTGGATTAGACACTATGGTCCCTATTTTACAGATGAGTGTTTTAGGCTATAAAAGGGACTCCATCTCTAATATGATTTATAGAGCATTTATTAAGTCTTAAAAGACACAAAGGCAACACGAAGACATAGACATCGTCTGGATGAGGGGTCCACCCACACGAGGATGGAATGGCACCCATGGCTCTTTGAGATACCCAGTTTCAAAAAGGGTCTGAGAGGACAAGGAAACTGTCACAAGAGCATGACTGGTGGTAGATCAGTGCATCACAGTTACATGTGGGACTACAGAAGCAGGGACAGACCATGGTCGGGACATGTACATTGTTAGATAGAAGCACTTACATGGTCAGTCCAGGATCTTCTGACCAAGGCAGTCAGGAAGACATGATTGGTCACGACTCATGACTATGGGAACCTCTGTTCTGTCCCCCCCTACAATGACTTCCATTAAGGACACACCCAGGCCAGCCTCTAAGAGCGAGACTGCCCCTCCCTGGCTGGCCAGAGAAAGGTGGAGGCTATCCACTCTCTAGGGCACTGTGCCCAAGGGCAGAACTATCTGCGTCCTTGGTTAAAGATCAGAAAGCTTTCAATGGAGCCTTCATTTCTGTGGGGGCTTTGCAAATGGATTTTGGGCTGTCCATCAGCAAATGAGGGCGTTCAGAATCTAAGCTCTAATACACGAAGAAACAAGCTTGGAAATGAAATAATCTACTGGAGTTCACAAGTCCCCTTACATAACCACAGAATCACGCCCCTGGAATCTATTGCTCTTTAGACCAGTATGTCCGTAAATAGCTGCTCAAGATCAAAACTTAATAAGGGGCTCTTCTTTAAACGGCGAGGTATTACTGAAAGTTTGAAAGGGTTTTCTGAAACTTAAGAAAACAACTCTGTGTGACTTTCACGTGTTCCCACCTTGCTTTCTCTCCCTCCCGCCCAGAGCCACCAGGCAATGACATCTCAAACTGTCACAAAGGACTTGCTGGCAGCCAGTTTGGTTTGGTTTGATGATGGACTTGCACAAATAAAGGTCAACTCCCCATTCTCTCCAGAAGATGGCAGTAGAGTCCACGGCTAAATTTGAATCAGCAGTAATAAGTCTGGACAGATCCTGATGGGACAGGGTGTCAGTGACCCATTGAGCATTTGCTAACTGCTTATCCCCGTGGGGGTGTAGCCGTTACGACTGTGCTTCGATCCACCAGGTCAGCAGTTTGAAACCACTAGGAACTCCTGGAGAGAAAGACGGGGCTTTCTATTCCTGTAAGCAGTTGCAATCTCAGCCACTCATAGGGTGTCCTACCTGTCATACGGGGTCACTATGCGTTGGCATCAGTGAGTTTTGTTTGTTTATAATTACTGTGGGCCTTAGTAGGTTCTCACTCTGCTCCATTGCTGACATCTCAGCTTCCAAAGAAAGTAGCCGGGAATCTCTTTTTCCTACAGGGACAATTCTTAACGGTATGCATTAAGATTTACCCCAGGCTATTAAATGCGAACTTCAGATCAATAAACATCGCCCTGTAACAGTTAGCTGCCTTGAGTCAATCCTGGACTTATACTGACTCCAAAACTCGATGGCCCATAGCGTTCCCCCCTCCCCCTCCCCGCTGACTTGTGGAAGTGGACCAGGAAGCCTTTCTTCCTGTCTGTGCTAGTCTGTCAGCTCTGACGAAACCTGTGCAGCATCATACAACACACAGGCCTCCCCTGACAGGCAAGTGGTGGCTATGCCTGAGCTGCATCACTTAGGGCTTGAACCTGGGTCTCCCGCATCAAGGGTGAAGATTCTACCGCTGAATTACCACGAAGTCTTATCCCTGGATTACTGCTGGGTCAATCTATGAGGGACAATTTACAAAACATGGTGCAAAAACTGTTAGATTAGCACAGGGATGGGAATGTCCCTTGATGCATGCCCAGAGAGGCAAGACGAGAACAAAGGGCGGCACACTGCACATGCTCCGAGGCTCAGGTTTCCCACCGGGAGGCATGGGTGGGCACTAAACCTGGATTGGTCCACCTGAGTCAGGTGAATTCAATTCAGCCAATGGGGTCGATCAGGGGCTGCCCACCACACCTCCGCGTGGAATCCTTGAAAAGGCAGGAGTCTGGGGGGGGGGAAGGTGGGGGGGAGAGAGAGAGAGGAGAGAGAGGGAAGAGAGAGAGAGAGACTGCATGGTCGGGAGGAATCCTATGGGTACCGCATAAAACCTGAAACTTCTTCTAACTCTCATAAACTCACTTGGATCACGAACCAGGCTTCAGCGTGAATTCTTGTGGGGCGCCAAGGACCAAGGTACAACTCTATCTCCTGAGAGATCTAAGAAAATCACAATAGCAAATTCTTCTCGAGCATTTAAGTGCCAGACACTTTAAAAACACGAGAGCCCATGGAGAGAGCAGGGTCCACCTGAGAGCTGCTTGAGAGAAAGAGCATCCCCCTAGCAGCTCTGTGCAGGAAGGGAGCTTCAAACTCACGGGAGATGGGTCAGATGAGCAGAGATCATGGAAGGCCAGTGGAACCACCAAAGAGGAGAATTAATCCCTGCCTTTTAGAACTCACTTCAGGGATAGGTTGTTGTTCTGGGCGCGGGGCTTGGAAAGCCTTTCTCTGCCCACTGATGCCTGGGTGGGTGGTCGACTGACTTTCTTCACCCTCCGGAGTCCTGCAGCCTTCACGGCAGAGCCGATTGCTGGTGACCCTCACGCAGCACCTTGTGTTAATTCTTTCTCTTCAGAATAGCCCTCAAACAGGACGGTGGTTTTTCACAGGCATTGCTGGGCTGCCCACTTCTCTCCCTTCTTCATCATTTCAGGGTAACTGACTTTGGGGGAGATCTTGACTGGGGTTTGGAACAGGGACCCCATTTCCAGAACCCACTGGTTGGACTTTTCAAACTTACCTGTGGCAGTTACATAATCTCTTGTTAATTAGTGGAGTCTAGCCTGTAAATCTGGCTGCTTGATGGCCTCATATGGAGGCACAACAGCGATAAATAGTTCACTGGAGGCCAGATTCAGACTCACTCCCCACCAGACATTCTTGTTGACAAGCCACATGGAGTTATGCTGCTGGGAGCCATGGCCTTGGAGCTGGAGGAGCCATGAGGAGACCCACGCCAGCACTGAAATGCTTCTACCACCACTGGACCCATAAGACTTTCCACCCACTTGCCTGTGATCTTCCTGCGTTCAGCGTCATTGCATGGCTGCATGAGTCTCAAGAGGAATTTGTGGACTAGTATCAACATATGGGATAATACCGGACTTACTGACTTTACCTGGACTAGGCGGGGATGTTTTCTTAATGTATGATTGTTCTTCAATATGAAGTTGTCTCTTACACATATATGAGTGTCTATGAATTTGTTTCTCTAGTCTACTCAGACTAACACAGTATCGTTCTAGGCCTCCATAGGCCTTCTCTTCCTCTTGTATTAGGCTCTGCACAGAGAATGTGCCAAGGACCAAAATCAGCCGGAGTGACTTGTGTGGGCCCGTGGAATGTGCTGGTGGCCCCTACCTGCCAAATCTGTTTAGTTTTGGGTGTTTTGTTTTTCCCCAGTCTGTTGAATGTTGACATTTCTCATGCCATTCCCCAAGCCAGTCTGCAGCAGTCCAAGGGAGGTTTGGATTGGGAAGTCACTGAGAGGGTTCCAGGGTCCTGGGTGCACAGGGGGTGAATGCACTTGACCACGAGCCCAAAGCTATCTGTTTCCCAACGGTCATACCCTTGAAAACCCAATGGGGTGGTGATGATCCCAATACATTAAGCTGCTTGAGTGGAAGTGGACCAGTGGTAAATAGCGACAAGCCCATTAAGTGTGGACCGCACTACGGTCCGGCTTTGGCTCCAGCTCGCTGCTGAGAAACAAAGAGGCCTTACAGCCTTGCCAGAAGGGCCGTGAGAATCGGGCACCAGCAGGACTTTGTTTGCTGTGAGATGGAATTGAAGGACAAATTATGTTCCAATAAATGTTCTTTCCGTAGTCTTGTTTGTAAGATGCCTGAAAATCTAATACAGAATATTATCTTACGCTGACTTACGTTGCTTCATATCATTTTCGTTTCATCAGTCACTTGGTTTTCTTGGCAGGGCTTGGTTTGAAGTGAGGGCAGATGACAGGAGCATGCCATCGCATTAGCTGCTGTTGAGTCGGCCCCTGCCTCACGGTTGCCTCGTGTGTGCCTGGGTCTGGGCTGGCCCCTCAGTTGCTTGGTTTCAGGTCGGGTGATGCGATCCACAGGGTTTTCAATGGTGGTTTTTATGTTTTCCCTGAGAGATTGCTGGTGTTCCCTCCTCGTCCCCTCTTTTGTGCCTCTCTAACCAGAGACAGAGGTCTGCTCTGATGAGGAATCGGTCTCCTGTCTACTTTGCAAACACTTCCACGGGGAAGGAGCCCTTTTGGACTGCTTGAGATGCCCACACTTCAGCGTGAAGCTCCAAGGCTAGAGAGCTGCAAACCTCATCACTCTCAGCTCTCTCCTCTCAGAGGAAATCCAGAATGCTCCGCAGCAATCTGGGCAGCAGGATGCGCCCAGCTCCCCAAAGTCGCAAAGATGCTCCAGATCCCAGAACGCCTTTGGCTCCTTTTGCTTTAGCCAGGTGCGCTTTCCTGTCCTCACCTTCCTGGGATGGCAGGGGTCTTGAACTTCTACAGGCCGGCAATTAGAGACATCCCACTAGTCTCCCTCAGTGAGAACCTGATGGGCACTGTGTCAGTCTAAGTAGACTAAAGAACCCAAATCCATAGATGCCCATATTTTATAAGAGAGAGTTTTATATAAAGGGTAAGCTTACATTAAGGTAGCATCTCAACCCAGTCCAGTCTAAGCCCGTAAGTCTGAAATTAGCCCATATGGCTGACACCGATCTCCACAGTCCTCTTCAGACTTACAAAACGCATGCAATGATGTTGAATACAGGAGGATCACAGGCCAGTGAGTGGAAAGTCTTGTGGATCCAGTGGCTTTAGAATCATCTCAGTGGTGGCAGGGGTCTCCACGTGACTCTTCCGGCTCTAGAGCTCTAGAGTAGCTCCATGTGTCTTGTCAACAGAAATGTCTCACAGGAAGTCAGTGTGTGTCCCGCCTCCAGCAAACTATTAATCTCCTTAGAGCCTCCAAATGAGGTCATCAAGCTGCAGACTGAATGACAGGCTAGACTCCACCCCTTCTCAAGTTGACCCAGGTCATGTAACTACCAGGGGTCACAACTGAAAACCTCTAAATGGGACTCCATTCTACTCTGCACACAGGGGGTAACCATGTGTTGGTATGGGTTTGAGGGCAACTTGTTTTCTTAAGTTATTTTTTAAGTAACTCTTTGACACCCTCCCCTCCCCCATGAGCCTCTGATTCTTCCTATTGGGACAGCGAGATCTTCTTCTGTAATGGAATATTATGCAGCACTAAGGAGAACTGTATTTTGAGAATGATGAGGGCAATGAATGTAGAAATGTACTTTACACAATTAATGTATGTATGGATTGTGATAAGAGTTGTATGAGCCCCTAATAAAATGATTAAAAAAGGAGAAATATGGATACAACTTTAAACAGAATGTTGAGAGAAAGACAAACACAAGCAACCATCTAGTTATATCAGGTTCAAGACCAGGCAAAGCTAATTTAGTGGGTTCAAAGTCAGTGTTTCCCCGGGGAGAGGTCATGGTCAGAAATGGGTAGAGTGGTCGCTGGAGAACAGATGATGTCCTATTTCTTGATTTCAGTCGTGGCTTCGTGTACTTCTGCCTTCTCATTTAGGAATTGTTCACTTTTCTGTAGCTATATGGTCTTTTATTTCAAAATTTGTTTAAAAATAGCTGGAGAGGTAGAACTTTGGTGAGGAAACATTGAGCACATGGCTAAGGGGGGGATGAGAAAAAGTTACTCGCTCAATTTATATTAGAAGGTTTCTAGAAGTTTCCTTTAACTTCTCATTTTACTTTCGTCTAACTTTTTGAAGAAATTTTAGATACAGGCAGCCCCAGTTCAAGCACCTAACTTATGTACAAGCCATAGTTACAAACCAATCCTTGGGAAGTGCCCTAAACAATTTCTGGATCATTAAATGAACTAGGACCAGAGTTCTACTCAGAACAAGTGTTAGAGAAGATATGTGTATAGGTTTATTACCTCTGCTGAAAATATATCCATGATAGTGGTAGAGCATAGTGGGAGCAAAATTGTGAAAATTTCTCAGCCGTGACTAAAAATGGTGAGGCAATGAGTGTCTGAGGCTGAGGAAGCAGGACCATCGTCTCGGGAGACACCAAGGTCAATTGACTTAACACAGGTGACAAAGACAGTGTTATGTAAGTAATGACTGGAGTCTTCCAGGCTCATGAGTAGCCATGAAAGGACACATATTGGTCTCCACAGTCTAGAGGAATAAAGAGTGATGAAAATAAAAAGACAGGTGGCAACCATGGAAAAGGCTAATGGCTAATGGACCACACAAGCATCAGTCTCCACCACCAGAAGGACTAGATGGAGCCTGACTACTACTGCCAACCTTAGAATGTCGTGGGTGGAGTGGGGAGGGCGGATGTACAACAGAACTCAAAGTCATACAAGCGACCAGGTTTATTTGTCAGATGAGACTGATGAGGGTCCCCAAGACTCTAGCTTGTGGTCACCCATTCAGGTCTGTAATCAAACTCACCCCTGTATTAGAGTAATAAACTCAATGAGGTCAAAAGGGCAGCACTGACTTAAGGGAGAGAAGGGTAGGCAAGGATGAGGAAGGGAAACAGGAAACACTGGGAGGGAGGGAGATGATCGATGGTAGATTGAGGGACTTGCAGTGGATGAATTGAAACAAAACAAGTATAGATTGCTGAATGTTGACTTACTCGTGGCCTGCTCTGTAAACTTTCACATAAAGCAAAATAAAATGTTTAAAATAACAAGAAGAGAAAAAACAAAATAGATGTGTACTTCTGCCAGTTGCTACCTTCACGCTAGAATGCTCTCCCCTCAGGCTGCTATGCCCCGTGAAGGGAGGAGGTAGGGGGAAGGAGGGGGAATAAGTGACCTTTCCTGAGTGCAGGACAAAGCCAAGGGCTCAGGGGAGGCAGCTAGTCAGTGGCAGAAGGGAATTTTAACCCAACCAGGTTCTTGCCCATTGACTCGCGGGGTTTGAGGTGCAGGTGTACCCTCGCCTGCAGGAGGTCTGCATGTAACCACACGTGGACAGTGTGGCCACGCAGAGCAGACCAGTCTCACTTTGCACTTTCTGAAGGTCTCCACAGCACAGCAGCAGATCTGCAGGCCCAGGCCTTGCTGCCCCTGCACCACCAGCCTCTCCTCGATCCGGCCCAGCTCTTAGTGGCCTCAGAGAGCCCCCACCCCCATCACCAGTAGCCATTCTTCTGGCCAGAGGCACATATCATGTTTTGTAATAACAAACAGGCATTGCTTTGTCACGTGCACCCACACAATTGTTATTACTGTATTATTACTTGAAAAATATTTTAGTGGGGTCAGATCAGGCACAATTCCCACACTCTGTCTCCAGTGTTGTTCCCCATAGCACTATAAGTCAGTGAGGGATGTCATGTCTCATAGTGGGGCCAGCCCTATAGTCCTCTCTGTGCATTGGCTGCTCTGAGCAGAACTATCATCTTCCGGGCTTGGTGGGCCAGGATGTGCTCCACTCTCTCTTCCTCTCCTTTCATTTGCTCCTGTGTGCTCTGATCAGACATGTCCCTCTCCCGGAGCTGTAGCTTCAGTGCTGTCCTCTGAAGTGAATTCTTCTGGAGAGAGGGGCGGCTGTCCACGTAGTTGTGATTGGGGTCAGCCCCACAGACCTCTCTAATGGTTCCCTGCTTCATGCTGGTATACTGTGTTCACATCTTGGAGTACCGGTTGAAGTCTGGTCCCTCTTCCCCTGTGGAGATATAAACAATACCATCCCCTTGGGTGGGTTAGTTCCCTGTGCCCCCGCTACACATTTCTTTTTTTTTCTTCTCAACCCCCTACCCCCCTTCCCCACCCCCGTCCTTTTTAGTTGGCTACCATATGTATCCCTGGATTTGGTCTGTCCCCTGCCATGCTACCATGACCTCACCCCAGGAATGTTTGTATACAGTGGCTTGTTCCCTATGCCCCCTTTACATTTTTTTTAAGCTTACCTCAGCGGACTCATGATATACTTGTACTTTTGTGCTTGGTTTACTTCGCTGAGCATAATATCCTCCAGTTCTTCACTTTCAGTGATGTGCTCCATGCATTCATCACTGCTTTTGAAGAATACATAGTACTCCATTGTTCCACAGTTTTAAAATTCATTCTTCTGTTGATGGAAATTTGGATCGTTTCCAACTTCTTGCAATTGTGAACTGTGCCATGATGAACATTGGAGCACAGTAAGAGGAAGGTGGTGGTGGGGGGGCAGGAGGAACCAATCACAATGGTCTACATATAACAACAGGAAAGTGGTGATGAGAGGCATTGGTCAGTGTAAGACATGAAAAAAAAATTTATAAATGATCAAGGGTGCATGAGGGAGGAGGCCAGGAATGGAGGGAGAAAAAATGAGGAGCTGAGACCAAGGGCTCAAGTAGAAAGCAAATGTTTTGAGAGTGATGATGATAACAAATATACCAATGTGCTTGACCCAATGTATGGATGGATAGATTGTGATAAGAATTGTATGAGCCCCCAGTAAGATGATTTAAAAAAATGTTTTAGTGTATTCAGAAGTGTCTCTTTAATATCTTATTTTATGCATAGAAAAGAACACCATATCAGGGGGCTTCAAAAGTGGGTGGAATACTTCTGTTGTCTGCTTAATTCATTTTTCCAAGATCATCTTGAAGCCCCTCCTAGAGAATCTACTATGACCCACAAGGGACTAGCGCCGTCAGATAAGAACCATACCCGAGTGTTTGTTCCGATTCCCACTCTAACTGGATGGAGAGACCGACAGGAACTCCTTTCAGAGACAGACATTCTGCTTGATCGCCACCAGGAGGCGATCTGACCACGTGTAGGAAACTTCCCAGTTCAGGGAGGAGGCTTTTTCCCTTCAAATGCAGAAAACTACTTAAACTTTTAAAAAGAGCTCAGGGAGAAAATGCGAAGTGATTGCTAGGATGATCACTTTCCATTTTAGAATGCACTGTCCCGCCCGAGGTGGAATAGTCACTCCCACCCCAGAACCACGGTCCGCTCCCTACAGAGTCTTACCTGGCCTGCACAGGTCACCAGTTCACAACTGCCAGGCAACTCTCTGAAAGCCAAAGAAAATCTACCTGGTCCTTTTCTTTAAATCCTACCGGTGATTCAGTAAGCTGACATATGCCATGTTGACCTGTGCCCCTACTTCCCCTCTGTGTACCCCGCCCCTTTCTTTCCCCCTCTTTCAAATGAATCCTTCATCTGATTGCATAAATCCATTCACTTATTCGTGTATCCCCATGGTCTTCCGTGTTGCTTATAAAGCTCCCATGATGCCTCAGTCACTGTGCTAGAGAGGCAAAGTTGTATAAAAGCCAACTCCTACCAGAATCGGAGTCTGAGAGAGGGGCTCTGTTAGCAGAGCCCAAGGCGGTCCTGCTGCTGAGCCGGTTTCACTCACAGCGCGCCCGGAGGACAGTGCAGAGCTGTTGGAGGGTTCTCTGGGATGCACGTTTTAGAGTGCAGGCCTTCCGGTCCTTCTTTGAGGAGCCCCCGGGCAGTTTGGGACTGTGAAGGTTATATGAGGCCTACATTGATTCGTTTTCGGTGAGGGGCAGGTAGAGAGATGAGAAGATTAGCCAGAAGAGGGGACATCTGAGCCGGGCCTTGAGGGAAGGAGTGAGCAAGCAGAGAAAGGGAAGGAGTGTGTGCTAGACTGGGTACTTTAGAGAAACAAATCCACAGAAACTCATGTATAAGAGAGAGTTTTATATAAAGGTTAAGTGCGCATCAAGAAAACATCCCAACCCAGTGCTGCCCAAGGCCACAAGTCCAACATGAACCCATATGTCCAACACCAATCCACAAAGTCCTCCTCCATCTCACAAAACAGACTCCATGACACCGACTGCAGGAAGAAAGCGGAGTCAGTGAATGTGTAAGCATCTCAGCGCTGGCCGGGGTCTCCACACGGCTGCTCCAGCACCCAGGGCTGCATCAGGATAGGTCCATGTGGCTTCTCCTTGGGGATGTCTTGCAGGAAGTGAGCCTTGCCAGCTGAAGCAGGGAACTGCTAAGGCAGCTGCACCCTGGTCCGACCATCACAAAGCAAGAGACTCAAAAGGTGAGAACTCAAAAGGTGAGGCTCACCAAGCCATTTATCCCTCCGCCCTTCAATTAACCCCACATGTGTTTATCAGCCAGGTTGGCACAGTAAACTAACTCCCTCAGAGTGGCAGGTTGTCCTTGGATCTGAAGCCTGAGTGACTAGAGGAGCAACTGGAGGAAAGTCTGGCAAAGTAAGTGTCTTGCAGGGAGGCCTAACAGCCAACCGAGGGAGTTCAGGCATCAACCTGTTGGGGCTGTTTCATGGTTTTCAGCATGTGCTTAACATGACCATATTTGTTCTTTACAAAGAGCTCTTACACAGTCTTTGAGGGGGCTGGATTGGGGTCTGGAGGTCCTGAGAGCAAGAGAACCATTATGAGTCTCTTAATTACAAGGGGCAGGAGCTGAAACAAATGGAAGAGACGGCAGGAATAAAAAGAATGTAGACTTGTTAAAGACATTAGCTCTGACCACAATAGCCAAATGGCAAAGACAACCCAGATAGCCGTCAACAGAAGAGTGAAGAAACAAAATGTGACGTGTACACACAATGGAGTATTATGTGGCCTTCAAGAGCAATGGGGTTCTTACACAGGTTGCAACACTGGTGGACCTTGAAAACATTAAGCTGAGTGAAATAAGTGTGGCATAAAGAACACATATTATATGAAATATTCAGAATAGGCAAATGCATGCAGATCAAATTTTATTAGTGGTGACTTAAGGATCCTGAGTTTCTGTGAAGAGTGATGAAAAATTTGGAAACAAATAGCAGTCATGAGTTGAGTTATGCATATAAAAATGGTTGAAGTTTTTATGCACATAAAATTTGTTATATATAACAAATATACACATATTTGTTATATAGTTGTTAGATATAACCAATATATATGTATTTGTTATATATATTTGATGACAAAAGTTTATTTTAAAAATGTGATTTGTCTCCCGCTCAGGGGGTGGTCTCTGTCGTGATGCCATCGGCCAAAAGAAGGAGAAGCAGAAAGGTGGAATGTGTTTAAAATCAGAGGCCGGGTGGACAAACAGGCAAAGAAGAGGGTAGATAGAGTAGGCCACCTGAATCGTGAAACATTGGAATTTGCCTGAAGTGAAGAAAGAAGACCATTTCAGGAAGCGCTGCTCAGTAGTACTGCATACCACAGGAGCGGCAAGTAAAACCACCCATAAGAAGGCTGTAGAGGCAACGATTAGGGGTCCCTGGCATATTTAGACGTGCTTTATTTTCATGAACCTCAGAATGAGGCTTTAGGAGGATGAAAACGGCAGTGGTACCAGCTCACAAATCAGGGACCCTGCTGTCCACCAGGGAGAAGCTTGTCAGCAGGGAGGAGGCAGAGCAGTCTGAGGAGCAAGCAGGGGTGTGGAAATGGGAAAAAACAAACCCTTTTTAAAAAATGTGATAGTTGAATGTTTTGTGGTTTGAGGGGGAAGAGGAAATGGGAAGACATTGCATAAGATATATTTCTCTTGGGAAGGGAGACTCCGGGTAGGGCAAGAAATGACAAAATAACAATCTATAAATTATCAAGGGCTCATGAAGGAAGGGGGAGTGGGGAGGGAGGGGAAAAAAAAAGAGGACCTGATGCAAAGGGCTTAAGTGGAGAGCAAATGCTTTGAAAATGATTAGGGCAAAGAATGTACGGATGTGCTTGATATAATTGATGTATGTATATGTATGGATAGTGATAAGAGTTGTATGAGCCCCTAATAAAATGTAAAAAAAAGATATATTTCTCATATATTTATAATTCTAAAAATCAAAGAGATGATTCTAGTATGAATTTCAGGGCCCAATAGAGGACTAGAGACTTTTTCAGTGAGTGAAGCCAGTGGTCACTGGGTCCATGCTGACTCATGATAACCTCTTGTATGTCGGAGAACCACTGGCCCCCAGAGCTTCCCCGTGGCGGAGTCTTTAGAATTGGGTGCGTGCCTTTTCCCCGAGTTATCTTTGGATGGTCTTGAACCCCCAACCTCTTAGTTCCCAGCTGAGTAGCACCCAAGGACTCCTTTCCGTCAGCAACACCTCTGACAAGCTTCTGGGTGGGCCAGTATTTTCTCCTCAACTTACTGAACAACTCAGGCTCTTGAATGCTTTACAGGAGGAGATGGTGCCGCAGCTTTGAGTTCTGGGAAAAGCTTGAGAGGAGGAATGTTTAGAGCTGAGTTAAAAGTCCAGTATGCTGATAGTGAGATCAACTCAGGCAAGTGAGATGACCCCAGCCTCAGTTTCCCCTTGAGGACATCTGTCATTTATGATTCCTGCCTTACAATGGGCTGAGAGAGCCCTGGTCATGTAATAGCTTACATGCTAGACTCCTCTCCACCACGCCAGCAGTTTGAACCCACCCAGTTCTCTGAAGCAGAAAAATGAGACTGTCTGCTCTTGTCAAGATTGGCCTTCCCACAATCCTATGGAACCGTTCTCCTCCGGGTCACTGTCCCTCAGGTTGCTCTCGGTGGGCACAGCTCAGGGCCAGTGAGAGTTTGTACAGAGGGCGACGACGAGGCTTAATGGCATTAGCTGTGGGAGCAATAGAATTTTAGCTCAGTAAATTCTTGGTTTCCTATGTTCGCTTTTATTCTGATGAAGAGATTCCTGACAGTGAGATTTCTTTGCTCTCAGATGTTTTGCAGATTCTGTGCTTATCTTGAATATATTGCTGGGTCTTCTCCGTGCAGTTTCTAGGTTTTTCCCACTTAGGAAATGGGACAGCCATTCAGAGCGGCTTGCTTGATGTCTAGCACAAGGCTAGACAGACTGAACTGATTAACTCCTTCACTCAGGAGGCTCAGGGCAGAACAGGTTTCCCATTAGAACATTCCTGAACCTATTATCTTTCTTAGAAAGCCTTTCTTGGTCAGTCAGTGCATTGGCCCATACTGACCTCCCACCAGGGGCTGAGTAGCAGATTACCCCACCATGGGCCTTCAGACAATTCTCCACTGACACACTGTCCCTGATGTGTAACAATCGTTAGCTAATCTGAAAGTCTGTTTTTCTCTTTGAAACATCGTTCTGCTCCTTTTAGGAATATTGCTTTTAACCTTTATTTAGAACAGAGTTTTTGAAACTTTTCCTGTGTGGGAAACAGAAAGATTTCTCCCAAGTCACCTCCCCCAACTGTATGTCAGAGTTAGGACATTGCTTGCAGCTAATGGTAAATGATTGTCAAGTTACCTCCCTGAGGACAGTCAGTTGCCAGACTACTGTCTGGTCTCCACCATAGGTAGGGTCCACCCCCTGCTGTTAAAGACAATGGGTTACTTCTCCCTAAAGGTTTGAGGCCATCAGTTTGGTCCCTGCAGGGTGGGTTTGCACCCTACTGATAATGGTTTCTATGGAGATCCAGAGAACAGGTCAAACCAATTCAGTGACATTCAAAGTTAGGCTGCCATGCTGAATCTAGGATCCGCCCATCTTGTCACATGTATACTCCCAATTCCTCCTCTTCCTATTGCGTGTATATCCCTAGATTGTTCCCCTCTAATTGCTGTATAACCCCTTCCTCTCTTTACCTATAATTAGTGGGCTTGCATGCCCCCCAAAGATATATAAGCCTTGGTTAGCAATAAAGATCTCCTTCTTGGCCTCTCTCTTCCTCCCTCCCCTGTTCCCTTTCCCCTTGTCCTCCTTCTCCTCTCACTATCTTAAGGTGACCAGATTTTAACATTGGTAAAGCAGGACACCATTGACCGGGGGTGGGGATAGGGGGTAGGGGTGGTTCTTGATTAAAAATTTGGTCTCTATGGAACAACAAAAATTTTCATAGAATGCAAAAATAGTATTGTAATATATTTTTAATTTCAACATAAGTACAATATACAAATATAATACATTAAAATTATGTA
The DNA here is from genome assembly GCF_050624435.1 of Tenrec ecaudatus. Classification (NCBI taxonomy): domain Eukaryota; kingdom Metazoa; phylum Chordata; class Mammalia; order Afrosoricida; family Tenrecidae; genus Tenrec; species Tenrec ecaudatus. The sequence continues at coordinate 92,908,293 of NC_134537.1, forward strand.
TAGTGTTATTTTATTCTTTGGCATATTTCTTATTTGAGTGAATTTTTTTAGTAGATTGCTGTCATTGTTTAAAAGGTCATGAAGATTTTCACAAGAATTTGTTAAATTATATTTCACACAAAATGCTTTCAAAGTCTCAACACTTAATTGTGATTTTTCTGATGTTCACACTTTATTTACTGTAGAAAAAATGTGTTCAGTCGCAGCATTAGTTCCTGGTAAGGACAGCGTGTATTCCTCAATTTTTAGTGCATTACTGTATGGACCATGGTTTCTTTCAAAATGATGAACTATTCTAACAATTTGTTCTCTATTGTGATTTTTGCTGATGCCCAAGATTTAACTTTTCCTTATCAATATACATATTTTAATAATGATAACTCATTAAAAAGATCATTTTCATAAATATTACTATATGGGAATTTTTGAGTAATATGATCGAATGATTTTTACACATCATTCCAATTAAGTTCTTGTTTTAATGTAACCCAATGAAAATGTTCAATATTATTGTAATGTACCGTCCACTCGTCTAAATAATCTATTCAGTTACTATAGAACTTTTTAACATGATTCATGATATCTGCACGATTTATTGCACCTTGTTCTTCTAGCTGGCTTATAGTATTACGGATAGTTAACACAATAAAATTATTTTCTAACTGCTCTTGACGCTGAAATTTTAAACTATTAACTTCATTTGCTACTTTGATTAATGAAATTTTGTCACCTTCAATAAGTTTCATAGCATTTTGAAAAAGAGCTGCTTGATTGTGTACAAACTCTAGCCAAATTTCTGAAGATTCTTTTTCAGAAAAACTCTTCTAAAATTCTAGGACATTTATCCTGTGATAGAAAGTAGGATTTCAAAGGATCGTATATTTTCAAAATTCTTTCCACATTTGGCAAAAGAGCTAACCAGCACATTTTACTGTATCCAAGTATTTTCTGATAGTGGACTTCTGCAGTTTCACAAAATTCTTTAAGCATTTCAATGCGCACAGTGTATATATAGAAATAAGAATATAGTTTAATAACATTTTCCACATCTACGGGCAACAAATCAGCAGCTTTTTGAATGGCATTATGTATTATGTGTGCTGCACAACCAACACCAATAATGTTTTGATTAAGGTTTTTGTTTAATTTATAAAAAATATTATTTGTACCTCTTCTCGTTTTTCCTCCAAAATTTGCGTTCCTGTTGTCTGCACAATATGCAATCATTTTATGTTTTAAATTGTTTTTTTCCAAAATATTAATAATGGAACTGAAAATTATTTCAGAAGTTTTGCCGGGCACAGAAATGAAATCTAAAATTCTGATTTTTATTCCAGTTTCTGAATCAAAAAGTCTAATAATGGTTGGAAATAACTTTATATCCTTATGATTAGATGCATCAGAATATATGGATATATAATTATATTTTCTAGATTTTTGTTTAATTCTGAAAATGCATATGGGGAAAGCACATTACACACAATTGCCTCAGATTTTGTTCTAGCACAGGCAAATTTTTTATTGATTAATGTTTTGACAACTTGTGATGTACAGTCCATAGAGCTGAAGGAATGAGTGTGATTAATAGCATGAAAAGACATTAGTCCTTCTGCTAATGTTATTTCTTTTCTTCATCTCCGTAACTTGTTTTCTGAAAAAAAAAAAAATCCTGTATTTTGGAGGAAGATGCAGCAGTATTTAAATATCTTTTATGTTTCTGTGTCTCCAAGTGCTTTGAAATATCATTCTTCCCGCTGTGTGAAATAGAAAATTCACCATTACATTTCCCACATTTTACCATGTAATCGTTTTTGTTTTTTTTAATAAAAGGAAATTCACTTCTTAGATCATCATTGAATTTGCATCCTCTTTTCTTACCCATTATGTTAAAAATCTTTAAAAAATAATTAAAAATTATATTATAAATTTTTATATACATATTGCTTAAAAACACAGCAAGTAGGTACATAATTACATGAAAATATTTTATTGTTAGTTTATAAATTAAATTAGATTGTTATTAAGTAACTATATTTTAAAAATTATTTTAATGTTAAACCTATATTTCTTTCTAAATAATAACAATACTAGTTTGTATTATTTTTTCTCTGAATTTGCCGCAACGTATGTCATGTCACTTTCAAGACCGATGCTAGACTTTTTGCCACCACTATAAAATATAAATAATATTTACTGTCTGCTATATTTATTTCATAAATACATAAATTACTTACCTAAATGATTTGAATAGCTGATTTGTTGACATCACTTGTTTAACTAGCACTAGCACGCAGTACGATGTGTATCGTCTGAGAGACAGTTACGAAATATTTCGTCGTTGCCAATGCCAAAAAATGCCATTGTTCATTAAGTCCAAACAATGGTGGTCGAATTATAAAAACTGATCAACAATGCGAACTTTGATAAGCAGTTCTCGATAATCCGTTCTCAATAATTATTTGTTTTTATTAAAATTTAACATTATGAAATTAAGAAAAATAGTATAAAACTCATATCCTGGCAAAATAGCCACATGGCAACCGAAAACTGTATACTCCCTTCCCGTTCTCCCTTCCTAGCTTTTCATGCATTCTTTCCAAAAATCGGGACTTTTTTAAAACACCGTGGGATGCGGGACAAATTGCTTATAATTGGGACTATCCCGCCAAAAGCGGGACGTCTGGTCACCTTACATCTCCACGTGGACCACTAAGCGGGGCTGAGGTGAGCATGCTACTATGAAATGTGTCTGCCTCCATTATTTCAATCTCTCTTCGATCTCTCATGCTCTCTGTGACTATATATATATATATATATATATATATAGTACAATTGTACCTATTGAACCCACGATTAGTTGTGGGGGGCTGGCTTTCCCCCCACATTCCTGCTATCCAGGGAATTATGGGTAGAGGCCAGGGTACACGGAGGTTTGAGCCCAACTGTGCTAGCAGTGCAGGGCGTGACCAGGAGGTGAGTGGCTGCTGGCAGCTTCTCTGTGCTCTGAAAGGCATTGCTGAGCCCCTCCCAAACGCGTGGTCAGAGCTTTGGATACAGAAGGTGAGTTCCAAAACCCAAACCCACTGCCATCGAGTCCATGCAGACTCATAGCTACTGCCTGCAGGATTCCAAGATTAACTGTGCACAAGAGTAGAAAGCCCAGCCTTTTCCCCTGGGGACTCCCAGTGGTTTCGAACTGCCAACCATGTGGATCAGCACAGCCCAAAGCATAACCACTTAGTGAGTGCAAGAGGTATGAATGAATGGATATGGAGTGAATGAAGACCACGGAAACGGATTTGGAATGGGATCGATGAGTAGATTACTGGTCAGAGTGAACATGTGATCCACATGTTTTATTAGGTGCTTGAAGTCCTTCATTTAGTCTTAGCAATGCCATGCTCAAGTGCCCAGAAATCCACAAGATAAGGTCATTTACTCCATTCCCACTGATGAGGTACAGGACAAAAGTAGAATTCTGTAAAATGTCTCTTGAGAGAGACCTCTTGCTGGGCTGGTTTCTGGCATGAAAAGGCTAAGCAGAAATTTATTCTAGCAAAACCATCCATCAGGCTGGCTCAGTAGAGGTTTGTATACCTAGCTTTCAAAGTTGGGGTAGAGGGGGTATCCTGGCAACCAGGCAAAGGTGGCCTGGAGCAAGCATGGTGTTAACCCCAATTGAAAGACTACTGTGATTCATTTCTGCATGTGTGTGTGTTTGTTTGAGAGCTCCCTGGGTTGAGCTCAGTGAGTGGAGCTGTGAGTGTGGTGTCAGGGACAGTGGTGGCCATCAAGGATCTGTGGTGCCCCATAGCTGAGGCTGTGTGCAGGGGATATCTGCATCGGGCAGTTGCCAACCAGCCACAGTGGCTCTGGAGGTACAGTAAGCAGGCTTGTTGGGATCTAAGTACCATCAGCTCAGTCAGCACCCTTGATTTTAGGGAATTCACCCCTGACTTCATTCCTCTGCGCCCTTGACTATAGGGATTCTTCAAAAGCAGCTCAGAATATCTTGTGCTCTGTTAGAAAGAGCTATCTCCCCTTTCCTCCTCAGAGTCTTGGGAGTGCTTCACCCTCAAGGAAATCAAGAGATTACAGGGACCTCTTGCCTTTGACTTTCTCAGCTGCCAACTTATTGTTTTGGTCAGAAATTTGTTTCTGTTCTCATTCTGTTCTGTTCTGTTTTAATTCTTAACACAGCATCTTGCTTTGGGTATATCAAAGTAGGCCAATAAATGCATGTAGAAATGTCTTCAGATTACCTAGGGACAATGTCAGTAGGTCCTACTGACAATGTCAGTAGGTTTTAGCCCTTGGATTTTCCGTCCCAAAACCAGTCCTGGTTTAGAATGCGCCTCCAGGTCCAAAGTTGGTGGATTCCATAGGAACAGCTGGAAGCTTTCCTGCTTTTCCAGGTATGCTTGAGAGCAGTGGCCGACGCCACTTGAGACGTGGGATAAAAGAGGAGAGTAAGGCGAAAGGAAGTATTGAAACATTTTGGCACACTGAACCCTCTCCCTAGTTATACCGAAAGGAGAGTGAGAAACTGAGGAAGCCCTCCTTGTAGGGCAGAGGCCTTGGTGATTTAATGGATTCTTGGTGAATGACTGGTAATTGGCAATCGACAGACCTGGAATCATGTATGCTTTTCATTATTTTTACCAGTTACTTTATTTTTCCCTTTTAATTCAATCTTTTGTTTTGTCTATGCCTACCTATATAAGATAGGCATAGGAAGCAATCCTGACGAGAAACCAATGGGACCCATGATTCCAGGGGGGACTTAGGGGGAAGAGCAGGCAGGGGAAGGAAGCAGTGAGCAGACAACACCAAATGGAGGAACAATTAGGGGGTTAAAATCAACATTGAGGAGGATATAGAGATCCTGGGGGTGTTGGAGCAATAGCAATCTAGCTGAGAGGAATTACTAAGAGGCAGAAGAAGGGCAAGCATGATGGTGGGAAAGGAGGAAGGTAAAAGGAAACAGAGGAAGGATCTAGAAAGCAAGGCTATGGATTCGAGGTATAAACAGGTGTGTACATATGTATATATGTTCACTCATAAAAATAGAGATATATTTATATGGCAATACTCTGAGGAGGTGGATCAGCTTTGGACCTCTTCTCAAGCCCTCCCTCAATGCAAGAATATTTGGTTCTAACAACCTGGCATTCTGTGATGCTCACCCTCTTGGCACGATTGCTGAAGACAAAATGAGTGAATAAGCAAATATGAAGAAAGCTGTAGGTGCCTGGCTAACAAAAGATATAGCATCTGGGATCTTAAAGGTTTGAAGTTAAACAAGTGGCCATTTAGCAGAGAAGCAACAAGCCCACATGGAAGAAGCATACCAGCCCATGCAATCATGAAGTGTTGACATGAGGTGACAGTCATCAGAAGACAACCAACCAACCAACCAACCAACCAACCAACCAACCAACCAACCAACCAACCAACCAACCAGCAAACAAACATATTGTTGAGAACAAGAAAGGTCAGACAAGAGATCCAAAACCCATCTGTAGACAATGGGACATCCTCTCACAGAAGGGTAACAAGGAAGGGATGAGTCAGCCATGGTGAAGTATATCACCAATGAACACACAATATTCTTCTAGTTCCTTGAGGCTTCCTCACCCTCCACTGTCATGACCCCAGTCCTGCCTTTCACTTGGGTCTAGACAGGAACATGTACACTGGTACAGATCAGAGCTCAGGACACATGGAATCCAAGTCAGATAAACCCCTCAGGATCAGAAATGGGAGTAATGATAGCAGGAGGGGAGGGGGGAGGTGGAGGGAGGAATAGAAGAAGGGGGAACCAATTGCAATGATGGACATACAACCACCACCACCCCTGCCCCTTCTCCCTTTAGGGGAATAAAAGCAACCATGGGGGAAGGGAGAGAGCGATTATTGTAAAATAGGAAATTAATAATAATTTATAATTTATCAATGGGTCATGAGTGTGGGGCTAGGGAGAGTGAAAAAAAGAGGAGCTGATACCAAGGGCTCAAATGGAAAGTACATGTTTAAAAAATAATGATGGCAACATATGGACAAATATGTTTGATAAAATTGATTTATGGATTGTGATAAGAGCTGTAAGAGCTCCAATAAACTGATCTTAAAAAAAAATGACTCAGGGGACAGTGATGTGTGCACTGTTGTTGTTAGGTGCTGTGAAGTCGATTTTGACTGATAGAAACTTCGTGTTCCTGAGCAGAAATGTCTCACAGCATTTTCAAAGCCGGATAGATAGATAAAAGATAGATCGATTTTTAATCTTTTTATTGGGGGCTCATATAGCTCTTATCACAATCCATACATCCATCCAATTTGTCAAGCACATTTGTACAAATGTTGCGAACATCATTTTCAAAACATTTTCTTTGGTATCAGCTCCTCATCCTCCCCACCCCATGAAACCTTTATAAATTTTTGTTATTTTTTCATGTCTTACTCTGACCAGTGTTTCCCTTCACCCACTTTTCTGTTGTCTGTCCCCCTGGCAGGGGGTTATATGCCAATTATTGTGATCAGTTCCTCCTTTCTTCCCCCACCTTCCTTCTACCCTCCTGGTATCGCTACTTTCATTATTGGTCTGAGGGGTTTATCTGTCCTGGATTCCTTGTGTTTTCAGCTTTTATCTGTACCAATGTACATCCCGTGGTCTAGCTGGATTTGTAAGGTAGAATTGGGATCATGATAGTGGAGGGGGCATTAAAGAACTAGAGGAAAGTTGTATGTTTCATCAGTGCTATACTGCACCCTGACTAGCTCATCTTTTTCTTGTGATCCTTCTGTAAGGGATGTCCAATTGTCTACAGATGGATTTTGAGTCTCCACTCTGCACTCCCCCTCATTCACATTGATATGACTTTTTGTTCTGAGTCCTTGATGCCTGATACCTGATCCTATTGACACCTCATGATGACACAGGCTGGTGTGCTTCTTCCATGCGGACATTTTTGCTTCTCAGCTAGATGGCTGCTTCTTTATCTTCAAGATCCCAGCCCACAGCTGCCTGTTTATGGGGGCAGATTTCCACATCTTGCTCATCTGGAACCACTGGGCGGGTTCAAATTGCCAACCATTGGTTAGTTATTGAGTGCTTAACCACCAGGGTTCCTGAACCTTCAGGCTGGGAAAAGAGCAACACCCACACAAAAATCACAGAGCAGAGCAATCAAGGCCCAAATCCAGGCCTTCCAGCGTGCTGTGTCGTGTGAGAGGGGCAGCAATCAGTTCTACCTAGAGAGATCTGGTAATACTTACTTACTAGACAAAATAGATTCTAACTATGGTGTTCAAATAACAGTCTTCTGTCAGATTCAGGGTGATAAGTAGGGTGAGGGGAGCAAGTTATTGCCTGGGATACCGTTTAAAGGACTGTCAGCAAGTTTCATGATCATCATAAATAATATTTTATGAAATACTGTCAAAATCAAAATTAATGCAAGCAACAATAAAAGACCCTATGATGAACAGAATCAAAATCTCTATAAGAGCAGGACATTGTTATCTATTTTTGTTGAACAGAATTTTTAGAAGACATTATCCTAGTTAGTATACAATCTGGAAGATCTAAAACTGGGGCTCTTGGGCCAGGCCCATTACCAACTAAGTGGACAGCCTCCGCTCCCCGCAGAAGAATTCATTTCAGAGGACAGTGCAGAGCTACAACTCAGGGAGAGGGACATGTCTGACCAGAGCACACAGGAGCAAATGAGGGCAGAGGGAAAGAGAGTGGAACACATCCTGACCCACCAAGCCTTGAGGACAATGTTGCTTCTCAGAGCAGCCAGTGCACATAGAGGACCATAGGGTCGGCCCCACCAAGAGATGCAATGTCCCTCCCTGACCACGTGGGACAACACTGGAGACACACCATGGGAATTGTGCCCGATCTGACCCCACCACACAGTGGCAAAACACTAAGGGCATGCAACAGAGCAGCAAGGGGAGCAGATCAATGATGTCCCCAGGGAACACCGAAAATAGACTGTGGGGCCAGGGCAAGGCACCCCATTGGACTTGACTGGAAAACACTTGTAAAGGACAACAAATACACCTTGAACTATTTATAGGCTTTTCTTTTTTTCTGTCGATGCCTCTTTGCTGTTGGAGTTATAGTTTTATTTTCCATGGTTGCTTCGTTGTGCTCTGTCATGTGTTTGTACATATCGTCGTCGCTGTGTGCCTATCTGATGGGATAGGTGGGATAAACAAGTCAGAAGCGAGAACAGAGAACAACGGGAGGACAGTTCCGGGGACATGGGGGAGGAAGAGGTGGGGAAAGGAAGTGGGCACTAACCAACCCAGGGAGGGTGATTACTTTGGATGAAGGAAGTTTCTGTGGAAACCACAAAGTCTGCGCTGTTCCCTGAAGAATCACTTGGATCACAGTGAGCAAAGCAGCTCAGGAAAGCATTTCGGAAAGACCTACAGACGCCCTAGGCGAGGCACTAGGTGTGCTGGGAGCGATCGGGCAATGGGGAGAGAGAAGAGGACAGCACACAGAGAGCGAGCAAGTTGGCTAACCAAGGATTTCACAGGCAGAAACATGAGGGAAGGGAGAAGAGGCAGGTGGCCTCAAGCTGTAAGGCACCTCAAGGGCCAGCTTTCAATTTGTCGGTGGTGGAGAAGGAAGCACAGTGAAATCTATGGTGGAAGGAGATGATTTTGACAGCGATAGGAGGCCCGGAACAGTGCAAACAATAAACACTCTCAGCCGTTATAGGTTGAAATCCACAGTTTCTTCAGAACAAATTCCTAGAAATCTGCTTCTAAAACGACAGCTGCTTAAAACTTGATGGAACACAGCTGTCTGACACAGCTGGAATCTCCACGAGTTAGCGTCTGTGCAACGGTAAGGGGTTGGTGTAGGATCAATGGAGGAGCAGGCGGAGACAGGCATGTAGATGATGAAGCGGCTGCAGTCACCGCAACAGGGTGACTTAACCTTAACCGGGCTCCTCGGTTATGCTGTTTCTATTGCTCCACCATGGCCGGCAATCCTGCTCCATGTCGTTCCCAATTAGGCTTCCCTTCTCAGAGTTGCGGTGTTGCACAATCTGGTTGAACTTCCCCAGAAATCCTAGGGGCTTTTTCAAAATCCTTGTCTTATTTGGACAGAGGAAGTAAGAAACCAGCAGGAGGAGTGCCAAGAAGAAGGCTCAGCCAAAGAAAGTAAGTGCAACAGGTGTTAAATAGAAACACCAGTTGGGGGGAGGGTTGATAAAATTAAATCAATTCTTTTTGAGATGACTCCTAAATAAGCATAGGTTTTGTTTTTTAAAAAAAATTCTTATTCTCTGTTAGACAGTATGAAGACAACCACAGTACTGTTATGTCATCTCCCAATCCACAGTGGAAGTTGATTAGACAAAGCATGGGAAATTGGGCTGAATTTTGTGAACCTCATTTTCCACTAAAAAAAAGCCAACAACACAAAAACTTTCTACCCAAATATGATCTCTCTGAGTTGTTATTTGAAAATCATTCCACAATTTGAAGTGTTAGACAAAATGTTCCTACAATACACGATTGTCCTTTCCCTGAGGCTCTTGGTAAAGGAATTTTATTATATTTGTAAAGAAAACCAAAAAGCTAGATAGATGTCTCTTTAGGTGAAAGAGGATGTGATAAATTTGTATCAGGAAAACTCCCCCAATACTTATAGAAACCTGAGGTAGTTAGTTTATTGTGCCAACCTGGCTCACAAACACATATGGGGCTAATTGAAGGGTGGAGGGATAAATGGCTCCGTGAGCCTTGCCTTTCTAGTTCTAGTTCTCGGTCTCTTGCTTTGTGATGGTCAGACCAAGGTGCAGCTGCCTTAGTCAGTTCCCTGCTTCAGCTAGTAAGGTTCACTTCTTGCAAGACATCCCTGAGGAGAAGCCACATAGACCTACCCCAATGCAGCCCTGGGTGCTGGAGCAGCCATATGGAGACCCCTGCCAGCACTGAGATGCTTACATATGGACATATGGGTTAATGTTGGACTTGTGGGCTTGGGCAGCACTGAGTTGGGATGTTTTCTTGATGTGCACTTACCCTTTATATAAGACTCTCTCATACATGAGTTTCTGTGGATTTGTTTCTCTAAAGTATCCAGACTAACACAAAATCTCAATTAAAAGAAAATCCAAACAAATAGCAAGCATTATCTGCTTTGCTTTACCCACCATGGTTGGTTACTTCCATGCTCCCAAATGATCAGGATCTAACAACTCCTCACATGGAAACTGGATGATTCCTGGAGAGTGGACCATTGCTGAGTCAGCCCTGCTCTGCACAAGGCCTCTGAGATTGGCAGCTGACTTAGCTTGGGTTCAACACACAATCGATTCCATTGTAGGTCAATATCACAATATCATGTCATATCATGTCTCAAGTCCTACTCAATTTCAGACAGCAAGTTTTGTTTCTAGCAGTTTCTGTTGAAGGGTCTTAAACCACAGAGCACCCTCTGTATGGGAAATAGTAGCACCTCTGGCAAACCCTGTCTCCTTGTAGATCTGTGTTAAAATTTAAAGTCAGATAGGGATCACTCTGTAATGACAATGTAACACACAGCTATGTAAGTGAAAGTCCGTCATGGTAAACAACAACATCAACAACACCATCTTAAATTTCCATATCATTTTACCAAACCCACTGCCATCAAGTTAATTCAGACTCATAGCAACCATATGAGGTTTTCTGTTGCTGTAATTTTTCATGTAAGCAGATAGCTTCATGATTCTCCTAGGAGCACCTGGTGGCTTTGAACTGCTGACTTTGTGGTTAGCAGTCCAACAGTTAATCAATGGCACTACCAGGTTTCCATTGGCACCTTACAACATGCACAAATGTCCTTGTTCAATTCAATGGCATTCTGTGGAAGGAGCAAGCAGGCACTAAGGTGTTGCCAGGATCAGGCTCTGGTCTTTTAGTGAGAGAAAGAATTCCTTTGGTTGTGAATTCAGGAAAATGACTTCTTTCGAAGCACATGCTTTAGAGTTTGAAAGGTTCCTGGTGGGTATGGGAGATTCTCGGAACTGCAGCTTAGAATGATTAATCAGGAAGGGAGGCCATGGAGGTTTTCAAAATGGCACCAGGTTTGGAAGAGTCAAGGAATTTTAGTCCGGCCCATACTCAGCTTCCACAAGATGGCTTTGGGTGCAAGGTGTTCTGGGGATGCAGTCCCATACATGCGCTGCTTCCACAAGGTGGCCCTGGGCCATGGTCTCTGAGGTAATATCTGTGAAAAATAATTAGAAACTTGGGTAAGAAAGGAGGAGGCCTGACTGTAGAAGCATTTCCTGTTTGAACTCTGGTTCCACTCAAAGTTAATTATATAAGGGAACACTTTAGTCTTGTGCTGGTCAAACAGCCCCTCTGCTCTACCTCAAAGGCATCCCATAAGATTCAATGTCATGCTCAGGGTCACATAACTAATGAGTGGAGAAATCAGATCACAAATACAGTTTCTTTGAGCCCTGCTCTCAGTAGTTTCTAGACACTAAAATAAAGGTTCTGTAAATGAACCTTTCCCCTTTTCTGAGTAAATGCCTTATAGAAACAGCATTATGATGGTCATTTAGAATAAGTGTTTTGCCTGATTTTTATCAAGCCAACAGTCATCATTTACAATTAAACCCACAAAACATTGGATTTTCTGCTTTTGCCAATGGCAAAAAGAAGGGGGAAAGAATCTGTGAGCTAAATTATAGCCACACTCTTTCATTACTTTATCTTTCTACTTTCTAGCAAAAATTATCCTTCAATTACCACCTCTCCCCTTAACATCCCAAATAAATTTGAAACAGTTTCCAAACCACTTGCTGAACTGAAAGTTCATTTCTAGACTCCCACATATAGTAGGGATTAAAGGAAGAAGGGGAATCAGGGAGGATATATTGGCACACCCCTCATTTCTCTTACTGAATTTTCAGAAAGTGTTTCTCCCCACACTTCTCTCCAGAGACTTTGTATTTACCAGTCTCAAAACATATGTTCAATGAAGTGCATATAAATATTTGTTGTTGCAGAAGCAGGCAAACTCCAATTCTGGGAAAGTTCCAAGCCTGCAGGTCAAATTTTAGGCTTTTCTTAACTTGCATAGTTGTAGGGACTGAGAAATGCAAGATGAGCAGGAAGACAAGAAATTTGTGACAGAGGAGGGAATAAATTCGATTGGCAGGTCACTGAGGATTTCCAGGATCGGCAGGCAACAAAGCAGACCTTTGGCTCAAATCCAAAGAACTGGAAATCAATGACCAGATCTAGACACAGCGGGATCCAGACCCAACAAAGAGCACACTAGATTTTGCACAGAGTTCATTTATATTGAAAGCTCATCCACCCTCCACCAGGGGATATCCTGCCCAACTTCTTGTAGGGGAAATCCCACATACATTCCATAGGGGGAAATTCTAACCACCCCCTACTGCCCCCTTCAGTACTGACCACATGACTGGGGAAATCTCACCCTCCATCTTTGGGGGGAAATACTGCCTATGTAGCTGAGGGAGCTCCTACCCATCTTCTGTGGTCCCACAGGACTTATAGAGCTTTCTCTTGATTGCTGTAGGACCACACACAGCCTAAAGCACAGAGGCCGACATTTGTCAATGTTCCACTGTGCTATGGGAACCTCTGCCCAACTTCCGCATTGATCTACCAGACCATGGCAATACCACTCATAATTTGTGGAGCTCTACACCAAAAAGGCAACCCACCAGCCCTCTGTAGCACTCTATTTGCAGCAGGCACCTACACATAACCTCTGTGTGCCCCAAACTGCCATGGACCACACCATCAAGGATTTTTGTGAGATCACCCAGTACAGCACCACCCTCATGGGTCCACAACCACCCAACCAGTGTCCCCTGAGAGGACCATCCAACTTGACCTCCAAATAACAGAATATTGATTGACTAGAGAAAGAGTGAAGCCACAGGAGGATAAAGTGGTAGGCCAATCCCATAGTGACATTGGCTGCCAACAGTTCAAAGAAACATTCCTATGAGTCTCCCAGAGAGAGCCAGTGCTCTTCAACTCCCTGAAAAATGGCACTTGACACCTATAAAAGCACATTACAAACAGTTATCAGCCCCAACACCATCAACTAAAAAACAGGAGAAATAAATGGTAATGGCAGAAGAAATCCTGAACCTAACAATATGCATAGAAGAAGCAGACATTGATTTGCCACAGAAAGAAATTTTCAGAATGCTGCTTGGAGTCATATAGGATATGAGGGAAACAATACAGAAAAAGGATGAAATGATAGAGGAGATAAAGTCTACACAACAAAGGGAAATACAAGAGCTGAGGGATGAGTTTACAAAAACCAGTAGCAGACTCACGGACTTGGCCAATCGACTGGAGGAGGCAGAGAACCACACCAGTGACCTAGAGTATAGCCAAGCAGACTTTAACAAACATGAACAAAAAATCTAATAAGATCATCAAAGAAGCTGAAGGAAATCTAAGAGCTATGTGTGATGCTATGAAGAACAACATCAGAATAATTGGATTACTGGAGGAAGACACAGCAAAGAAGGTATCTGCAAAAACAGTGAGAGAATACTTGGAGGAAAACTTCACCAGCTTAATGAATGAAAACCAGGCAACCATCCAGGAGGCGAAAGTTCACCAGCTAGACTGAATCCCAAGGAGAAATCACCAAGGAACATAATAGTTAAACTTTCCAAATTTGAGGAAAAGGAGAAAATCATGTGACCACGTAGGGAAAAACAAGCAATCACATATAAAGGTTCCCAAATAAGAATATGCTCAGACCTATCAGCAGACACTCTGAAGAAGAGGAAAGAATGGAGTAACATATTCCAAATATTGAAGGAAAATAATGCAAATCTGAGAATACACTATCCAGCCAAATTGTCTATCAAGATAGTTGGAGAAATAAGTCTTCCCAGACAAGAAAAACTCAAAGAATACATTAGAAGAAACCCAGCCCTACAAAGCATCCTTGATGACTGAGTATGGGCAGAAAAACAGCACTCATCAAGAACAAATAAGAGACCACCACATAGAACAACCCCAGCCAGAGGACATCAAAGAGAAAACAGCCCCTGAAATAGCATTGGATTCATGGTGCAAAGAAGTCAAGCGTGAAACACACACACACATGCACAACATACCTATACAGGAAACAGGAAAAGAGCCAACACAAAAGGCAAAAGATGACATCACAGAGTCCACAGATGGATGTAATAACACTGAATTAAGGTATTAAAAGACTTAGGTTAGCAGACTGGCTTAGAAAACACAACCCACCAATCTGCTGCCTACAGGAGACATATTTCAGGACTACAGACAAAAACAGGCTGAGAATCAAAGGCTGGAGAAAACCATACCAAGCAAACAGCAATTCAAAAAAGCAGGTGTTGCAATCCTAATCTCAGATATAATTGACCTCAAAGTGCAAACCATTAAAAGGGATAAGGAGATACACTATATAATACCCAAGGGAACAATAGACAATGAATCCCTAAGCATTTTAAACATATACCCCCTAAACGAGAGACCCACTGAATATGTCAACCAAATGTTCCAAAAGATGAAAAAGAAAATCATCACAGGCTCAACAGTGCTAGTACGTGACTTCAATACACCACTCACTGAGAAAGATAGATCACAGGAAAAGAAAGTCAACAAAGAGGCTAGAGATTTAAACACTACGATTAAACAATTTGACCTGATAGATATTTACAGAGATCATTGAAATACAGAAAAATTCACATTTGTTTCAAGCACACATGGCACATATTTGAAGATAGACCACATGCTGGGGCATAAGGCGAAGCTACATAAATTTAAGCACATTAATATCATACAGACCTCTCTGATTACTGTGCCATAAGGCTGGAAATCAACAAAAGGAAGATGAAGAAAACATGAGCAAATGAATAACTCTCTGTTGCAAAAGGAGTGCGTACTGGCAAAGATCAGAGATGAAATTAGGAAATTTCTAGACACCAATGAGAATGAGACCCAACAAAAGGAAGATGAAGAAAGCAAGAGCAAACATGTGGAGGATGAATAACTTTCTATTGCAAAAGAAGTGTGTAATAGCCCAGATCAGAGATGAAATTAGGAAATTTCTAGAAACCAATGAGAATGAGAACATGATATACCAAACTTATGGGACACAGCAAAGGCAGTTATCAAAGGAAGTTTCATATCAATACATACACACATGAAAAAGGAAGAGAGACTTATGTTTGATATGCTGGCACAAAATTTACAGCAACTAGAGCAGAGTCAACAGAACAATCTACTATAGCAAAGGAAAGAAATAATACAGGCTGAGATACAGGAGAGGGAAAATAAAACTATGGAAAATGCTGCTAAAAGTTGGTTCTTTGAAAGGATAAGCAGAATCAACAGACCGCTGGCAAACCTAACGAAAGAAAGAATGGAACAAAATCTCAATAGCAAGGATGAGGGATGAAAGGGGACATTACAACAGACACCAATGAAGTCCAACGGATAATTACACAGTACTATGAAGGATTGTGCTCCAATGAATTCAACAATTGGGAAGACATGGACAAATTTTTGGAAAAACAATCCCTCCCTGGACTATCCCCAGGGACGTCAAGAACCTCAACAGATACATAGCATTGGAAGAAATAGATGAAGCTATCAAGGGATTACCAACAAAAAAAAATCCCCAGAACAGATAGTTTCACAGGAGAACTCTACCAAGTATTCAGGGAAGAACTAACACCAATCCTACACAAACTCTTACAGAACAAAAAAGAAGAAGACAAACTCCTGAACTTCTGTGAAGCTAGTATAACGCCAATACCCAAACCAGGCAAGGATTCCACAAGAATTGAGAACTACAGACAAATATCCCTAATGAACATTGATGCAAAAATCCTTAACAAAATACTAGTCAACAGAATACAAAAGTATATAAAACTGATAGTTTACCGTGACTTAGTGGGATTCATACCAGGGATGCAGGGTTGGTTCAACATATGAAAGATCATTAGTATCATTCGCCACATTGTCATGAAAAGCTATAAGAACTACATGATAATATCGATAGATGCAGAAAAAGCATTTGACAACATCCAAACACCAATTCCTGTTTAAGACACTTGAAAAGATAGGAATGGGAGGAAAATTCCTCAAGACAATACAAGCTATATATGAAAAACCAACAGCCAACATGGTAGTCAATGGAGAAAAGACTAACACAATCCCACTGAAAAAGGGGACCACACAAGGATGCGCTTTGTCCACACTTTTATTTAATATTGTGCTGGAGTTTTAGCTAACCGCATAAGGCAAAGAAAAGACATCAAAGGTATTCGTCTGGGGAAGGAAGAGGTGAAACTATCGTTATTTGCAGATGATATGATTTTATATATGGAAAATTCCAGAAGCCCTACAAGGGGATCACTTGAAGTAATAGAGGAGTTTGACAGAGTGGCAGGATACAAGATCAACAAATAGAAGTCCATCGGACTGCTGTACACATTGGTTAAGACCACAGAAGAGGAGATAAAAAAGGTGGTACCCTTCACAAAAGCCAAGGACAAATAGAAATGTCTAGGGGTATACGTGACTAAAAGAACAAAGGATCTATATGGGAAAACCACAGAACACTATTACAAGAAACCAAGAGTGACCTCAACAAATGGAAGAATGTCCCATGCTTGTGGATTGGAAGACGCAATATAGTAAAGATGTCAGTTCTACCCAAGACACCATATAAGTTTAATGCAATCCCAATACAATTACCCTCATCTTTCTTCAAAATATTGGAAAAACTGATTACTAACTTCATATGGAGAGGGAAGAAGCCCAGAAATATCAGAGAACTCTTCAAAAAGGACACAGTGGGAGGGCTTGCTTTACCTGACTTTTTCAAATATTATAGAGCCACAGTGGTCAAAATCGCATGGTGTTGGTATAATAACAGATACCTGGATCAATGGAAAAAACCTGAAAACCCAGAAATAAAATCATCAGCATACAGACAACTGATCTTTGATAAGGACCCCAAAAATATCCAATGGGAAGCATATGCCCTGTTCAACAAGTGATGCTAGAAAAAATGGATATCCACTTGCAGAAAAATGAAGCAAGACCCTTATTTCACTCCATACACTAGAATTAACTCAAGGTGGATCACAGACCTGGAGGTAAAACCCCAAACTCTTAGGGCCATCAATGAGGGAAGTGGGACAAACCTGAAAACTTTGGCACGGGGATTACACAGGCTATCAGAAATAGGGAAGGACACAAACACAGAGGAGGGACAAGTTGATAAGTGGGACATACTGAGGATAAAACACCCGTATACATCGAAAGAGTTCATCAAGACAGTAATGAGAGTCTACGGACTGGGAAAATCTTTAGCAATGACACATCAGACAAAGGCCTTATTACTAAAATCTACAATACTCTGCTAGCTTCCAAAAAGAAAAGAAACCGAATTTCCCACTGAGGAGGTGGGCAAAGGACTTGAACAGAAGTTTCACAGGGGCAGAAATCCAAATGGTCACTAAACATATGAGAAAATGTTCCCGATCTTTAGCTATAAGGGAAATGCAAATTAGAACAACAATGAGGTACCACCTGACACCCTCAAAGGTAGCCCAATTAAAAAAACCAGAAAGCAACAAGTGTTGGAAGGGTTGTGGGGAGACAGGAACTCTCATCCACTGCTGGTGGACCTGTAAGTATGTACAGCCACTATGGAAATCGATCTAGCGATATGTAAAACAGATGGAAATCAAGCTACCATAGGACCCAGCAATCCCCCTACTAGGCATATACCCAGAAGAGGCAAAAAATAAGCCACAGCCAGATATCTGTGCTCCAATGTTCATCGTGGCACAGTTCACAATTGCAAGGAGTTTGAAACAATCCAAATTTCCATCAACAGACCAATGGATTAAAAAACTGTGGTACATACAAACAGTGGAGTACTACGCATCGCTAAAATGCAGTGATGAATGTATGAAGCACATTGCTGCATGGGAAGAATTGAATGAAATTATAGTAAGCGAAGTAAGCCAAAAGGACAAGTACAACATGAGTCCACTGAGGTAAGCTTAAAAAAATTGCAAAAGAGGCACAGGGAAAAAGCTACTTTATACAAACATTCCTGGGGTGAGGACCAGGTAATATGGCAGGGGCCAGACCAAATCCAGGGATACATATGGTAACCAACTATAAAGGAGGGGTGTGGGAGGAAGTAAAAAAAAAAAAAAGGAATGGGTAGCAGGGGAACTGGGCACTAAACCACCCAAGGGGAGGATATTGTTTATATCTCCACAGGGAAAGAAGGACCAGACTTCAAATCTGTGCTCCAAGATATGAATGCAACATACCTGCATCGAGTTGGGAAGCAGTGGAGAGGTCTGAGGTGCCAGCCCCAATCCCAAATACGTGGACACCTGCTCCTCCCCCCAGAAGAATTTATTTCAGAGGACAGCAAGGAAGATGCAGCTCAGGGAGAGAGACATGTCTGATCAGAGCACATGGGAGAAAATGAAGTGGTAGGAAGAGAGAGTGGAGCTCAGCTCACCAAGCCTTGAAGACGATATTCCTGCTCAGAGCAGCCAATCCACAGAGAAGACCATATGGCCAACCCCACTATGAGACACGACATCCCTCACTGACCCATAGCCCTACAGGGGACAACACTGGAAACACAGTGAGGAAATTTCCCCTGATCTGATCCCACCATACTGAGGCAAAACACTAAGGGCGTGGAACAAAACAGTAAGGGGAACAGAGTAAGGAAGTCCCCAGGGACTATCAAAAATAGATTTTGGGGCCACGGATTGGCACCCCACCAGACTCCACTGCAAAACACTCCCAAAGGCTAACAAACAGTCCTTGATCTAACTACAATTTTTCCTTTGTTGTTGTTTTTGTCATTTGCTTTTTGTTGTTGTTTGTTTTGTTGCTTGGTTTTGCTCTGTCTTGTTTTTGTGTATGATATTATCTCTGCAGGTCAGTTTAACTAAGATAGGCTGGATGAATAATCTGGAGGAGAAAACAATGGGACCGACAGTTCCGTGCGGGAGGGCATGGGAGAAGAGGAGGTGGGGGGAAAGGAAGTGGTGTTAATAAACTCAGGGACAAGGGAACAATAAGCGATCCAAATCAGTGGTGAGGAAGGTGTAGGAGGCCTGGTAGGGTGTGATCAAGGGTAATGTAACTGAGAGGAATTCCTGAAATCCAAATGAAGGCTGAGCATGATAGTGGGATAAAAGGAAAGTAAAAGGAAATAGAGGAAACCGCTAGGAGGCAAAGGGCATTTATAGAGGTCTAAATAAAGTCATGTACATATGTAAATATATTTATATATTAGGATGGGGAACTAGATCTATGGGCATATATTTATAGGTTTAGTATTAAGGTAGCAGATGAAGACTGGGCCTCCACTGAAGTACTCCCTCAATTCAAGAATACTTTTTCTTTTAAACTGGCATGCCATGATGCTCATTCCTGACATGATCGCTAAAGACAAAGTGGGTGCATAATCAGATGTGGTGAAGTAAGTTGATGGTGCCTGGCTATCAAAAGATGTAGCATCTGGGCTCTTAAAAGATTGAAGGCAAACAAGCGGCCATCTAGCTGAGAAGCAACAAAGACCACATGGAAGAAGCACACCAACCTGTGTGATCATGAGGTGCCAAAGGGATCTGGTATCAGGTATCAAAGAGCAAAAAAATCAAATCATTGTGAATGTGGGGGAGTGCAGATTGGGGATGCAAAGTCCATCATTTATAGGCAACTGAACATCCCCTTACAGAAGAGTTGCGGAGAAAAGGTGAGTCAGTCAGGGTGCAGTGTAGCAATGATGAAACACTGCTTTCCTCTAGTTCTTAAATGCTTTCTCCTCTTCCCCCACCTGCTATCATGATCCCAATTCTACCTTACAAATCTGGCTAGACCAGAGGATGTACACTGGTACATATAGGAACTGGAAACACAGGGAATCCAGGAAAGATGATCCCTTCAGGACCAATGCTGAGAGTGGTGATGGGAGGGAGGGTGATGTGGAAAGGGGGAACCGATTACAAGGATCTGGGGGATGGACAACAGAAAAGTGGGTGAAGGGAGATGTTGGACAGTGTAATATATGACAAAATAATAATTTATAAATTATCAAGAATTCATGATGGAGGTGGCAGGGGGAGAGAGGAGAAAAAATGAGATGCTGATGCCAGGGGCTTAAGTGGAGAGCAAATGTTTGAGAATGATTAGGGCAATGAATGTACAGATGTGTTTTACACAATTGATGTATGTATGGATTATGATAAGAGTTGTATGAGCCCCCAATAAAATGATTTTTAAAAAGTAGTAGATATTTATGTGCATCAAAAACGTGGAGTCCTCGTGGTATAGTGGTTCTTAGTTGGGCCCGTGATCCACATAGTCAGCAACTTAAAACCATCAGCAGCTCCAAAGAAGAAAGACTGGGCTTTCTAACTTCTTAAATGGGTACAGTCTTTGAAACCCACAGGGGTCACTATGAGTTAGCATTGACTCAATGGGAGTGAGTTTGTTTTTGGGAGGCAGTGGGTGGGGGTAGTAGAGGAAAAATGTGGAACAGAACTCAAATTCAAAATAAAATAAAAATCACAGAGAGACTGGTGGGACAGACCCCCCAGATTATTATACTTAGTCACCCTTCAGGTCAAAAACTGAATTTACTTCTGTGTTATAATAACCATTTAAGACCAAAAGGACAGGTTGACCCAAAGACAGAGGGTTAAGAAAGAAAGAAGAAAGGAAACAGGAAATCCTGAGGGGAAGTGGGATAAGTGATGGGACACTGAGGGGATTTTAATGTATTACTTGAAGCAAAGTCTGTGAATATTGTTGACGGTACAACTCATGACCTGCTCTGTAAGCCTGAATCTAAATCACAATGAACATCCCCGTTTGGCAAACACAATATTATTGTTTTGTGAAAAATCATCACATATATGAAACTAGACAAATTTATAATAAAGACATGGTATTTATATCATCTCAAACCATCTTCACAAAATACTTACTAACTTCAAATAGACAGGGTTAGAACCTTCTGCTCATGAGTAATACAAGGGTTTGAGAAGAGCCCTGTCTACCTCGCAAATGATTCTCCTGCACATTGGCACACATTCCACTTACTGACCTCTGAAATTCGTTTACAGGAAAACTAACCTCTGCTAAAAATTGGTTGGGAAAGAAAATGGAAAAACGAAGACACAATGACCTTGGAAAATTTGGGGTTTAGTTCTAGATACCAGTATTTCTGTTTATCACTTGGTTTTACAAGAGTAGTTGAACTCTTTCAGTGACATGTTTTGCTTGATAGAGTGGGGAAGGAAAACTCGTTCTGAATGTCCCAGGAGCTGCACTGATTGCTTAAGGAACTAATGTGTGTGAAGCTGTATGATTATTACAAGAGCTGATGGTCAGAATGTACTCACCCTGGGAAAATTGACTAGTAGGAGTCAAGAGAACCCTAATGAATACAGGATTTGCAGATAAAAAAGGGAAGTCAGTTCAGATCCATATCTCCTGGCAAGTGTACCCATGACTTCTTGAAGGCTAGAAGTTGCTGGAGGCAATGTGCTGCTAGAACTGGCGGAAAAATCTGCTCATGGGGGTTTCATGAAAAGCAATTCAAACTTACTGCAAAGCTGCCAAGGAAGGTTTCTGGCCACTGGGCCCTGTGGGAGCTGAGGGCTAAAACATACAGCTTACTTCAGGAGTTAGACGTTGGTCAGATCATACACTGGAAAAACCTGGGGAAAAGAACATATATGAACCAGAAAGATAAAAATCCATTCTATTGTCCCTCCAACATCCTCTACTAAGAAAGTTTAACATCATGCTAACTGGGAAAGGAGACATGTTTACAGCTCCTTTTACATAGAGCAATAAAGGGTGGATTTGGGGCTGAGGAGCAGCTAAGTTGATAACTGACAGAATATGCATATTATCAGGAATATGACATGCTTCCGCATTGTGTTTCAGTAGACATGTGACCTCAAACAGCCCCCACACTCTGAGCCTTAGCTTTAAGTAAGGCTAGAAGGTGGAATTGTATATACTTGTCCCTGAAGGCCATTGAAAAGATCAAAGATAGAGGATAGGGACTGTGTAATAATAATAATAAGATCATAGTGTTAATAGATTGCTGTTAGTTACTGTCCTGTTAGTAATGGCCCCTGCTCATGGTGACCTATGTACAGAGGACAAAATGCTACTCCTTCTTGCACCATTCTCGTGGTCATTGATATGTTAGAATCTTTTGTTATACCATTGAGTCATTCCACCTCTGGAAGGCTTCTCCTCTTTCCTCCCCCCTTCCCTCACTGTACCAAACACGATGTCCTTCTCAGGAACCAGTTTCTCCTGATTCTAACCCACAAATATGCTGTCCTTGCTCTGTTGTGATTGAACCTGATTAATACCCACTCCAAGTGGAAGAGATAAAGAGAATAAACTAAGTTTTATTAGGAAAAGAGTCACAGAGTATCCTTTCAGCAACTCGGATATTGGTGGGTGTCCAAACTATCCCAATTTTCACATGATGTTTATACAGCTTTCTTCTAACAATAAAATCATAAAGCACATGAATATATAAACCAAAGAAGAATTCTATAACCTATTATGATTGATGTCATTTAATTTTCTTTCTTTTCTTCATATGTGTGAAATGAATATGTATGCTTTACTTTCCCTCCATATTTAGCCAGTGAGACCAACATTTAGATCTGAAGGGTACAGAAACTGGAAAGTGTTTAAGGCTGTGAGTCTTCATTCTCTCTCTTTTTCATAATTGGTTTTAAAAGAAGCATATTCTATATAGTAGTTGCATAGCCCATCTCAGTAATTGAAATCAGTAATAATATCCCATTAAACACCCTGTAGATCTGATTCTCTCTTATTTCCCTCCCATCCTTCTTCTCTCCCGCTATAATTTCCTACCCACCCCTCTGCCCATCCCCTGTCCCTTGATAGTCTACAGAATCTTATATTTTGCTGTGCAAAACAAATTTATTTTCCTCATACTAATGGTATCATTAAATATTTATTTTTATAAGCTTGACTAACTTTGCTAAGTATAATGTTCTCTAGATTTGTCCATGTCTTGACAAGAAATTGAACTTGTCAAAGATTTCATTTCTTTTTGGATCCCCATGGATATCTGGTGGTTCAGTGGTTATGAATTGGGCTGCTGCCAGGGTAGCAGTTCGAAACCGCTCTATGAGAGAAAGATGGGACTTTCTACTCCCATAAAGATTTATAGTCGAGGAGTCAGAAAATGATGGAGACCAAACAGCACACACAGGAGGGACTCCGAAGGGAGACCAGTGCAGAAGGATCATGGAGAAGGATACCCTACATTTCCAGACTGTAAGATTCTCGGCATAAAGATAAGCAGACCCAAATTTATTAAAATATAGGAGCAGCAATGCCTGATGATAGATTCCCCTTTGCCAAAGGCCCTCAACACAAGTCAGCAGAATGCGCATCCCCCACGTGCACCTCTCCACTGATTATTCCTAGTCCTGGGCATAGTCAGGGTGACTGATCAGATGAGCTGCAGGAACATAGCTTTATGTGACCAGCCTGGGGCAGACATAAGCACAAATAGGCTTGGCTGTCAACCCAAGACAAAGGAGTTCTGGTCTGATACGCTCGTGGCCCTTCCTCCCCAATAACAGAAACAGCACAGCCTAACAAGCTGCGTGGGGATAACTCTACAGGGCAGCCTGGAGTGAGCATAAAGAGCGAACAAACGAACTAGCCATTCAAGCCAGGGGAGCTCCATGCCCATTTGGCAAAACCATCCCTGAGGTACAATTCTGCATGGCCTATGTCGTAAGGCACCCCAAAAGTTTGGCCATTTGCAGGCTTTAAAGGAAAAACAACACAAAACTCCTTTTGGTTATAGACAACACACAGCTGGCCCATTAACAAAGTATTAGGATACCAACACAAGCAGAAACTGTAACATTGGTTTTGCAAAGCACAGGAAGGGAATTTGGGCATGAGACAAAGACTAAAAGCCTCAGGACCCAGAAGTCACTCCCAAATAGACCTAGCAATTCACCATCTGTCCCAAGACACCAGTTCTTGGCCAGTACCTCCAAGCCACTCAGATGGGAGTGGGTAACCACCCCCAAAACAGAATTACACTGAGTGGACATGCATTTATTTCCTGCTAGGTGAGCAACTCACTCTGAGTTAGTGCACTCAGTGGCATCACCTGGGAAGGTTTTCTCTGGTCATAGTGAATTTTTCCATAAAAGGAGTTTCACTTGCACCTCATTTTTTTGTGTGAAGGGCAATTTAAGAGAACAGCATGCAGCTGTTAAATTTTGTTTCCTGCTTGGGAAAAATGCCACAGAAACTGTTGTGTTGTTGAACACAGCTTACAAGAACTGAGCTAGGGGAAAAACTCAATCGTATGAGTGATTTTCTTGTTTAAAAAGGGTGAAATGTCAATTTTTGACATTCTGGATGTCTGTCAACTTCCTGAACAGTTGAAAATGTAGAGTTCATTCCACCAGGTCAGAGTGTTGATCAAGCTTTCTATTTAGAGGTTTTGAAAAGTTTGCATAACAGTGTGCGACAACAAAGGTCTGATTTGTGGCAGATGGGAGACTGGTTTTGCTACAACGACAAAGCACCTGATCATGCAGCCATCTCAGTGGGCCAGTTTTTGGGCAAAAACAGCATGCTTCTCTCGTGCCATGCTCCCGACTCACCTGACCTTGTTCTCTGCAAGCTATTTTTTGTTTACATGAATAGAGAGGACATGAAAGGAGAATGATTTGATGACGTAGAAGAGGTGAGGAAAAAATGAGGGTGGTGCTGTCAGCATTCCAAACATATGAGTTTGAAAAACATTTTCAAGAATGCAGTTGCGAATTTGAAGAATGTATTAAGTGTAATGGAGAGTACTTTGAAGGTGATAAGGTTGTTTTGTTAAAAAAAAAATAGAGGTTTGAAAAAAATGCTTTTGTGGGGATACTCCCTCCTAAGCAACCTGCCAATTGAGTAGGCTATTGCTTCATTCCTTCCTACTAGATCACCTAGGTAGGTGGCAGGTATGGACCCCATGCCCCACCCCCTACTTGGAAACTTCCATCATCTGAGAAGAATGAACCCTGTCCCTGCTGACCCGGTCCACCAGAGGTATGTTTCCTTAAGAAAATTAACCTAAATACAGCACTCTCAGCCATGCCAGACACCAAAATCACTCCCCTAGCTTTCTTACCCTGAGATCCTAAAAGACCACAAGGGAGCAGGACAACATATTTCCAGACACTATTCATGACTGCTCTGAATTCCTGTGCTCCAACAGTGCTGATTCCCCCAGGACACGTTCTAGACCCCAGCTGTTTTTTGTTGGTATTGTTTTTGCTCAGTGTCATATAATTCCTATACCCACTCCACTCCCTCTTTAAAACAAAGTTGTGCACTATTGTTATAACTTATCCTTAATCATGACATCTCCAGCTCTTGGTACATGTAAGGACAGCAGGGTGGGGTGGGGTGGGGAATTACTTTATTTTTGCTTTCAATTTACTTTGTTTTCAAGTCTCATAATATATCATCAACCCACAAATTAGCACTCACATCAGAGATAGCTCTTGAGCAAAGCTGAGTTCAAACAAACATACATTAACAGCTCTCCCACTCCTTACCCTGGCAGTATTTTTTTCTACTTTTATTTTTAATACTTTTGTCTCGACCTTTCCGTGTTTGGCTTTTTCTAAACTTGCAGTTCATAGCCCCCTTCCCCTCCTTTTTCTCTTTCTTTTCTATTTGAAGATCCTTCTTTTTCCTTTTAATCCTCGTAAAGCCAAAAGCTGACTTTACTCTTACCACTTTTTCTTTTTTTCCCCTCGCAAATATTTTTACCAATTCATTAGTCATTGCAAAGCAAGGCTTTATTTATTTTGGTGGGGGTTCTAATGTCCTTTCTTTTAAACTACTAATTAGTATTACCTGATCCCTCCCTTTTAAAATTAAATTTTACTTTCTCCTTCCTCTGACACTTCCCTCTCCACTTTTTGATCTCCCTGTAACACCTCCTCCCCAAATACTTAATTTAAGTGTCTACCATCCCTCTACTGCACCACCTAACAGAGTTAATTACTCCCAAATAATCCCACTTCCATCACACCCCAAATCGCTACACCAGGATGTCAAGAAAATGACAGGTAAAACGAGATAAATAGATAAAAATAACCAAATACCAACCAGACCTAATTGAAATACCTTAAATTTCATAGGCTATGAAATTACCAGAAAAGAAGTTAAAAGAATGATTATTACGCTCATACAAAAGATGAAAGAATAGTCTTGGAGAAAATGTGAATAGAAATACTACATAGTTTACTACATGCTTTATGCCACTACATGCTTTATAAGAAAAATTCCAAAAAGAAACTAAAAAGTCAAAAGGGTAGGGGGAACGTGAGGAGAGGAGGGACGGAAGGGGTAACTGATAAAAATGATCAACACATAACCACACCCTCCCATCTCAGGGGGACAAACAACAAAAACTGTGGGGGAAGGGAAGCAGCGGTCACGGGAAGATATGAAAATAATATAATTTATCAAGAGTTCGTAAGGGTGGAGGTGGGAGGGAGGGGAAAAGAGGAGCTGATAACAATGGATCAATAGAAAGTAAATGTCTAGAAAATAACGATGGCAACATATGTATAAATATGCTTGATATAATTGATGTATGGATTGTTATAAAAGCTGTAAGAGCCCCAGTAAAATGATCTTTAAATAAAATAAAATATTATACCCCCCTCCAATTCAAACATCACAATAACAGAATTACACAATACTGCAAGAGAAGAGAGAAACAGAATTGAAGAGATAGAAATCTGAATTAATGAGCTTGAAGATAAATCTATAGACTCCAATACTACTCTTTATTTTAATCCTTATATATTATTTTAATTCTTTCTGCTTGTTTGCTTCTGTTAGTTTTCCCAGTTTGTGAAACACAGAAAGAGTGAATGCACAGAGACAATAATGGATGCAATGGTTTATTGGGGATTGGGAATTAGGGAGCAAGCAATGACTGTGGGGACGGGGAGGGAACACTAGAACTGATTATAATGGTCTATATCATACTCTTTTAAAAGACTTTTAAACTAAGGTAGTGTATGATATGTGAATATTATATCAAGAAAACTACTATGCTAGTCTGGGTTGATTAGAGAAAAAATTCAGACACTCATGTGTATAAGAAAGAGATTTATATATAAGAGCAATTGTACATTCAGAAAGCATCCCAGCCCAGTCCAAGCCTATAAGTCCAATATTAGCCAATATGTCCAATACCACTTCATCTTGCTTACTTTTGAAGTTTCACCCCCCCAAAAATATAATTGGATAGAAAAGTATATCAGATTTGGTAAATGAAAATGAAGCAAAAATTCCATGAGATGGGTTGACATAATAGATGAAATGATGGATTCAACTATACCAACAGCTGGGCAATGTTTTGTTCTGTTATTTGCTTAAATTTGCTGTGAGTTGGAAGTGTTGACCAGGCAATGAACAACAACAACAATGACGAATGACGATAACCACTTCATTACCTCATGAAATAGTGGTGAGGACTCAATGAAATTGCCCCTTCAGAGCAACTACATCTACGGAGAACTGAATAATGTTTCTTGTTGTTTTTCATGCATATTGATATGTTTCTTCAGATAAGTTATCCTTTCCTTTTACTTTACTAGGTATGCATTTGTGTTTATTTATTGTCCACCATCTGCGGTAGCTTGCATTCAGACCACGCTGAGAAGTGGTGGAATAGGGGTTATGCTTCTCGTAAGGACATGCTATTCATTTTTCACAGCTCAAGACCAGAAGAGCCACCCGTGTCCACTTGAATTGGTGCCATCCTTGAGTCGGACCAGCGTGGTTTTCTTCTGGCTCCTTCACACCTCATTTTATTGCTTGAGAATTCTGAGCATTTAACTCCGAAGAGAGATTTTACTTCCAAAGAAAACTTTGCACTATGAATTTCTCAAAACATTTTTTTAAATAAAAAGATTGAAGTTTTCCTGTTTGCCTTAAAGAATAAGGAATGTTAACCACTAAATGACAGTTCCTTTGCAAGCCGTGGATGTTGGAGGCCATCCAGGGCCCCGTGCTCTGGGCATCTCTGGCCTCATTCTTTATCGCAGCAGATTCCGGGAGGGCTGATGCCAAATGGAACGGGTCAGGGCATGATCAGAGCTCCTTGTGCCTGCACTGGCCTCTTAAATTGCATCTCTGATTATGTCTCTTTGCCTTTCAATCCCACTAGCAGAAATATTCTCAACCTCGGTGCTATTGACATTTTGAGCCAGAACATTTTTTATTGTGGTAGGAAGATGTCTTGTGAATTGCAGTGTGTTTAGAAGCATCTCTGCTTAGTAACTTCTAGAATGTGACAACAAAAAATGTGTCTCGGCATTGCCAAATGTCCCCTGAGGGAAAATTGCTCCAGTTGACTATCACTGCTGGCCTTCAAAGATCTTCCTGAAGCAAGTTTGTTTTCAGCTTCCATGAAGTCTACATTCTTTACAGTGATCTGAGTAGGGGGATCAGTGACTTCTCAATGAAACATCCCAGTCTTACTCATGCATTCTTTAGCTCTGAGAAATAGATCTGCCCAGGGTACCCAAAATATTTCATTCATTGCTTTAGTCTTACCATTCTTCTGTCCTGGAATGTGCTCTTACCTCTGTAGCTAAGGGTTTGAATAGATGGAAAGATAGGACCTACCTGTGTTTTGACAGATAAGCAAATTTGTAACGTGGCCAGAGCTCCTTAAAATAACTTGTAAAAATAACAGGAGAAACATTTTTTAAAGTTAGATGAGTTCTTGCTAATTTTTATTTAGAAAATAAGTATGTGAGTGTAACCAGGAAAAGGAAATGAGACCTGTGCCAAGAATAAAGGAGCCTTAGTGATGCCATGGGTTAGGTAGTTGGCTTCTAAGTAAAAGGTTACTAGTTTGGATGCACCAGTCGCTCAGTGGGAGAAAGATGATGACAGGCTGCTTCTGTAAAGATGTACAGACTTGGAAACCTTAGGGAACAGTTTTACTCTGCCTGTAGATGCCACTGTAAGTCAGGTTTGACTCAACAATAGTGGTCTTGCTTTTTTATTGTAGTAATAATTATGGTATAATATATAATTACAGATACATATGTAATATAAAATAGACACACTAATAACGATCTGATATGTGAATTTAATATGGGGCAGAGCTTTAAAAAGTTCAGGAAAAAGGAAATTAAAGGAAAATGGAATTTTTTCCACAAACGTTTTGAATTCCATTCATTTAATAAGAAGTACAGTTCTGAAGGAGTGATGAATCACTCTACAAATAATTTAGGGACAACAACATGAATGATGAATCATTCAGTAGATATTTTGGAGACTTCTGGAAAAACTTAACTCAATCCATACCATTACATCAGATTATTTTCCTTAATTCAACAACAAAAATACAACCTAATTAAAAAGAATTACATATGCATATCTCCAAAGTAAATTAATCAAAGTTGCAAATGAACACATTAGGAGTCATTGCTCATCAGGAACATTAAAGTTAAAACAACACTACACTATTCGGCAGCACATACACTAAAATTGGAGCGGTACAGAGAAGATTAGTATGGCCCCTGGGCAAGGATGACACACAAATTCGTGAAGTGGTCCTTATTTTTGAAATCACCATTGCAGATACTTAAAATAACTATTTCAATACATTGATTATCAGTCTGTGGGGGAAAAAAGATACCACTTCACACTGACTTGAATGGCTATTTATCAGACACTATCAAGTGTTGACAATGATGTGGGGAGGGTGGGACTCTCATCCATGGCTAGGTGGAATAGAACATTGTGCAGTTGAGGTAGAAAATGATTTGGAAGTTCCTCGAAAATGGAGCATAGAATTACTATACAACCAAACCCACTACCATCGAGTTGGTTATGACTCAGGGAGCACTACAGGACACAAGAGAATTGCCTCTGTGGGTTTCTGAGACTATAACTCTTTACTGGAGCCAAAAGTCTCATCATTCCCCTTTGGAGCAGCTGGTTATTTCCTTGTGGTTGGAAGCCCAGTGCGCAATTCCATGTGTGTGTGTGTGTTTATATTCAAAGGCTTGAAACCAGCTCAAAAAGATACATGTTCACAAATGTTCACTATAGCACTTATCACAAGAGCCCAAAGATAGAAATAATGTGTTTGTTCATCAAAAGTTGAATGGATAAATAAAATCAGGTGCATACATACGCTGGAATGTTGTTTAGTCACAAGAAATTGAAGTTCGTACACATTCTTTGACATAGATAAACTTTGAAAATATCATACTGAATGAAATAACTCAAACACAAAAGGAAAAGTACTATATGATTCTGCTTTTAAGAAATATCTAGAATAGACAAATGCAGAAGAATAAGTTAGCTACTGTTATTATCAGCTATTATCAGGAGTTTTGGGGAAGGGAAAATGGGCAGTTATTGTTTCATGGGAGTAGACAGCTTTTAGAAAAATCCAGAAGAATAACTCATTACCAAAGCCTTTTGATGTCAAAGAAATAAGAGTGCTTACTTTCAGGTTAAGAGCTTTTTAAGTGGAGAGAAACCTTGGCAATTTAAGGAAAACTAGCACGACTGCTGGTCGAGCAGGAGTGTATATATCTGAAGAGTTTTCTTCCATCCCTCAAACATCTAATGGGGGCATTTGGCAGAGGCCAGAGAATAAAACCAGAAATCCTCTGGATGTTCTGTTGTGAATTTGCACATATTTTATTTCATGTTGTCAATGACAATCCCCACCATGTAATATTACTTATCCAACTTTACCCCTATTTTTCTGTTTCCAATTCTCCTTCCCTACTCCTTCCTATATTTTGATCCTTGAGGAAGGAGGAATTATCAGGCGATGATGGCATAAACATGTAGCACTTGGAGTCTGGGTCAACCAGTTATCAAACCCCAGGGTCCTTCCAGTCTGGCTAATCCAATCCTGAGTTAGTCTTCTATTTCAGAGCTCGGCGTACAGGCAGAAATGTAATAGCTTCCTTTCCTTCACCCTTCTTACCTCATAATGGAGCCACCGGCCCAGACGCTGGTCCTCCTTATTGTTTTCTGGGTATCAGAGAACAGAGATTGAAGAGTGCTCCCAGGAGGATGTTGCTGCCAAGAAAACACATTGTGCTCCCCACTGTTATCTAAAGCGAGGAAGGAGCTCCCTAAGAGTTCTCTTCACCGAAGTCTTCCTTGTCTTCATTCTATTCTCCACTAACAATAATAACTCAATACCAAAACACTAGAACCTCTCTTCTTCCCACATTATCTGGAAATATAAGGTTATCACCTTTCTAGTCGATCCACCTTCGATTGTACCTACCATGAGTTCCCAGAATAGCAGCAAGAAATTTTGTTTCTCTCAACCC
This sequence comes from Tenrec ecaudatus, assembly GCF_050624435.1. Lineage (NCBI taxonomy): Eukaryota > Metazoa > Chordata > Mammalia > Afrosoricida > Tenrecidae > Tenrec > Tenrec ecaudatus. The sequence continues at coordinate 92,939,789 of NC_134537.1, forward strand.
CAAAATTTTATTTTGTCCCTTTAATCTTAGTCTATTAAGGAATTAGATATCACTGCATGGGGAGTTTGATAAAATAGAATTGCTAGTATAATATTTTAAATTTATATTATAGAATATGACTCCAGTACGTTAGTTGGTTGCATTTAATTGTACTCAATTTAATTAGAGCGTTTTTGTTGTCATTAAATAAAATAATTCCAAAACATAGAGTATATTGAGTCTTCCTGGTTAACAAATTCAGTGTAAAATCAGCTGTGATAAGAAGATTTTTAAAGCAGTTTTATTGGCACTTCATCCACATATCTTAGAATTCAAGAAGAGTTGCACAATCATGATGTGGTAAGAGATTTACATGAGACATTTTACAAGCAAAAACCATGGTACATAAGTTTATTTCTGCATAACAAATTGATAATAAGATCAACATTATTTACAATTGCAAAATTTTCTAATAATAAACCAAAAAGCTTTAAAAAGTTTACAGATAACTAAAAAAATTAACTTAAAAAATAAAACCATCTAAGACATTTAAGAGGAACCCTAGTGGCATAGTGGTTACACATTTGGCTGCTAGCGGCAAAGATAGCAAAATAAAATGTGCAAAGAACTAGATTTGAAACCCAAAAGGGAAGAATGGGCTCAGCATATCTTAAACTGAAAGAACACAAGAAAAACAATTCAAACCTCCATTTTCAATATTGAAAGAGTCTATGGGTAAAATATTGAACAGTGCAGGAAGCATTCAAAGGAGATGGCAAGAATACAGTGCCACTGTACCCTAAAGTGCCAGTCAGCATTCACCCATTCCAAGAGGTAGTGTATGAGTAGGAAACAATGTACTGAAGGAAGAAGTTCAAGTTCCACAGAAAGCATTTGTAAAAACAAGGCTGCAAGAATTGATGGAATAACAACTGAAGTATTTCAACAAGTTGATAAAGCACACTCATCTATGTCAGGAAATTTAGAAGGCAGCTACTTGGCCAATTAACTGGAAGAGATCCATGTGCGTACCCATCTCAAAGAAAAGAACCAAACAGAATGGTCAAATTATAGAACAGTATCATTAATAGCAATTGCAAATAATTTTTTTTGCGGAAGGCCATGCAACAATGATTGCAGCAGTACATTAACAAGCAGTTGCCAGAAGAGAATGTGTAATAAGGAATATTACTGCAGATATCAGATTGTTCTTGGCTGCAAACAGAGAAATACCAGAAAGAGGTTTGCTTGTGTTTTATTAACTATGCATAAGTATTTTACTGAGTGGACCCTAACAAACTATGGGTAACCTTGAGAAGAATCGAAATCCCAGAACACTAACTTGTACTCAGGTGGAACCTGTACATGGATCAACAAACAGTTGTGTGAACGGAACATGGTTAAGATCAGTAAAGGTGTACATCGGGTTGTATCTTCTCACCATATTTATTTAATTTGTATGCTGACAAATCAGAGAACCTGGATTATAGGAAGAAGAATGTGGCATCAGGATTGGAGGAAGGCTGATTAACAGCCTGTGGTATGCAGATGATTCTACCTTGCTTGCTGAAAGTAAGGAGCACTTGAAGCACTTGATAATGACGATCAAGGTTTGCTGTCTTCCAAAGGACATTTATAGAGGTCTAAATACAGGCATGTACATATGAAAATATATTCATATATAATGATAGGGACATAGATCTATGTACATATGTAATGCAAAATATTAAGGTAGCATATGGACGTTGGGCCTCTACTCAAATACTCCCTCAACACAAGAACACTTTGTTCTAATAACCTGGCATTCTGTGATGCTCTCTTTCCTGACACAATCGATGAAAACGAAGCAAGTGGATAAGCAATTTTGGTGAAAAAAAGGTGATAGTGCCTTGCTATGAAAAGATATAGCATCTGGAGTCTTTAAGGTTTGAAGTTAAATAAACAGCCATCTAACTGGGAAGCAACAAATCCCAAATGGAAGAAGCATATCAGCCTGTGTAATCAAGAGGTGTTGATGCGATTGGATATCAGGTATCAGAAGACACAGAGCAAATAATCATATCAATTCAAATGAGTTGTGGAGAGGTTGGAGAGTGGAAACCCAAAGCCCATCTGTAGACAATTGGTCATCCCCTCATCAGAATCACAAGGAAGGGACAAGTCAGCCAGGGTGCAGTATTGTACCGATGAAACACACAACATTGCTCTAGTTCTTTTCTTTTAAAAATCATTTTATTAGGGGCTCATACAACTCTTATCACAATCCATACATACATCAATTCTGCAAAAACACATTTGTACATTCATTGCTCTCATTATTCTCAAAACATTTGCTTTCCCCTTAAGCCCCTGGCATCAGGTCCTCATTTTTCCCCTCCTTCCCCACTCCCCCTCCCTCATGAACCCTTGATAATTTATAAATTATTATTTTGTCATATCTTGACCTGTCCGACATCTCCCTTCACCCACTTTTCAGTTGTATGTCTCACAGGGAGGAGGTCACCTGTAGATCCTTGTAATCGGTTCCCCCTTTCAAACCTACGCTCCATCTACCCTCCCAGTATTGCCACTCACACCACTGGTCCTGAAGGGATCATCCGCCTTGGATTCCCTGTGTTTCCAGTTCCTATCTGTACCAGTGTACAGCCTCTGGTTTAGCCAGATTTGTAAGGTAGAATTGGGATCATAATAGTGGGGGGGAGGGAGGAGGAAGCATTTAGGAACTAGAGGAAAGTTGTATTTTTTATCGTTGCTACATTGCACCCTGATTGGCTCGTCTCCCCCCCCCCCCCCAAGACCCTTCTGTAAGGGGATATCCAATGGCCTACAAATGGGCTTTGGGTCTCCACTCCGCACTCCCCCCTTATTCACTATGGTAAGCTTGTCTTGTTCTGATGATGCCTGATACCTGATCCCTTTGACACCTCATGATTTCATGGGCTGGTGTGCTTCTTCCATGTGGGTTTTGTTGGTTCTGAGCTAGAAGGCCACTGGTTTACCTTCAAGCCTTTAAGACCCCAGACACTATATGTTTTGATAGCAGGACACTATCAGTTTTCTTTGCCACATTTGCTTATGCACCCATTTGTCTTCAGCGATCTTATCATGGAGATGAGCACACAATGACATGAGTTTTTGTTCTTTGATGTCTGATAAATGATCCCTCCAGGACCTTGTGATCACACAGGCTGGTGTGCTTCTTCAATGTGGGCTTTGTTGCTTCTGAGCTAGATGGCCGCTTGTTTACCTTCAAGCCTTTAAAACCCTAGATGCTATATCTTTTTTTTGTTTCTTGATGCTATATCTTTTGATAGTCCGGCACCACCAGCTTTCTTCATCACATTTGCTTATTCGCCTGCTTTGTCTTCAGTGGTTGTATGGGAAGGCGAGCATCATAGAATGCCAATTTATTAGAAGAAAGTATTCTTGCATTGAGGGAGTACTTGAGTGGAGGCCCAATGTTCTTCTGCTACCTTAATACTAAACCTATTAATATATGCACATAGATCTATTTCCCCATCCTCATATATATATATATTTGCATACGTACATTTCTTTATCTAGACCTCTATAAATGCCCTTTGCTCCCAGCTCTTTCCTCTATTTCCTTTGACTTTCCTCCTGTCCCACTATCATGCTCAATCCCCACCAGGGTTTCAGCAATTCCTCTTGGTTACATTACCAGGCCTCCCACACACTCCTGACCACCGATTTGGATTACTTGTTCTTCCCTTGTCCCTGGGTTTGTTAACATCACTACCTTCCACCCACTCCCCCCTCTCCCATGACCCCTGGAACTGTCCATCCCATTGTTTTCTCCTCAAGATTGTTCATCCAGTCTATCTTTTTAAAAAATCCAATTCAACATCAAGTTTATTTCTATATTAAGTTATTTTGTTGCACTGTATTCTTTACAAACCTTTACTCACATTGAAAAGAATTGTAAATGACATATATTTTATATTAACTCTCTTAGTATTCTTATATTGCTTTTTGAGCACAGACAAATTGGTGGTAGAAGCTTTATTCCAGTTCACCCTAAAATTAGTTACAAAGGAAGAACACAGGAGTAATGTGTAATATATTTCTTTTTTTTCAGTCATTTGTTTTTGTTTTTTTTTTAAAAAAAATTTCATGAGGGGCTCATACAACTCTTATTACAATCCATACATACATACATCAATTGTATAAAGCACATCCATACATTCTTTGCCATATATTTTCAAAGCATTTTCTCTCCACTTAAGCCCTTTGCATCAGGTCCTCTTTTTTCCCCCTCCCTCCCCGCTCCCCCCTCCCTCATGAGCCCTTGATAATTTATAGATTATTATTTTGTCATATCTTGCCCTATCCGGCATCTCCCTTGATCCTTATAATCAGTTCCCTCTTTCCAAACCACTTACCCTCAACTCTCCCAGTATCGCCCCTCACCCCTTGGTTCTGAAGGTATCATCCACCCTGGATTCCCTGTGCCTCCAGCTCCTATATGCACCAGTGTACAACCTCTGCTCTAGCCAGACTTGCAAGGTACAATTCAGATCATGGTAGTTGGGGGCGGGGGGGGGGCGGGGGAGGAAGCATCCAGGATCTGGGGGAAAGCTGTATTCTTCATCGGTGCTACATCGCACCATGACTGACTCATCTCCTCCCCTATACCCATCTATGAGGGGGTCTGCAGTGGCCGACAAATGGGCTTTGGGTCTCCACTCTGCACTTCCCCCTTCATTCACTATGGTAAGATTTTTTTTTTTTGATGATGCCTTATCCCTGATCCCTTTGGCACCTCGTGATCGCACAGGCTCATCCAGCCTATCTTATTTAGAAAGACCTGCGGAGATAATAACATGCACAAAAACAAGACAGAGCAAAACCAAGCAACAATATACAACAAAAGAACAACAACAAAACAATGACAAACAAACAAACAAACAAAATGCAACAAGAAAGAAAAGTTTGTAGTTAGTTCAAGGATTGTTTGTTGGCCTTTAGGAGTGTTTTCTAGTCCAGTCTGTTTGGGGGCACCACACCCTGGCCCCAAAGTCCACCTTCAGCATTCCCTGGGGACCTCGCCAGTCCATTCCCTTGCCATTCTGTTGCTCCCCTTTAGTGTTTGCCTTGGTGTGGCAGGACCAGATAAGGTGCATTTCCCACACTGTGTCTCCGTTGTTGTCCCCTGTAGAGCTATGGGTCAGTGAGGGGCATCATGTCTTGTAGTAAAGTCGGCTTTGTGGTCCTTTCTGTCGACTGGCAGCTCTAATTGGGAACATGGTCCTCAAGGCCTGGTGGGCCAGGATGTCCTCTACTCTTTCCTTCTCCCCCTTCATTTACTCACTTGTGCTCCAATCAGCTATGTCCCTCTCCCAGAGCTGCAGATTCAATGCTGTCCTTTGAAATAAATTCTTCGGGGGGGAGGGGCATGTGTCCGCTTAGTGGTTGGAATTGCGGTGGACCCCGCAGACCTCTCCACTGGTTCTCTACTACACGCTGGCATGTTGCAGTCACATCTTGGAGTGCTCAGTTGAAGTCTGGTCCCTCTTTCCCTTTGGAGATATAAACAATACCCTCCCCTTGGGTGGGTTAGTGTCCTGCGTACCTGCTACCCATTTCTTTTTTATTATTTTTTCCTTTCCCCACCTCCTTTTTAGTTGTCTACCATGTATATTCCTGTATTTGGTCTGGTCCCTGCCACATTAACTGGTCCTCACCCCAGGAATGTTTATATACAATAGATTTTTCCCGATGCCCCTACAGCATTATTTTTAAAAGCTTACCTCAGCATACTCATATTCTACTTGTCCTTTTGTGCTTGACTTACTTCGCTTAGCATAATTTCATTCAGGTCTTTCCATGCGGCAATGTGCTTCATATGTTCATCACTGCTTTTTAGTGATGTGTAGTACTCCATAGTATGTGTGTACCACAGCTTTTTAATCCACTTGTCAGTCCATGGAAATTTGGGTTGTTTCAAACTCCTTGTAAGTGTGAACTGTGCCGCAATGAATATTGGAGCACAGACGTCTGGCTTTGGTTTGTTTCTTGCTCTTCTGTGTACATGCCCAGTATGGGGATTGTTGGGTCCTGTGGTAACTCAATTTCCATCTGCTTTAGATATTGCGAGTTTAATTTCCATAGTGGTTGTACAGACTTACAAGTCCACCAGCAGTGGTTGAGAGTTCGTGTCTCCCCACAGCCCCTCCAAAACTTGCTGCCTTCTGAAATTTTGAATTGGGCTACCTTTGAGTGTGTTAGATGGTACCTCATTGTTGTTTTAATTTGCATTTCTCTTATGGCTAAAGATCGGGAACATTTTCTCATATGTTTGTTGGCCATTCGGATTTCTGGCCCTGTGAAACTTCTTTTCATGTCCTTTGCCCACCTCTCAAGTGGGCAATTAGTTTTTTCTTTTTGGAAGCTAGTAGAATATTGTAGATATTAGTAATAAGGCCTTTGTCTGATGTGTCATAGCTAAGATGTTTTCCCCATCCGTGGGCTCTCTTATTACACCCTTGGTGAATTCTTTTGATGTACACAGGTGTTTTATCTTCAGTATATCCCATTTGTCAATTTGTGCCTCCTCTGTGTTTGTGTCCTTCCCTATTTCTGGAAGCCTATATATTCCCTGTGCCAAAGTTCTCAAGTTGGTCCCAATTCCCTCATTGATGGCCAAAATAGTTTGGGGTTTAACTTCAAGGTCTGTGATCCACCTTGAGTTTATTCTTGTGCACTGAATGAGATAAGGGTCTTGCTTCATTCTTCTGCAGGTAAATATCCAGTTTTTCCAGCACCACATGTTAAAGAGGGCATCTGCTTTCCATTTGATATTTTTGGACCCTTATCAAAGATCAGATGTTTGTATGCTGATGATTTTATTTCTGGGTTTTTAGTTCTTTTAAATTGTACCAATACCATGCAGTTTTGACAACTGTGCCTGTATAGTATGTGCTAAAGGCAGGTAAAGCAAGCCCTCCCACTGTGTCTTTCTTCTTGAGGAGTTCTCTGCTAATTCTGGGCTTCTTCCCTCTCCATATAAAATTCGTAACTAGTTTCCCCATATCTTTGAAGAAAGATGAGGGTAAGTGTATCGGGACTGAATTAAATTTATGTAGTGCCTTTGGCAGAACTGCCATCGACTATATTGAGTCTTCCAATCGATGAGCATGGGATATTCTTCCATTTGTTGAGGTCACTCTTGGTTTCTTGTATTAGTGTTCTGCAGTTTCCCCCATATCTATCTTTTGTTCGTCAGGTATATCCCAAGATATTTCAGTTTGTGTTTGGCTATTGTGAAGGGTACCACCTTTTTGATCTCTTCTTTGTGGTCCTATCTGATGTGTATAACAGCCCAATGGACTTCTGTTTGTTGATCTTGAATTATCCTGACACTCTGCCAAATTGCTCTATTGCTTCCAGTACTCCCCTTGTGGCACTTTTGGAATTTTCCATATATAAAATCATATCATCTGCAAATAATGATAGTTTCACCTTTTCCTTCCCCCGACAAATACCTTTGATGTCTTTTCTTTGCCTTATGCTGTTAGCTAAGCCTCCAACACGATATTAAATAAAAGTGTGGACAAGGCACATCCTTGTGTGGTCCCTTTTTCAGTGGGATTGTGTTAGTCTTTTCTCCATTGCCTACCATGTTGGCTGTTGGTTTTTCATACATAGCTTGTATTGTCTTGAGGAATTTTCATTCCATTCCTATTTTCTCAAGAGTCTTAAACAGGAATTGGTGTTGGGTATTCTCGAATGTTTTTTCTGCATCTATCGGTACCATCATGTGATTCTTATCGTTTTTCATGTCAGTGAGGTGCATGATATTAATGATGTTTCGTATGTTGACCCATCCCTGAATTCCTGGTATGAATCCCACTTGGTCATGATGAATTATTTGTTTGATATACTTTTGTATTCTGTTGGCTAGTATTTTGTTAAGGAATTTTGCGTCAATGTTCATTAGGGATATTGGTCTGTAGTTCTCGATTCTTGTGGGCTCCTTGCCCGGTTTTGGTGTCAGAGTTGTACTAGCTTCATAGAAGGAGTTTGGGAGTTTGCCATCTTTTTATATGTCCTGGAAATTTTGGTGTAGGATTGGTGTTAGTTCTTCCCTAAATGCTCGGTAGAATTCTCCAGCGAAGCCGTCTGGTCCAGGATTGTTTTTGTTGGTAATCCCTTGATAATCTTGACTATTTCTTCTATTGCTATGGGTCTGTTGAGATTCTTGACGTCCATTGAGGATAGTCTAGTGAGGGATTATTTTTCCAAGAATTTGTTCATGTCTTCCAATTTTTTTAATTCATCGGGATACAATCCTTCACAGTACTGTGTAATTATCCTATTGATATCTTTAGGGTTTGTTGTCTTGTCCCCTGTTTCATCCCTTATTCTTGCTATTGAAATTGGTTCCCTCCTTTCTTTGGTTAGGTTTGCCAGCGGTCTGTCAATTCTGTTTATGCTTTCAAAGGACCAACTTTTAGCAGCATTAATTTTTCCATAGTTTTCTTAATTTCCCTCCCCTGAATCTCAGCCTTGATTCCTATAATTTCTTTTCTTTTTCTATTAGTAGGATTGTCCTGATGACTCTGCTTTAGATGTTATAAATTTTGTGCTAGCATATAAACCATAAGTCTCTCTTTCTTTCTCAGGTGTGCATGTATTGGTATGAAACTTCCTCTGGTTTCTGCCTTTGGTGTGTCCCATAAGTTTTGGTAGATCGTGTGCCCATTCTCATTAGTTTCCTGATATTTCCTAATTTCATCTCTGATCTGTGCCAGTATCCATTCTTTTTGCAGTAGAGTGTTATTCAGACTCCAATTGTTTGCCCCTATTTTCTTCATCTTCCTTTTGTTGATTTCCAATTTTATGGCACAGTGCTCAGACAGAGAGAGGTCTGTATGATATCAATGTGCTTAAATTTATGTAGATTCGCCTTATGCCCCAGCATGTGGTCTATCTTCGAATATGTGTCATGTGGGCTTGAGAAGAATGCGATCTTCTTGTATTTGGATGAAAAGCTTCATAAATTTTTTATCAGCTCAAATTGTCTAATTATAGTGTTTAGATCTCTAGACTCCTTGTTGAGTTTCTTTTCCTGTGATCTCTCTTTCTCAGAGAGCGGTGTTGAAGTCACCCACTACAATTGTTGAGGCTGTGATTTCTTACTTCATCTTTTAGGGTGTTTGGTTAACATATTCAGCGGGTCTCCCATTCGGGGAATGTATGTTTCCAATGGTTAGTGGTTCTTCGCCTACCATTCCCCTGAGCATTATATAGTATCCCTCTTTATCTCTTTTTATGGTTTCCACATTGAGGTAAATTTTATCCGAGATTAGGATTGCAACCCCTGCTTTTTAAAATAGTTTGCTTGGTGTGCCTTTCTCCAGCCTTTGATTCTAAGCCTATTTTTGTCTGTAGCCTTTAGATGTGTTTCCTGTAGGCAGCAGATTGTTGGGTGTGTTTTCTAAGCCAGTCTGCTAGTCTCAGTCTTTTAAGGCCTAAGTTCAGGCCATTGCTATTCAGGGTCATTATCTCTATGATATCATGTTATACTTTTTGTTTTAGGTGTTTTCCTGCTTTCCTTTATCATTAGTGTGTTGTACGTGTGTTTGCATGTGTGTATCACTCTTGACTTCTTTCCATCCTTAAGCCAATGCTATCTTGGGCTCTGTTTTCTCTTTTTGCCCTCTGGCTGAGGTTGTTCTATGTGGCGGTCTCTTATTAATGCTTGGTGAGTATTTTCTGCCCATACCGGGTCAGCAAGGATCTTTTGTAGTTCTGGGTTTCTTCTAATGTATTTTTTGAGTTTTTCCTTGTCTTGGAATACTCTTACCTCTCATATCTTGATCGATAATTTGGCTGGGTAGGTTATTCTTGGGTCTGCATTGTTTTCCTTCATTTTTTGGAATATGTTATTCCACTATTTGCTCTTCTTCATAGATTCTGCTGATAGGTCTGAGCATATTCTTATTTGAGAAACTATATGTGATTGCTTGTTTTTCCCTAGTTGCTCTCATGATTTTCTCCTTTTCCTCAAAGTTGGATAATTTAACTATTATGTGCCTTGGTGACTTCTTCTTGGAATTTAATCTAGCTGATGTTCTTTCACCCTCTTCAATGGTTGCCTGGTTTCCATTCATTAAGCTGGGGAAGTTTTCCTCCAATAATTCTCTTACTATTGTCGTAGAGGACTTCTTGGCTGTGTCTTCCTCTGGTAAGCCAATAACTCTAAAGTTGTTCTGCTTCATAGCATCAGACATAGCTCTTAGGTTTTCTTCAGCTTCTCTGACGATCTTACTAGAATTTTGTTTGCATTTGTTAAAGTCTGCTTGACTGTCCTCCAATCACTGATGTATTTCTCTGATTCCTCCAGTTGATTCTCGAGTTCCATGTTTCTGCTACGGGTTTTTGTTAACTCCTCCTTAAGTTCCTGTATTTCCTTTTGGTGCATGGCCTTTATCTCATCTATCATTTCATCCTTTTTCTGTATTGTTTCCCTCATATCCTGTACAACTCCAAGCAGCATTCTGAACATTTATTTCTGTGGCAGCTCAATGTCTGCTTGCTCTATGCATGTAATTATGTTTGGGACATCTTCTGCCATTGCCTTTTGTTTCTCCTGTGTTTTTCGTTGAGGTCCTTGGGGCTGATGGCTGTTTGCGTTGCGTTGTTTCAGAGGAGCCAGGTGCCATTTTCCAGGGAGTCCAAGAGCACTGGCTCTCTCTGGGAGACTTGTAGCAATGTTTCTTTGAACTGCCTACAGCTAATTTCAGTATGGAATTAACCTACCACCTTATAGTCCCATGATCATGACTCCAACTTTACTTTACAAATCCAGCTCTACCAGAGTATGTACACTGGTACAGATAAGGGCTCACAACACACGGAATACAGGACAGAATAACCCTTAAGGAGTAATAATGGGAGCAGTGATACCATAAGAGTAGGAGAAAGGTGGGGGGGAGATATTGGGAACTGATCACAATAATCAATATATGACCACATCCCCCACCCAGGGGGATAAACAGCAGAAATGTGGATATATGGAAATAGTGGGGAAGGGAGGGTAAAATGAAGAGCTGATGCCAAGTGCTCAAGTAGAAAGAAAATAATTTGAAAAGGATGATGGCAACATATATAAATGTGCTTGACACATTGGATGGATTTATTGTTATAAGAGTTGTAAGACCCTGCAAAAATAATTAAAAAAAAAAAGGATTGCAGTTTTCAGTATGGGTTGCAACTCAATGTAAAGAAGACAAATATGCTTATGCCTAGTCCAATAGATGTCATTATGATAAATGGAGAAAAGTTTGCAGAGATCAAGGATTTTGTCTTACTTGGATCCACAATCAATTCTCATGGAAGCATTAGTCAAGAGATCAAAAGGCATGTTGCATTATATAAATCTTCTGTACAGGACCTCTTTAGGGTGCTGAAAGTCATGGTATTTTCAATCACTTTATATGCATGTAAAAGTTAGAAACTGCACAGAGAGGACCATAGGGCTGCCCCCACCAGGAGCCACAAGATCCTTCACTAAACTGTAACACTGGGGAGGACAACACTGGAGACACAGTGCGGGAATAGTGCACAATCTGACCCCATCATGCTGGGGGCGAAACACTAAGGGCATGCAATAAAACAGTAAGGGGAGCAGAGTGATGAAATCCCCAGGCAATATCAAAAATACACTTTAGAGACAGAGTGTGGCACCCCATCAAACTCGACTGGAAAACTCTCAGCAAGGCCAACAAACAGACCTTGAACTATTTACAAACGTTTCCATTTTTGTCGGTGGCTTTCTTTTTGTTATTGTTATTTTGTTTTTGTGTTTTGTTGTTATTATTGTTTTGTTGGTTTTGACTTCCTTTGTTGTTTTGTTTGGCTTCACCTGCACTTATTAATGTATCTGCATGTCTATAATTTAGAGATGAAAAAATTGGACCAATAGTGCGGGGGGGGGGTACAGGAGAAGGGGAGGTGGGACAAAGGAAGGGGGTGGGTGGGAAACCAATCCACGGACAAGGGAACAACAAGTGAACTAAATCAATGGAAAGAAGGGTATAGGATGCCTAGTGGGGCAAAATCAAGGGCAATGTAGCAGCGAGGAATTACTAAACCCAAATGAAGGCCAAACATTTTCATGGGACAAGAGGAATGTAAAAGGAAATAGAGGAAAAAACAAGGAGGCCAAAAAGAGTTATAGAGGCCTAAATACAGGCATGTACAAATGTTAATATATGTATATAAAGAGAAGGGAATGGGGGCGGGGATGGAGGGGAAAATGAGGAACTGAGACTTCTTTTTATTTCCATAAATGGAAAGGCATGTGAAAGGAAAGTAATTTGATGACATAGAAGGGGTGACAAAAAATGAGGGAAGTTCTGTCAACCATCCAAAGAGATGAGTTTGAAAAATGTTTCCAAGAATGGAATTGCAGATTTGACAAATGTATTAAGTGTAATGGAGAGTATTTTGAAGGTGATAAAGTTGTGTTATAAAAAAATTAAATACATATCTTTGAAAGAAAAATTCTGTTTTTGGGGTGGTTCTCCCTCTTACATTTACGTGTCTGATCCATTTTGAGTTTTCGTGTATGAGGTGAAGTATGGGTCATGTTCCATTCTTCTGCAGATGGATATCCAATTTTTTCCAGCACCATTCGTTGAAGGGGTCACTGCTTTCCCATTTTATGTTTTTTTTGGGTCCTTAATTGAAAATTAGTCTTAGGCTGATGCTTTTATTCCTGTGTTTTCTGACCTGTTCCATTGGTGTATGTATCTATCACTACACCAAAGTAGACTTTTGACAATTGTGGCTATGTAATAGGTTTTGAAATTAGAAATTTCAAATTGAAATTAGTGCAAGGCCACCTACTTTGTTCTTCTTTTTGAGAAGTTCTTTGCTTAGCTCGTGCCTCTTCCTCTCTATATGAAGTTGGCATTTAGTTTTTCCATTTCTTTAAAGAATGATGTTGGGATTTAGATTTGGATTGTCTTGCATTTTAAATAGCTTTAGGTTGCATTAAAATTGTCATAATATTGAGTCTTCCTATTCAAAAACATGGGATACTCTTCCACTTGTGTAGGTCTCTTTTGGTTTCTTCTAATAATATTTTGTATTTTTTCTTTGTACAGGTCTCTTGTTTCTGTGGTTAGTTTATTTCTAGGGTTTTCAACTTTTTCATGGATATTGTGAGTGGAATTGTTTTCTTGATGTCTTCTTCAGAGCTTTCTTCACTGGAATATAGAAATCCAATTGATTTCTGCTTCTTAATCTTGTATCCTGCTTCTTTACCAAATCCCTCAATTTTTTCAAAAAAATTTTTTGTGGAAGCCTTAGAATTCTCTCTCTATAAAATCATATTGTCTATAAATAGTGAGAATTTCACTTCTTCTTTGTCCAATTATATTTATTTAATTTCCTGTTTTTGTCTTATGGCACTGGCTGACTCCAGCACTAGGTTGAATAAGAGTGGTCATAAGGGGCATCCTTGTTTAGTTCTTGTTTTCAGTTTCCCCCAATTAAGTGTGAAATTGGTTGTTGATTTTTCATAATATGGCCTTTCTTATGTTGAGGAATTTTCCTTCTATTTTTATCTTATTGAGTAATTTTATTCATAACGGATGCTGGATATTGTCAAATGCTTTTTCTAGATCAATTGATATGATCTTGTGGTTCTTATTCTTAATCTCATTTATGTGATGGATTACATGATTTGTTTTTCAAATGTTGAACCATCCTCACATCCCTAATATAACCCCACTTGTCATGACGATTCTTTTTGGTACATTTTTTTCCCCCGGTACATTTTTGAATGTTATTGGCCAGAATTTATTGAGAATTTTTGCATCTCTTCTCATGAAGAGTACGGGTCTGCAGTTTTCTATCTTTGTGGGGTCTTTGTCAGCTTTTGGAATAAGGGTTAGGTTGGCTTCATAGAGTGAGTTTGAGGGTTTGCTGTCCATTTCTCTATTCTGGAATTCTTTGTGTATAATTGGTGACAGCTCTTCTCTGAATATTTGGTAGAATTCTCTTGTGAAGTCATCTGGTCCTGGGTCTGTTTTTATTTTTTGGTTGGTACTTTCTTGATGACCATGTCAATATCTTCTTTTGTTAAGGACCAGTTTAAGTTTTTTATGTCCTGTGTTAATTTGTGTAGAGGATATAGTTCTAGATATTTATTAATGTCTTCTGGATTATTAAATTTGTGAGCAGAAGCTCAAAATCCATTTGCAGGTTCACACATGCATTAAGCCACCAGTGGGTCTCCTCTGTCCATATTGAGGGATGCGACCAGCTTTGTTAACAGAGAGCACTGCAAAATCAATCATGGTAGTCAGATTTGGGTTAGACTGTAATATTTTATCATTTGATTTCCTTTTTGACCCATTTTAAAGCTGTTTCAGTTTTTTAAAAAGTGAAGGGGAATTATATGTGGATGAAGCCTCTGCTGAATCCCCACTGACAATAGAATAGACAAGTGCACAGCCTTGCTATTGTACAGATTACATTGGAAAGTGAATTATGGCAGATGCCGTTAGGTTAAAATTTAACAACTTATCCTTTGGTCTCCCTTTTGATCCATGTTAAATTAACTCTAGTTTTAAATATTTTCTGCTTTCTTTTTGATTGAAGGTTTTATCTGTCTTATTTTGCGATTGAAGATAATTTTTTGGTGTTTTCATTAAAAAATCTTTTTCTGTATATGAAATCCAGGATAGATAAATACATAGAGTCAGTAACTGCACTCATGGTTCCTTGTGCCTGTGGGGATTGGGAGGAAATGGGTAGGTAATAACAATGAGTGAGTACCAGACTGAAGAAGATATTCTAAAATTGACGGTGGTGATTAATCCTCTTTGTCTTCTTTTTCATGAAATAGGTCAAACATATGTTCTTGCTTTCATTGTACACATAAGAAAATGGAAATTCCCGAAATGTAACTTATCTCCCTTGACAGTAGCTAAAAAGTATTATCACTGCTGTTACTGTGTACTTGTCCCTCAATTGATGATGACACCATCAGTGTCAGGATAGAATTTTTCTATTGGGTTTTCTTGACTGAAATCTGTGTCCAAGCAGTTCACCAGACCTTTATTTCTGGAGAACTTCTAGATGGGGTCGAACTGCCAATCTTCAGGTCAGTAGCTGATGGCAAACTCCTCGTGCTACCTACAACCCCTGCAACATCATTGGATTTTCATGTGTTTTTTTTTACTTTCTAATTAACATACTTTTCTTTTGCAATTTATTTTATAATAACTACATTGGTTATCAGAAAGGCAAATGTTTCTGAGTGCCAGATAATCTACATCCTAATTAAAGTTGCCCCTGATCATTGTGTGCCAATGGATGAAATGCTTTTCTCTGTCGTGTGGAATAAAGGTGGTTGAGATTGGGTATGAACAAGAACTAAATGTTGACATAAACTCTTCCTAATATGTCCCATTTTAGAATAAAAGCAAAGAAGAAAAAAGAAGGGGAAAATTTTCAAGTTGTTTAGCTAAGTCTGACCTACTACTAAATCGCTGTAGAAACCACTTTTTTTTTTCACATCTCAAAGGTTCTCACTATAACATTGTGGGAGGAGGAGGGAATTACATGAATCATACTGACACTTATTACGAAGAACAACATTTTTTTAAAGGTAAAAATAATTCAAGGAGAAAAGGGGAAGAAACAGAACTTCCACCTACACATGACCAGCATAAATCAGGACAACGTTTATAGGCAGAACTCACTCAGGGTTACCAGGGCTGGAGGAAACGCCCTTTCTGATCCCCATTCACCTCCTCCACAGTTTCTCTTCAATTTCTATTTCAAATTGTAGGTACATTTTTGATACTCAAAATCTTTATGAAATTATGCTTATAAACATAATTCTAAAAAAAGTAATTGCGGAGGTTCTATGTTTTCATGCAGCAAAAAAAACCTTTTCTGGTTGCTTTGGATAGAAATAGTTTAAAAATATATCTTTGTAGCATTTTGTAAATACTCCACTGACCAGAATTAACTTTTGTAAATTATGACCAAGGGCCATCACTGGAGATGTCTCTATAGGCTCCTGAAATAACGGCAATTCCTAGAAGTGCCTAGGACAGTACATTTAAAATCAGGAAGGTGAACTTTGTGTTTTTAAACTAAGACTAAGTGGTCTTAGACTGATGTGTTGTCTCCCCGCCCTTCCCCCTGGTTTAAAGTTTGTGATTATTAGTTCTTGTTCAGTCTCCCTAATTTTCATATTGTTATTGGTCTGTCCCTTACTATTTCTAAGCTCATGAGCTTAGAAATCTGATCATTGGAGTTCTTAAAATTACCTATAAAAATAGAGTGAATAAGTTCATAATGAAGACATCACTTATGAGTGAAGATGAAAATTCTGTGTATGCAACTTAGTTATTTTCATAGGCATTTTGGAGAAAGAGAATTATGATTTTGATCATTTGTTGCTTATGTGTTGGATTTTGCATTCTCTTGGATAGGAATTTCTTGGAGTTGAATTCTATAATGTGAGCCAATTATAAACCTCTATTCCATTCCAGCTTTAAAAAAAATGTCCTAGGACTTTTAAAACCAGTCTCAGAAACCCTCAGGGGCAGTTCTACCTTATCTGACTGGGTCACTGAGTGTCTGTATTGACTCAATGGCAGTGAGTTCGGTTTGTGGAGGGATCTGATGGAATGTGTAACCTTTTTTTTAGTTTATAAAATATTAACCGGTGAACATACATACATACGGGTGACAAA
Organism: Tenrec ecaudatus; assembly: GCF_050624435.1. Lineage (NCBI taxonomy): Eukaryota > Metazoa > Chordata > Mammalia > Afrosoricida > Tenrecidae > Tenrec > Tenrec ecaudatus. The sequence continues at coordinate 92,956,516 of NC_134537.1, forward strand.
TGGAGTAGGGTGATTATTGACCTACTCTAAACACAAGGAGGGAGGAGAATTAAGATCATCAGCATGAGAAATTCAAGGCCGCCTCCCTCTTCAAACTTTTTACCCATTCTGATACCAACCATCCCTTTCAAGGCATTTTCTATATCTCCACTGTGTTTGATAATTCCTTGCAATGACCATATAGAAGTTAAGGTACATATGATACTCTCAATTATGGAATTATCAGGGAAATACCTGTTAGAATTACAGTTGAGGAAAGCTCAGGATACAGTTCTTTAATCAGGACAACTTCCTCTGAGTCATTCCTGCAGACATGTCCAGGCCCTTGGTCATTATGGGCTCACTTGATCAAGTGTTACAAAGTTTTTTCAGTTCTTCCAATTATGTGCCTGAAGGTTACCCACCCTACCTATAAGCTGTAACCCAGAAGGCTTGTTGACAGGACAGACTGGCCACTCTGACCAAAATGTATCTTCAGTACTGTCCTCTGTATTGCTGTCATCTAGGAAGGGGACATCATGACGTGAGCTCTGACCAGCCCTGCAGCCCTCTCTGTTCATGAGTTATTCATGCAGACAAGTCACTCTCAAGGACTGGCACACTGGAATGAGGTCTGCTCTCTCCTGCTCCCTTTCCCGTGGTAGCATGTTTACCCAATGCAATTTGTTTTTTTAATCTCTTGACTGACGCATCTGAGACCATGGACTGGATCCAAGTAAGGTGGAATTCTTCACAACTTCAATCATGTTCCTGTCTATCTGATGTTAGCTGCTGGTCCAGTTGTGAGAACTTTTGTTTTCTTTACTTTGAGTTGTCATCCATACTGAAGGTTGCAATCCTTGATCTTCTTTACCAGGTGCGTCAAGTCCTCCTCACTTTCAGCAAGCAAAGTTGTGTCATCTGCATGTCACACATTGTTAATAAGCTTTCCTCCAATCCTAATGCCATATTCTTCTCCATATAGTTCAGTTTCTCAAATGATTTACTAAGTATAGAGATCGAGAAAGTATGGTGAGAAGATATTCCTCTGACACACACCACCTTTCCTGATTTTAAACCACGCAGTCTTCCCTTATTCCATTCAAGTGACTGCCTCTTGAGTACCGGACAGACTGCACATGAGCACAGTGAAGCATTCAGGAGTCCCCATTTTTTCAATGCTGCCCAGAGTTTGTTAGGATCCACATAGCTAAATGCCTTTGCATAGTCAATAACATCCAAGTAAACATTTTCCTGGTATTCTCTGCTTTCAGCCAAGAGCCATGTGATGTCAGCCAGGATGTCAGCCATGTCCTCTTTGGAGTTTGCCTTGAATTTCTAGTGGCTAAATAACAATATACTTGCATGTTATATTGATGATATCACTTGATAATTTCCCCATACTCACTCACTCACTCACTCACTCACTCACTCACTCACTCACTCACTCACTCACTCTCAGAGTCATCTAGTTAATGCTGACTCATAGTGACTACTCTATTTGTTTCTGAGACGGTAATTTTGTATGACAGCAGAAAGGCCAGTCTTTCCCCTGCGCAGCTCCTGGTGGTTTCAAACAGCTGACCATGTAGCTCACAGTCCAATGCAGAACCACTACACCACCAAGCCTCTGGGTCACTTTTCTGTGGGATGGGTACAAGTGTGGATCTTTTCCAGCTGGTTGGCCAGGTAGCTCTCTCCCCAATTTCTTAGCATAAGTTAATGGGTTCTTCCAGTGCTTTATTACTTGTTAAAATACTTCACTTGGTATTCTGTCAATTAATGGATCCTTGTTTTTCACTAATGCCTTCAGTGCAGCTTGGACTTCTTTTATTACCTTTGGTTCTTGATCATATTTTACCTCTTGAAATGGTTGACTGCTGACAAGTTCTTTTGGGTAAAGTGATTCACTGTAGGTCTTCCATATTTTTTGTTTATTTTCTTCCATCTACTTAAAAATTATTAGTGGACTTAAAACATATATTATTCCAAATTTCAGTCAGGACAAGTAGTCACCCATCACCTTTTGATGCTTCATGCATTGTTCAATATTTTTCTCAGAGAATCTTTTAATATTGCAACTTGAGGCTTGCTTTTTTAAAACTAAATTCTTTCATCATAAGATAAACTGAGTGTATTCTTCCTTTTGGCTTACTAACTCCAGGTCTTTGCACATTTCATAATAATATTTTACTTTGTCTTCAGGAGCTGCTCCTTGAAATTTCCTATTCAGTTCATTTACTTCATCATTTCTTTCATTTGCTTTAGCTACTCTGTAATCAAGAACACGTTTCAGAGTCTATTCTGACATCCACTTTGAAATTTAATTTAATTTTTCTGTCTCTTTAATGACACTTTGCTATCTGTAGGAGCCCAAGTGGCATAATGGGTTACTAACCTAATGGGTTGCTAACCACAAGGTCAGCAGTTTAAAACCACCCCTTCACTGTGAGGAAAAGATGAGGCTCTCTAGTCTCATAGAGTTATAGTCTCAGAAATCCATAGGGGTAGTTCTATCTTGTCTTATAGGGTCACTGTAAGTTGGAGTCAATTTGATGGTATCGTTTGGTTTGGAGTTGCTTGTTTTCATATACAATGCTCTTAATGTCATCCCATGGCTCATCAAGATTTTTGTCATTACAGTTAAATGAGTCAAATATATTCTCGAGATGGTCTCCAAATTCAGGTAGGATATACTCAAGGTCATACTGTGCCTCAAGTGGACTAATTTGTTGTTGTTGGACTAATTTTAATTTTCTTTAACTTCAACTTGAACTTACATATGTTCCACAGTAAGGCCTTGGCCTTATTTTGGCTGCTGATATTGGACTTCTCCATTGTTTCTTCCCACATACAGTCAATTTCATTTTTGTGTATCCCACCTGAAGAAGTCCACGTGTATATTAGTCATTTATGTTGATGAAAAAGGTGTTTGTAATGAAGAAGTCGTTGGTCTTGCAAAATTCTTTTTTTCTAATTTGTTATATTCTTTTTTAAAAATCAGTTTATTAGGGACTCATACAACTCTTATCACAATCCATACATACATCAATTATGTAAAGCACACCTGTACATTCTTTGCCCTCATCATTCTCAAAACGTTTTCTTTCTACTTGAGCCCTTGGTATCAGCCCCTCATTTTACCCCCCTCTTTCCCCGCTCTCCGCTCCCTCATGAACCCTTGATAATTTATAAATTATTATTTTGTCATATCTTACACTGTCTGATGTATCCCTTCACCCACTTTTCTGTTGTCCATCTCCTAGGGAGGAGGCTATATGTAGATCATTGTAATCAGTTCCCCTTTCCTACACCACCTTCCCTTCACCCTCCAGGCATCACCACTCTCAGCACTGGTCCTGAAGGGATCATCTGTCCTGGATTCCCTGTGTTTCCAGTTTCTATCTGTCCCAGTGTCCATCTGATCTAGTCAGATTTGTAAAGTAGAATTGGGATCATGATAGTGGGGGAAGGAAGCATTTAAGAACTAGAGGAAAGTTGTATGTTTCATCGTTGATTTCAGAGAGAGCTACCAGGCCAACCAACTGGAAGAGATCCATATTTGTGCCCATCCCACAGAAAAGCTACCCAGAGGCTTGGTGGTGTAGTGGTTCTGCACCCTGACTGGTTTGTCTCCTCCCTATGACCCTTCTGTAAGGGGGTGTCCAGTGGTCTACAGATGGGCTTTGGGTCTCCAATCTGTACTCACCCTCGTTTACAATGATATGATATTTTTGTTCTTTGATGCCTGATACCTGATCACTTCGACACTTCATGGTCACACAGGCTGGTGTGCTTCTTCCATGTGGGCTTTGCTGCTTCTGAGCTAGATGGCTGCTTGCTTATCTGCAAGCCTTTAAGACCACAGATGCTATATTTTTTGATAGCCGGGCACCATCAGCTTTCTTCATCACATTTGCTTGTGCACCCATTTGTCTTCAGTGATCATATCAGGAAGGTGGGCACCCACTGATATAATTTTTTGTTCTTTGATACATGATACCTGGTCCCTTCTACACCTCGTGGTCACACAGACTGGTGTGCTTCTTCCACGTGGGCTTTGCTGCTTCTGAGCTAGATGGCTGCTTGTTTATCTGCAAGCCTTTAAGATCCCAGATCCTATATCTTTTGATAGCTGTGCACCATCAGCTTTTTTCACCACATTTGCTTATGCACACATTTATCTTCAGTGATCGCGTTGGGAAGGTGCACATTATGGAATGTGTATTGGCTCATTTTAACTCTACTGGAAGAGCAAAGCTGATCAATCCCCAGGTTCCCTAAAACCAACTCACGGACTGCTACCAAGTTGATTCTGACTCATAACTACCCTATAGAGGGTTTTGGAGGCTATGCATCTTTACAGGGGCAGACAGGTCCATCAGATACCAAGTGGCTGGTGTTTGAACTGCTGACCTTTTAGTTAGCAACCCAATGTGTAAACCACAGCACTGTCTGTGCTCCTTATTTGAGTGGTCTCACCAAAATGCGTGCCCTGAATATTATTTACATCTTTAGTAAACTACCCAATCCTTTCAGTGCGTCATAAGCACCTAATATTTGCATAGTCCTACATAGTCATTTAGTGGGAGTTACAAAGATGATAGTTAAAAGGTGCCATATTCAGTAATTCATTGCACTGCAATGAGTAATGTTATTGAAAGTAATGACTAAAGTCAGCTATGAGCTTAACCTCTCTGAGTCAATTTCTCATATATATGGCAACATTGCCTTATATGGAACCCTGGTGGCATAGAGGTTATGAGTTGGACTGTGATCCTCAAGATCATCAATTAGAAAACACCATTGGCTCTGAGGGATCAAGTCAGAGCTTTCTATTCCCATAGAGTTACAGTCACAGACCCCTCCAGGAGCAGTTCTACCCTGTCCTGTACAGTTGCTATGAATCAGCACTGACTCCATGGCAGGGAGTGTTGAATATCATATGCCTCCAGAACTATTATTGAGGCTCATATTTTCTGTTTTTGTTAGACAGCACACGTCAGAGTAGTCCCATGTGGCAAAGGAGAGCTATGACAGAGGGTTTTCCAGGCTGCACTCTTTATGAGAAGAAATCACCAGGTCTTTTCCCCTGAGGAGCTGTTGAGTAGATTCAAATCACCCAACATCCCTTAGTACCCCAGTGTTTAACTTCTGAGCCCCTAGGGTGCCTTTCACATTCCCTATTGGACAGGGATGTATCATATAGAGGTATTGTATGCTTCAAAGACTTCAACGAGAAAAAAGGACTTTCTATTTCCTCCATGCTTTCTCTAGGAGTCATGAGGTGCAAAAAAAATGGGAAGAATTTTTTTGTTACGAATGGATGCTCGCATATTAAAAGATACACTCAAGGAATTTGCAATTAAATTGGAGAGAAAGCTCACACACATGCAACACATGAATATATATATATATATATATATATATATATATATATATATATATACTATTTGTGTGTGTATCCTGGTGGCATAGTGAGTTATGTGTAGGACTGCTAGTTGAAAGATCACTTCACAGCCACTAACTGCTCCGGGGGAGAAGCATGGAGCTTTCTACATTGTGAAGATCTAAAGTCTCACAAATGCACAAGTATAGTCCACTTTGTCCTCTAGGGTTGCTATGAGTCACAATAGACTTGATGGAAGTGAATTATATATATTCTTAAAAATCACTGCCATTAAGTCAATTCCAATTCATAGCAACTTGGAATGGGAGCTAATGGAGCTCAATTTATTAAGGAATCTTAGCTTAGGTAAGTCTTACAGTGCATCCACTGGGTCCCTGACTCCATCCTGTAGTAATTTCACCAGATCCAGAATGCATTATTGGAGCAGACATACTCAGAAAATGGCATGTATTAGTCTGGGTAAACTAGAGAAACAAAATTTATGGACATTCATATGTGTATACGAAAGAGTTTTTGTGGGGCTGGCCCCAATCCCAACTATGTGGATACCCTTCCCCCACCAAAAGAATGTCCTTCAGAGGACAGCACTGAAGCTACAGCTTGGGGAGAGAGGTACATCTATTTAGAGGACTCAGGAGAAGCAAAGAGGGATGGAGAGAGAGGGGAACACATCCTGACCCCGAGGACGATATTCCTGCTCAGAGCAGACAGTGCACAGATAAGACCATAGGACTGGCCCCACCATGAGACACAATGTCCCTCACTGACCATAGCACTACAGGGGACAACACTGTGGACACAGTGCAGGAACTATGCCCAATCTGACCCCATCATACTAGGGAACAATACTGAGGGCATGCCACAGAGCAGCAGGGGGTGCAAAGTGATGAAATCCCCGGGGAATACCGAAAACAGGCTTTGGAGATAGGGTGCAGCACCCCATCAGACTTGACTGGAAAACACTCATAAAGGCCAACAAACAGACCTTGAATTATTTATAAGCTTTTCCATTTCGTCAGAAGATGGCTTTCTTTTTGTTGCTATTATTTTGTTTTTGTGTTGTTATTGTTTTGTAGCTTTGACTTCCTTTATTGTTTTGTTTGGCTTTGCTGGTTTTCATGCTTATTAATGTCTCTGCATGTCTATCTAGATATGGTAGGTGGGAAAAACAGTGTGGAGATGATAAGAAGGGGATCAATGGTTCCAAGGGGATATAGGAGAAAGGGAGGTGGGAAAAAGGAAGTGGGGGGATGGAAATCAACCCAGGGACAAGGGAAGGGAACAATTGAACTAAAATCAATGGAGAGAAGGGTGTAAGAGGTCTGGTAGGGCTTGATCAAAGGCAATGTAGCTGAGAGGAATTACTGAAACCCAAATGAAGGCTGAGCATGATAGTGGGACAAGAGGAAAGTAAAAGGAAATAGAGGAAAGAACTAGTAGGCAAAAGGCATTTACAAAGATCTAAATGCGGGCATGTACATATGTAAATATATTTATATCTGAGGATGGGGAAATAGGTCTATGTGCATGTATTTATCGGTTTATTATAAGTAAATTGACATTGGGACTCCACTCAAGTATTCCCTCAATGCAAGAAAACTTTGTTCTATTAAACTGGCATTCCATGATGCTCAACTTCCAGACATGATCACTGAAGACAAAGTGAGTGTATAAGCAAACGTTTGAGAAAAGCTGATGGTGGCCGGCTATTAAAAGATATAGCATCTGGGGTCTTAAAGGCTTGAAGATAAACAAATGGCCATCTACCTGAGAAGCAACAAAGTTTACATGGAAGAAGCACACTGGCGTGTGTGATCATGAGGTGCCGATGGGGTCAGGCATCAGACATCTAAGACCCAGAACAAAAAAATTGGTGTGTGTGTGTGTGTGTGTGTGTGTGTGTGTAGTGGAGACTCAAAGCCCATCTGTAGACAATTGGACATCCCCTCACAGAAGGGTCAAAATGAAGAGATGAGCCAGTCAGGGTGCAGTATAGCACCAATGAAACACACAACTTTCCTCTAGTTCCTTAATGCTTCCTCCCCCCCGCCCCAATCATGACCTCAATTCTACCTTACATATCGGATTACACCAGAACATGCACACTGCTACAGATAAGAGCCCGCAACACAGGAAATCCATGATTGATAAACCCCTCAGGGCCAACAATGAGACTAGAGATACCAGGAGGATAAGGGGAAGGTGGGGGTGGGGGTGGGACGGGGAGTTGATCACATGGATTAACATAAAATCCCCTTCCAGGGGGACGAACAACAGAAAAAAGGGTGAAAGGTGACAGCGGATGATGTAAGATATGAAAATAAGAATCTGCAACCTATCAAGGATTCATGAGGGAGGGCAGGTGGGGGAGGAGGGGGAAAATGAGGAACTGTTACCAGGGGCTCAAGTAGAAAGAAAATGTCTTGAAAATGATGATGGCAACAAATGTACAAATGTGTTTGACACAATGGATGATTGTATGGATTGTGATAAGAGATGTAAGAGCCCCCAATAAACGTTTTTAATAAAAAAAGAAAGAACTTTATATAAAAGAGCAATGGTATATTGAGGAAACATCCCGATCCAGTCCAGATCAAATCCATAAGTCTGATATTAGCCTACATGTACAAGACCAATCTATAAATTCCTCTTCAGACTCAAGAAGCACCTGCAATGGCACTGAATGCAGGAAGATCACAGGCCAGTGCGTGGAATGTCTTGTGGATCCAGTGGCAGGTGAAGCATCTCAGCACTGGCAGGGGTCTCCACGTGGCTCCTTCAGCTCTAGAGCTCTGGCTGCATCAGTGTTGCTCTATTAGTCTCATCATTAGTAATATCTCACAGGAATGAGCGTGTATCCTACTTCCAATGAGCTATTTATTTCCTTAGCACCTCTAAATTAGGTAATCAAGCAGTGACCTGATTGACAGGCCATACTCCACCCCATTCAAACTTAATATTCTCAAACTGACAACAGATTATGTATCTACCACATGGCCTAACCCCTATGTTGGATTCCTGAAATGTGGAAAAACGGCTATCATGGTAGGAAAAGTCAAATGGAATCCATTAGAACTGCCTCTGCCTAGAAAAATAGTAAACCCCAAGCACCACCATATTCCCGGGGGGATTTCAGATATTAGTGCCACGATCAAGGTGCTGCTCACCTACCCTGTTTCCCTGAAAATAAGACAGTGTATTATATTAATTTTTGCTCCTAAAGATGCTCTAGGTCTTATTTTCAGGGGATAACTTATTTTTCCATGAAAAAGAATACGGTATACATTCATTGTTTATTGTTTTATTGAGAGATCTCACACTGCCTGTCTGCTCCGGCTGCGCTGTGGCCAACAGTGAGCTGCATGGTGGCGCCCGCTGCTGCAGTCCAGAGTTACGGTATCTTTGGGGAGGGTGCTTATTTTGGGGGAGGTCTTATTTTCAGGGGATGCCGTATATTTCAGCGAGAGGCAAAACTGTAAGTAGGTCTTATTTTCTGGGGATGTCTTACTTTCGGGGACACAGGATATTTGTCCAGTGGAAAAATCAGATGGATTTTAGTGAATGACAGTGCATTCTTGTAAACTTAACCAGCTGGTGACTTCAATTGCAGCTGCTGTTCCAGATGCAGTTTCATTGCTTCTGCAAATTAATACCTCTGCTGGTACCTGGTGTGCAGTTATTTATCTGGCTAATGCTTTAAAAAATTTTTTTATCAGTTCTGGTTTCAAAGAACCACCGTAATCAGTTAGGATTCAGCTGACAAGGGGAACAACACATTTCTACGATCATCCCTGAGGGTTATGTCAACTCTCCAGTTCTATGCTATAATTTAATCCACAGGGACTTTGATCATATTTCCCTTCCACAAAATGTCCATGCTCATGGAATCTACTGGTCTTACCATGTTGTTCACAATCTGGAAGCAGTTGGCTTGATAGAATGATGCAATGGACTTCTAAAGACACAATTACAGGGCAAGCATGGTGGCAAAAGTTTGCACACTTGGGGCAGTGGTTTCCAGATGGCTGTATATACTCTAAACCAGTGACCAATATATGGTGATATTTCTCTAATATCCAGGATTCATAGGTCCAGGAACCTAGTTGTGGAAATGGGAGTGGCACCACTGAATATTACTTCCAATGATCCACTCACCACATTTTTGCTTCTTTTTCTTGTAGCCATCTGATCTTGGCCATGGAGGTCTTACTTCCAAAGGGAGGAATACTGACTCAATTAAACTGGAAGTTAAGAGTGCCTCATGGTCATTTTGGGTTCTTCATGTCTCTGGATCAACAGGCAAGGAAGGAAATTACTGTATTGACTGGTGTGCTTTATCCTAATTACCAAGGGTCAATTGGATCAACATTGTATAATGGAAGTAAAGAAGAATATGTGTGGGCTCCAGGCAATTCCTTAGGTCATCTCTTAGTACTACTATATCTTGTGATTAAAGTCAATGGTAAACTATAGCACCCCAATTATGACACAGCTACTAATAGCAAAGACTCTTCAGCAATGAAGGTTTGTGGTCACCCCACCAAGCAAAGAACTGTAATTAGCAGATACTCGCTGCGGGTAAAGGAAATATGGAATGGGTTGTGAAAGAAGGTAGTTCTAAATATGAACTACAGCCACAAGACAAGTGCAAAAACAAGGATTGAGGCTTTAATGAGTAACTCCTATCTGTAAGTATGTACTAAATATGTTTGTTTTCTTTACTTATGAAATATAAAATTAAAATGAAGGCAGTGAGTTTTGGGTTGTGAGTATGTGGTTGGGCTATTTCATTGTGTTAGGCAGAGCTGACTAGTGAAACAAATCCAGTGACACTCATACATGTGTAAGAAAGAAATTTATATCAAGAAGTAATTTTATATCATAAAAAGATCGCAGCCCAGTCCAACTCATGTCCATAAGTCTGATACTAGTCTATAAATGCTTCTTCAAACTCTTGCAGTCACATACAATGATGCACGATGCAGGAATGTCACAGGCTGGTGGGTGCAAAGTCTTGTGGATCCAATGGTGGTGGAAACATCACAGGGCTCTGGCAGATTCCAGAGTGGCTCATGAGCAAGATGATGAAGGCAGTGGGGGCTGCGTGGGTGAGTGGGGGGAGGAGGGTTCTAGGGCCCTCTTTATGAAAAGGCCACGCCCACAAAGAGTCACAGAGGCACCATCAGTCTGGGACCTGATTGACAGGTTGAATACATCGTACACGATGATATATCTTCAAGTTGACATAAAATTACATAACTGCTACCATGATGTTAGGTGCAAGTATGATTTTATTATTGTTTTTGTTTGCAGATTATATATGGTTAAAGTTGTGTACAGGTGTCAAGTTGACAAGGGGTGGGCTGTATTGGTTAGAGTTTGTTGACATAGATGCTGTTGGGTGAAGGTAAGAGTGGAGCCCAAACCATCAATTAGGTCTCAACCTGATGACATCTCCTTGGGGTGTGGCCTTTTGTATAAGCTAGAGATGGAGCAGATCAAGTTCCTTTGGGCCCTTCACCTTCTGCTGGAGCTGGATCCCTGCATCTCGTTCTCCAGTCTCCTGTTGTGTTGTCTGCAGATCTCAGGAACTCTCAGCAGACTAATGATGGTAGATTCATTTGGCTGATTTCAGATTCATTTACTTCTGCATCCACTAGCCTCTGGCCCTTCCTCCAACTCATCCTCCTGCTTCTTGTTCATCAGTATCTGCAGCTACTTGAGTCAGAAGAAGCCTGGCTTGAACTGGACTGGACTTAACTGCTTCTATAACTGTGTAAACTATTTCTTGATATATCTCTTTCTATATACAAGCAACATGGGTTTTTCTTCTCTAGAGAAAACAACCTAATACACGTAGCTTCCAGCCTTACTACAGCACATGAGCCACCACAGATGAGTGGAAGGAAAAGGAGCTAAGCAACTCTGAATGGATCACAGTAGAGTAGCGGCAAGAGGGACCTATCTCAACCATCCAAACCTGTGTGATGAATGAGAGAAAGAGGAAATTGAATACTTAGCTAATGAGATATCTTATTCTGTTGAAGATTGAGGGCTTGCTTGAGACTCCATAAAGTCCAGTCAACCAACCAAATCATTATTACCACTAAATCTATTCTGATTCATAGTAAACTTCTATGGACAGAGGACAACTCCCAGATAGTATTTCCAAGTTGCTAAATCCCTATGGAAGTAGACTGCCATACCCTTCTCACATTTAGTGACTGTATCTATTGATGTATGCAGCTGAACTCTAACCACTGCATCACCAGCTATGCTAATAAGATTTAGGATTATATAAACTATATTCCTGATGGATAGTTACATAGCAGAAAACTTTTCAGTTTTCGCATATAAAAATACTTAATGCAACAGATATGTAAATTTTCTCTACACTGATTTACAAACTAAAAATGGAATGCAAGTTCAGTCCAATCCCAACAAGACTTTCATGATCACTGAAATATTGATTCTAAAATCAAAATATGATGATGTGAGCATCAAGAATGATCAAGATAATTTTCATAAGAAGAAAAAAGTATACGTTGCTGATGAGAAGGTATAGTGGTTCAAATTTTTTTTGGAAAATACGTTGGCACTATTGTGTAAATTTGAACTTTTGCATACCCAAGACTCAGATGGTCCTATTAGAACATTTTAAGAAACTTATGTATTAAGAAATTGTAATACTAACACAGAACTAGGCAAGCTGTCTGCTGGAATAACATAGAAAGTAATGGTCTAAGGATACATGGGATTTGATGAATGGTAGAAGTAAGACCAAAGATAATAGCTAATAAATATTGTTGTTGTTGTTAGGTGCCATCGAGTTGATTTCAATCATAGCAACCCTATGCCCAACAGAATTAAACACCACACAGTCCTGGGCCCATGTCCTACACCACAAGGCCCTACAGTCCTTGTAAATAAATAGAGATAGAAAAACAATTGTCCAATCTGGAGGGAAAGGCCCTCGCAACAACACAAAAGTTTCATCGACTAAGAGAAAACCCAAGTGGTTGAAGAATGTAAGCGCTAGGAGAAAATATTCAAATCACTTTATAGAAAATATTGGTTGATGTTTCTACTCATGTAGTATTGGAAGGATTTCTTAATAATGAAAGACAAATATATTTGACCAAATTAAGACAGTGTATACATCAGCAGATGCTTTCCAGAAGGTTAGGGATCTGATAGCAAATATTTTCGGTTTTGTAGGCCATGTGGTCTTTGTTGGATAGTCTTCTTTGTTTTGTTTTACAATGATTTAAAGCAATACAAAGGAAGCCAAAGGTTTGGTTTGGCTAGCTAGTTGCAGTTTACTGATGTGGGCTTTAGAGAAGGTGAAAGAGAAGATACACACTTAGACAAGATACTTTTTAACACATATAATAGTAAAAGACTGGTTATAATGTCAAGCATATATAAAGAGCCCTACTAATCTATAAGAAAATGACCAAAAATTCAGCAAGAAAATGAGCAAAAAGCATGAACATTCCTCACCTATAAAATGAGGTGAAGATTGGTATCCACTTCAAAGGGTTATTGTGAGGATTAATTTAATGAATCTACATATAGTACATTAAAAAGTCGGGAACCCTTATCAGAATGTGAGCACACTGACAGAAGCAGGTGCTTTGTCTGCCTCGTTTATTGCTATGTCCCTGGAGCCATAGAAACTAACTAACCAGTTTCCTTCAAGTAACTTACAACTCATAGCCACGCATAGCTATAAAAAAAGCAAACAAAACCCACTGCCTCCAAATAGATTCTGATTCATATCATCACCATCTAGCGTGTAAAGCCTGTAAATACTTATGGGAGTTGAGGGAGAACGATGAATCCCAGACCTTGTGGTTAGTAGTGCCACCCTAAGCTGCAGGGTCACTAGGGCTCCTATTGGGTCAAAGAACCTATAGCGTTTCCAAGGCTATAGTCGTTATGTAAGCAGACTGCCATATATTTTATTCAAGGAGCGGCTGGTGGGCTCAAACTACTGACTTTTGGGTGAGCAGCCCCGTGTTTAATCCCTAAAATCCTAGGGTTCCTTCTGGAGCTCCAGTAAGACAAAAGAATTAAATCAGTTCCTACAAAGTTGATGCCGGTTCAGTGACCCTCTGTGAGTCAGAGTCAAATTGTACCTGAATTTGTAGGAGAGTGCTAGGCTTTTCTTCTGCAACAGCTTTGAGTGACTTGAACTGCCAACCTCATAGTTAGCAGCTGAATCTGTTAAACATTTACACCATCCTTTCACTGGGGCCTTCATCCCAGATGCTGCCTCTGCTTAGAAGGTGCTTCTTCAGAATGTGTCTTCTTTTGCTGATATTCTCACATTCTATAAGACTGCAGGGCAGCTCACATTTTCAGAGCAGCCCCCCTAACCACTGTGATGAATGCCTCAGCATCTCTTGACACTGCTGGTTTTTTTACCCTGTGCTCACATATTCCCCTTTCCACAATACTTAGATCTGTCTTATACAAAGTATACATTATTTATTTGTTATGGTGGGCAGACCTTAAAGTGGCTCCCAATACTCTATTTTTCTGGTGTTTACCCTCTTCTATAATTCCCTCAACTAAAATGTTGTTAAATCAGCTACTTGTTCCTAATCAATAGAATATGATAATTCATGCTTGTATCAGACTCCATTTCACTACCATACTATTGCTAACTTTGAAGAAGTGAGTTTCCATAAATCTTATAGCCCCAGGAAGTGAAATCTACCCACAACTTGAGTGATCCTGGATGCAGGCTCTTTCCCATCTGAGTCTCCACACGAGAATCCAACCCTGACCAACACCTTGATGGTCAGAAAACACAGCTAAGTTGTGTCTAGACTTTTGATTTGTATAAACTTTGAGATGACATACGTGTGCTATTTTAAGTTGCTAAATTTATGTTAATTTTCTCTGTAGAAATATAAAATTAAGATGTTTGTGTTCATCACGTGTTATCTGTGTCTCCCTGATAAAAAGTAAACTCCTTAAAAACAAAAAACAAAACATAAACTGCCGTAAAGATGGGATTTTCCCAAACTAACACCAGTACTATATCTCAAATACATAGAACATAGTAGGGGATCAATAAATATTTGTTGAGTAAAAAAAAAAGAAGGAATTAGGCTTTCAGAATGGCGCAAATGTTTCAAAAAGACTTCAACCATTTATCAAGGAAAAAACACCTGGAGGGAAGAAAGGTGCTAATGTGTACACAAATTCACTTTTACCCCAACTCCTTCCAAACATGAATAGTATATACTGAAAAGTGATTATGTCTGTGGGTAAGCACTTGAGTTATGGTGTATGTACAGGTTCCACAGTCGGCTAGATTTTTGAACTATAACACCGTACAGAAATACATGGATGTACACAGGAGCTGCAACAATGGACTCAATCACAACCACTTGGCAGATGCTCAGGACCAGGCAACGTTCCATCCTGCTGTACCAACTGATGACAGCTAATAACAACAACAGAGATATGTCAAAATGGTAGTATATCTGAGTTGTAGGGCTATTAACTAATTCCATACGTTATATTTGTAGGTAGGTAATTTTTGTTATTCTACAGCCTGTACTTTTATTGTGATGCCATTTTACGACTTTGGATTAAAAGAAAACTATGTGATTAACATTTTAAGGAAATTATAGTCTGTAATACAACATTCTGGTTACATCAGTGAATGCATCTTAGTTCTGCTCTATTTTGCTTTGTTTTCAGTAGTTCTACATTGTGGATGACCTACTTAAAAATATTGTGCCTGCCAACTAATTTCTATAAAAATCCCTACAGAGCTGAACTTCATTTAAAACTTTTTAAAAGTCAAAGGACATGTTCAGGAGGACAAATAGTACACATCTAAAAATTTTTGAAATGAAATAGTGTTTCCCAAATAACCCATTTCACTTATGT
This sequence comes from Tenrec ecaudatus, assembly GCF_050624435.1. Taxonomy (NCBI): domain Eukaryota; kingdom Metazoa; phylum Chordata; class Mammalia; order Afrosoricida; family Tenrecidae; genus Tenrec; species Tenrec ecaudatus. The sequence goes on from NC_134537.1 coordinate 92,971,817, forward strand.
GTGCGTGTGTGAGACTGTGTGAGCATTTATGTGGATGTCTATGTAAACACTTGTGTGTGTGAACCCTTGGTCCCAAGGCACGCCCTTTATGACTAATGTCCACACACTAAGTTTTTCCAAGCAGGAATCTCACTCAAGTGATGCCATTACAAACGGACAATGCGGGGGATCCCTAGAGGGCCTGGGATCTCAGTCACCCCTAGGGAACGCAGTTAGGAAAAACACATTGTATGGGGTACTCTAAAGGTTATTATCTAGATGCAACCCAGTTCAAATAAGTTTTAGGGAAAACGTTGGGGAGAAAATTAATCATAGCATGGTTATCAGAGGGGAAGATTCAGTAATGTAGTCATTTAACTACTACTGAAGCCCTATCAGGCAAGGCACTATACGAAGGACAAGGGATGCATCCATGGACAAAACAGGAAGGTCCCTGACTCCTGGGCTTCCATTCAAGTGAGAGGTGAGGAAGCACTGGTGACAAGTGAATCAACTCAAAGTAGGAGCGTCAAGTGCCAATACTTACCTGGCAGGGGAGATACCATGATCACGAAGGTGGTTTTCCCAGGGCGAGGCTTATCCATTGCACTCCGGATGTGCTGACCCCTGCGATTTCCCCAAATGTGGGAAACTCGACTGCATAATTTGTGGTAGTGGGGGACTGCGTTCGCGCTCTCCCCTGTTAAAAAAAAAAAAAGAGCGTCAAGTGCCTTGAAAAAACATTACGCTGGATAATACTGAAAACAAAGTCATAAAGGAAAGGTGCTGTTGTGGAAAGTGCGGACAGAGCTGTCTCTTGCGCAGAGTGGGATTGGAGGAGAGGCATAGATAAGGGAAGGGAGGCGTACAGCAGCTATCGAGGAGAAGGGCGTCTGGGCAGTGGAAACAGCAGGCGCAAAGCCTCTGAAGAGGGAGCTTGGCCTATCATTGTCAGTGGTGAGGCGAATTAGATTTTATCCCTGCTCTACCAAAGCATGGATCAATGCAAAGAAAACTAAAAACTTCTTAAATGTACAAAGGCACCACATGACGATAAACAAAAGATTGACGCTGTTAAGTATTTAATTTTCTTGGGATCCGCACTCAATACTCACGGAAGCAGCAGTCAAGAAGTGAAAGGATGATCGAAGCAGGGAAACGTGCTACACAAGGCTCATCAATGTGTTAAGAAGAAAAGATGCCACTTTGAGGACTGAGGTGCACTTGATCCCGTGCCATGCTATTTTCAATGGTCTCAGATGGCCGTGGAAGGTGGACAATGAATAAGGAATAATGGAGACAACGGAATGCGTTTGAATAATGGTGTTTGAGAAGAATATTGGAAGCATCACGCACTGCCAGAAGAACACACAAATATATGTTTGAGGAAATACAGCCAGAGTCCTCTTTGGAAGCAGGGATGGTGAGACATTATTTCACGGACTTTGGACATGTTAATAGGTGATTCCAGTTTCCGGAGAAGGGCATGATGTTTGGGAAAGTAGAAGGGCTATGAAGAGGATGGCATTCAACGAGATGGATTGCCACAGGATCTGCATCGACGGTCGCCACAAACAAAACAACGGTGCGAAGGTGCAGGATTGAGCAGAGTTTTGTTCTGTTGTACCTAGGGTGTTTAGGAGTTGGAGCTGACTTGCTGGCAACTAACAACTCCCCAAGCTGCCCAAGAAGAACTCAACTCTCATGGTATCTGTTGAATGTTCCTTCCTAGCAGTGGTGTTTGCTTATGACTGGAGTGGTATGAGCAGGAGAATGTAGAAGAGGGACAGGAATGGGGCCAGTGAAGCAGTGGAGGAAAGATGATGGGAAATGTTGAAGGTCAATGTAAAGGACCTTTGATTTTATTAAAGGTTGATACAGAAAGTCACTGGAGTGTTGTTCAGTAGAGAAAAACTGTTTTCTGACTCATGGTTTTTACAGAATACTTTTTAAAATTAAAAGATCTTTTTATTGGGGGCTCTTACAGCTCTTATAACAATCCATATATCAGTTGTATCGAGCATATTTGTTCATATGTTTCCATCATTATTTGCTAAACGTTCACTTTCTGTTGAGCCCTTGGCATCAGCTCCGTTTTATACTCCCGCCCTACCCTTATGACCCCTTGATAAATTATTATTTTCATATCTTCCACCTTCCCCCAAGGTTTCTGTTGTTCATCCTCTGTGTGTGTGTGTGTGTGGTTATGTGTTGAGCATTTCGATAGGTTACCTCTTCCTCCCCTTCTTTCCCCACCTTCCCCTCCCCGCCCCACCCCCCAGTATTGCTACTCGCTGATGGCAGACGTCTCATGTTCTTTGGACATGGTATTAGGAGACTGCAGTACTGGAAGAAGACATCATGTTTGGTAAGGTAGTGGGCCACTGAAAATGTATAAACCACGAAGGGCACATGAGGGAGGGGGGAGCAGGGAGGGAGGGGGGAAAAAGAGGACCTGATGCAAAGGGCTTGGGTGGAGAGCAAATGCTTTGAGAATGTTTGGGGCAGGGAATGTGCAGATGTGCTTTATACAATTGATGTATGTATATGTATGGATTATGAGCCCCTAATAAAATGTAAAAAAAGAAAAGGGAAAAAAAAAGAAAATGATTAGGGAAAGGAATGTACGGATGTGCTTTATACAATTGATGTATGTATATGTATGGATTGTGATAGGAGTTATATGAGCCCCTAATAAAATGTTAAAAAAAAGACAAAGAGAAAGACCCTAGATAAAAAGGATTGTCATATTGGCTGCAACAATGGTTGCAAAAACCTAACACTAATGGAGTGGATGGTGCAGTGTTTGGTTCTGTGGTCCAAAAGATCACTAGGAGATGCAGTGCATTTTGGCCATTTGATGGCAGAAGGTTGGCCTTTGGGGGCAGTCAACTTTTAGTATTTTTGATGGTATGTTGTTCTATCTGTATAATAGTCACCAAAAGGCATTGGAAAACACCACCGAGCAATATGAACTGAAACCCCAGGAATCACTAGTGCACATCTGTGGAGTGCACGGGGGGGGGGGGGGGAGGGAAGGAATGTTTAACATGCTTCACTGCTCATCAAAAAGTTGGAGTTTCAAGTTCATTCAGAGGATGAGAGCATCTGAAGAAAGATCGGAAGAAAGACCTGGTAATCTACTTCCAAAAAATAAATCCTTGTGAGTCCTGTGGAGCTCAGTTCTATTTTGATACATATGAGTTGCATGAATCAGAGCAGATTAGATGGCACTGATTCTACAGGGCAATTATACTCTGAATTATATGGTCACTATGAATAGGAATTGACTTGATAACGGGTAATGGTGAGCCTTCTCTTCTTCCCCCCACCCAATTTTTGACTTAATTATTGAAAGGGTGAGGGTTGGTCTTTAAATGCTTGAAAGTGTTGATGCTTTATGAGCCAGGGATAAAAGCCAGTGAAAGCAAAGTTCAAGAGGAGTTTAAGATTAAATAGGATTTTCTTGATGACTGACAACAAGCTGCAGGGGACATTTGCAGATGGGGTGAGGGTGGTCATCTGGGCATGGAATAAGAGCACAAGGAGCTTAGTCTTGGCGGCCTTTAAGAAGATAGGGATGAGAAAGCAGAGGGTTAAGGGAAGGGAAGGAAGCCTTAATAATGGGGCTCAAGGGACTTTTCCTTAAATGACACGATAACTATGTGGCTTGCCTGGGACACATGGGAGCTAGGTGGACTGATGCCAGGTTAACCAACCTAGGAGATGAAAAGAGGGATTAGCCCACCCTTTTCGTCTAATGATAATAAGAGAAGGCAGGCAGTTATAGAAAGCTCATCCACATGTGGTCATAATTGATGTGATGAAAGTTTTAACCATTAAAGTACTTAAAACAGTGCCCAGCACCTAATAAGAGCTTCACAAAGTCGAGGGGGACAATACAGGCAACACTCTCCCTGAAAACACTCCTTCTCTTTGGGGATCAGTGTGAGAAATGATTGTGTGTTCCAAGTTGGGATGAAATAGAGCAAACCCCTTGGTTTAGATATTCGTGATTTGGCACACGGTCAGCTCTGTGGATAGCAAAGAGTTTCCAACAAATACATTCCGAGAGGCTAGTGATCCAGAAAGTGTTTCTCAGGCTCCTCTGTTTGTGTTCTCCCTCTCTCAAGCCCAGGCAGAGCACACCAAGGAGGGGTTCCCTGAATTCCTTCCACAGTCACAGGAGATCGGGGTTTGCTGGTCTGGAGTCGGTTTCCTTTACTCCTTTTCTAGAATCGAACCTTGCAGATTGCTGTGCAAAGACTGCTCCCTGGGAATGAGGGTCGGGGTAAGAATGTGCTCTCTGTGCACTCCAAGGGATGCCTCCTAGGTATGAGGAATGCACTGAGAATACATAACATTTATGTCTACTTGGGCTACTTGAGAAAGCAGAAATCAATCTTTCCTATGGGCTTAGGACTGGGCTTTATTCAGGATCTGCTGCTTATTATTTTTATGACAACTCTATGAGGTAGCTCAGGTGAGTAATCACAATGTCAGTAGAGGAAGCTAAGCCTCAGAAAGTAACCTGTTCAAGGCTACAGAGCTAGTTGGTTGGCAGAATTGGGAGTCAAAGCTCAATGCCTCTCCAAGGACCTTTTCTCTATGCCTCTCTGAATGCTCGGGTCCAGAGCTGTAGTGTTAAGCCTCAGTAGAGGACCTCTGATAGTGTAGTGGATTATGCACTGGGCTGCTAGCTGTACAGGGGCTGCATTTCAAATCCAGCAGTGCTTCAAGGGAGAAAGATGAGGCTTTCTACTCCCGTTAAGGTTTACAGTCTCTGAAATCCACAGGAGCAATCCTACTCTGACCAAGAGGGGTGCTATGAGTCAGAATTGAATTGATAGCAATGAGTTCAGAGGGTTTTTTTTGTTTTTAAACCCAATTGAGGATGAGTAGATTCTGACTCACCGTGACTTCATGTGTTTTAAAGCAGAATTATGGTCACTGTGAATTGGAGTGAACTTCCACTGTGGATAGGAAGGCAGGAGCTAAGAGCTCCCTGGCTCTTGGTGACCGAGTTCTTGGTGGTGGCTGATCGCCATACCTTTCTTCTGAGGCACTTCTGGGTGGGCTCAAACTGCTAGTCTTTCAATGAGCAGCTGAGCATGTTAAATGTTTGCATCGCCTCTCCCTCTTTTAAACGCTGTGAGCAGTAAATCTCTCTGTGTGAGCAGTAAATCTCTGTGAGCAGTAAATCTCTGTGAGCAGTAAATCTCCCCAAGTGCCCTCTGAAGTGCTTATTTCCTCTTGGAAGGAGATAGTCTCCTGGGAGACAATCTTAAATTAGGCTTGTTTTCAACTGTTCACATCATCTGCTTCCTCTGCTTCCCAGAGATCCAGGGGTCCTAAGGTTTTGGGAACACAAAGTGGTGCCTTCAATGCGGGTACGCCCACATCCTTGCTCTCTAGACCAATTTGTCTCTTGGCACCAGAGTCTTTAACCCTGATGTGTCTCATCTTTCGAGGGCTGTATTCGGGGCAGGAGGCGAGCAAATCACTGACCATTGACTAAGATGCAAACACAGAGAATAACAAGCCAATCCACCATGTCTGTGAATCAGATGATTCTTCCCTGTCAGTACTCACTACCCTCTGTGACCTGGGGATGGACTAACAGAGCACCCCAGCCCAGTCTTCCTTGGGTTCAGCTTCTCTGTGACTCTCCTGCTGATGTCCTCACCATAATGGCAGGAGGCTGTCTTTTATTTAAATATTTACAAACCAGAGGTAGGATTTTCGCTTGCAAAGGGTTATCTTATACAACTACTTCAGGAAGTCCATGGGAGACACAAGCATATGAGGAAGATCAAGCTAAGGACTCGAATCTGGTCTCTTGGCTTTTTTAGTTCTGAGCTTTTGCCGAGAACAGTCAGATGGACCATTTTTAGAGAGTTGAATTTCATGAGGGAAGTAAGATAACGAATCCCAAAGCAAAACCACTGCCACGGAGTCCATTTCCATGAAGCCCAGCCCTATCTCTGGTTTCTGAGGCTATCCATCTGCATGGGAGCAGTCAGCCTCAACTTTCTCTGGATGGGCTTGAATGCCAACTTTGCAGTTAGCAGTCCAATGCTTGTCAAGGAGAAGCAAAATAAGGTTTTCTAAAGAATAGTCTTAGCTACGCACTCCCATTCTAACTAACCTTCCCCTTAATTTCATTAAAGGGAGACCCAGAGTTGCAACAGCTAAGTGCTTGGCTGCTAACAGAGAGGTTAGTTTTTGAAACTTCGAGAAAGACCTGACCACATGATTTCTGCAAGATTACAGCCTAAAGCCTATGGAACTACTTGTCACATGGCGTCTCAATGGCGCACAGCAGGTTGATCAAACGTTTATGATGTTGCAGTCCCTGGATGGTCCAAACTGCGCTCAACAGTTAATCAAAAAGTTTGTGATTCTTAGTGAATGAGAATTATTGAAAAATTTGCCTTCTATCTAATCCTCATTCTTTTCTTAAACAGGGTTCAGTTGTTTAAGTTTTCATATTGCATAAGTGAATATTTCATATGTTTTCATATATATATATATAGTTCCATTTTCTCAGTAGTACGTTAAATTCTATACTATTGGTTAGATTAATGATACTCTAACTAGAATGACCAAATGTCTCCTAGAGGTTACTTAAGTTATTCTTCAACTAGATGATAATGCTGCCGCTCCAGTGTTCTAGGGATAGATATATTATATTTTATGTATGAATAGATTTAAACTCATACTTATCGTAAACTCTCATCTAAGAGCAATTAATTTTGAATGACGTAGCCTTTTCAATACTTGCCCCCAGGAAGTGGTCCCTAAATATATGTGTGCTATAGCAAAGCAGAGTATAGAAAGAAGATGGTGCCCAGCTATCAGAAAGAGTTGTGTCTGGGGTCTGAAAGAGTTCTCTTAGAACAAGCAGTGAGGTGTCAGCTATGTCCACACAGAAAAAGCAAACCAACCCAGGTAACCTAAGGATGAGAACTAATAACATACAAGATCAGAGGAGGGAATTAGAGTAGAGCTTTAATTATAAGCACCTGGTTTTCAGAAAGCTACGGATGACAGTGAAAGCCCACAATTCATTTGATGAGTCCCTACACAGATGAAGCTTCCACTGAAGTCCCTTGGACCACTGACCAGGGATGTGAATAATCTTGCCCTCAGAAAGTAAATTACTACAGATATTACTAGGTTAAAATGTAACTTATTATCATTTATTTTCTCCCTTGACCCATTCTTAGTTGTTTTTGTTTCTATTATCTTTTGTTTTCTCTTGGATTGAGGCTTTTCTGTGTTTCATTTGTTGTTGATATTGTTGGGGTTTTGGGTTAATTGTTTTATATAAAATCCAGGATATGTAAATCCCTAGTAAAGTATTTATTAGATCAATATTTCCTTTGGGTTATTGCAGGGAAAGTCTCAGGAGCTAATGGGGAAGTTAATCATAATGAATACAAAAATGAAGAAAATGTTCTAAAATTGATTGTGGTGATGATTGAACCACTTAAAAATATATATTTCTACCATTGAGTTGTTTGGTATGTGGATTGTATGTCAATAAAACTGTTAAAAATAGTAGGAAAAAGGATACAAGAAAAGTTAGTGGTTTCAGGGCTTTGAACTAGTTCATTCTGATTTGACACCATGCTAAGAGTTTGCATTTCCACCCCAAAGACACTAACCAGAATCCAGATTTTCATAAGATTTCCTGGTGATTCTTTTTCTCTGTTGTGGTGAAAATGATGTGGAATTATCTAAAAATAAGCACAAGTAAGCTCACACTTGCCTTTCTTCCTGGAGTTCAGAGATGCCTGTCATGCCTAGAATCAGAGTTTTTTGGTATGGTGAAAAATGTGAAATGAATCTAAAATTAAGTAGTTCATTCCTTACTACTTCCTTCAATTGTACTTACTCTCTCACTTAACACTTGTGTTTTCATTTCTTTACTTAATTTTGTACATTTGTTATTTATTTTTTACATGCATTGAACATGTTCTTTGGAATAGAACTTTGTTATTGTTTTATCTTCTTTCTTAATTGGGTGTCTATGAGCCAAATAAATGCTCAGTGCTTTGTTAATAAATAATTCCAGTAGGATTAGCCATTACAGAGAACTCATATTAGTTGTTAGAAAGGTCATTTGCCAGATCTCTGGAAAGTAGGAGATCAACGGATTTATCTTAATGTCTGCATGGTAATTATGATAATATAAACACAATAATGAATTATGTAACTCTTTAAACCATAAAAATTAAAATACAATGATACCTCAAGAAAATATTTGATTGTGCTTATTTCTCACTTGAACAGAGATATTACTTTCACATGTACTTTAGTTAAAAAAGGGTCAGTTGCTGGTCAGTTTGACAGATGAACAGTAAATGTAATCCTGATCAGAAAAATCATTTATATTGATTTATTCCAGGAAAAGGTGTTTGTTAAGAATTGACTTGACCTGGAGACACAGTTTGGGAATTGCACCTGGTTTGATCCCACCACACCAAGGCAAAACACTAAGGGCATGGAACAGAACAGCAAGGGGAACAAAGCAACGAAGTCCCCAAGGATTACTCAAAATAGACTTTGGGGCCAGGGCATGGCACGCCATAAGACTCAACTGGAAAACACTCCTAAAGGCCAACAAACAGTCCTTGAATTAACTACAGGTAACTGACTCCTTGTTAACTAAAGTTCATGTTGTATTCATGTATGTGTTCTATTAAACTGGCATTCCATGATGCTCATCTTCCTGACACAATCGCTGAACACAAAGCAGTGCATAAGCAAATGTAGTGAAGAAAGCTGATGGAGCCTGGCTATCAAAAGATATAGCATCTAGGGTCTTAAAGGCTTGAAGGTAAACAAGTGGCCATCTAGCTCAGAAGCAACAAAATCCATGTGGAAGAAGCACACCAGCCTGTGTGCTTTTGAGTTTGTTTTTGCGTGAGCCAGGCATTGTTCTAGACTGTAATTCTGGAGCAGAGGGAAAAAATTAACTCATTCCTCTCAGATGGCAGAAAATGAACACACACACACACACACACACACACACACATAAATGTTCTATTCCTTAAGGGGTAGGAGAAAAGTGAAAATAGAGAATTGGAGCAGGTGATATTTTGGATAAGGTGTTCTGTACAGACCTCTGGAGAAGTGAGGTCTGAGTGAGTAGAATCTTAAATTAAATGAGAGGAATCAGGGAACTGTAACGGAGCCGAGAGGTCCAGCTAGAGGGGAAGGCAAATCTAAGGACCTCTGAGCATTCTGAAAGAGGAGCAAGAAAGCAAGAAGGTTGTAGATAATAATAGATGGTGAGATATACAAAGACCAAATCATATCAGACAAAACATCATGATATAAAGGTTTTTTGAATTTCTGAGCTGAATAATTGGATTTAAGATCTCAAAGGAGACTCTGGTTGGCTTTTGAGTAACACATTTTTGAAAAGACCAGAGTGTATTTAGATAGACCAATAGGGAGGCTATGTTCTAGGCCAGAAGAGAGAGGATGATGATGAAGAAAACATTCTGGATTATCTGGGTGGGCCCTAAACCCAATGATAAGCATTCTTACAAAAGACACAGCAGGGAGACTGACAGATAGAGGGAGAGGTAATATGGCTATAGGAGGAATGGAATTATTAATGTGGCCACAATTCAAAGGATGCCTGTAGCCACCAGAAGCTAGAAGATTCAATGAAGGGATTCTTGCCTAGAAATTCCAGAGAGTGCTTCTAGTCTTGAGAACTGTGAGAAAATAGGGGAACATTGTTTTAAGTTATCTAGTTTGTGGTAATTTGTTAAAGCCATCACAAGAAACAAATACAGGAATATTTCCCAGATTTTTTGTTGGAATTGATGTGCTGTGGGTTTGAGAAAACAAAAAAAGGAGCTAAAAGCAGTGTGAACAACTGGTAAAAGTAAGATAGGAATGGTAGGGGAGGAACAGATTTGGTAAGGGGAAGAATATTGTTAGATATTTATCTAGTTACATCTTTAAGTAAGGATGGGAGCATGCAGTAGTCTTGGGTCAGGGTCTCAGGAGAAGACCTGGAGATACAGTTTGAAAGACTTCCCAGAAAAACATAAAATAGGATGACGAAAGAAAAAAGTTAAAATCAGGCCCATGTTCAGTTTCAGGTGAAGCTATAACCCAAGTCAGACCCTGAGCTTAAAGGACGATAAGGCTTGTTGGCTGCCTAGGATTGACTGTTGCCCATTAGGCTGTACACTTCCAGGCATCTCTAGTTCTCCACTCATCCTGTGTAGGGTATAGTCACAGGGGGAAAGGTCTCTGAAGGGCAAAACACTAGGAGAGGAGTTCAAATAAGTGGTAGGATAACTTGAAAACTAGAACAAGGAACTTAAGGAGATCTATGTGGAGAATTGACAGCATCTGCTTCTGGATTTAGCAAGGTCAACTTATGACTTGGTCTTATACCCTATGCACTCACTGATATTACCTTACCTATGTATAGAAACTTGTCATGTTCCTCATTCATCTATACAAAAATTGTTGTCAATATCCTCATTTTATAGAGAACAAAACTGAAAGTGAGAGAGACTGAAATGAGTTGTCAAAGATTACATCACACATTAATAACATAGATGGGACAAGAAGTCAGGTTCCCAAACTTCAAACCTAAAAACCTCATGGCTATCCTGTTTATTTGGTTTTGTTGTTGTAAGTTGGTTTTAGTTCAACCCACCCAACTTAGGGCAACCTCATGTATAACAGAACAAAACTTTGCCTACTCCTATGCTAATCTCTTCCATGGCATTTTCTATCCTGTGAATTCATTCTTCTGAATTCTTTTTATGGTGGGTCCAGACCTTCTTCAGATAATTCTTTTGGATCTTGGTATTTTTTTACTTGTTTTTGTCTTTCTTTCCTGTTTCCTTGTGTGGACCAAATATTTTTCTAGTTTAAAAAAAATCATTTTATTGGGGGATCATGCAACTCATATCACAATCCATACATACATCAGTTGTATAAAGCACATTTGTACATTCATTACCCTCATCATTCTCAAAACATTTGCTGTCCACATAAGCCCCTGGCATCAGCCCCTCATTTTCCCCTTTCCTCCCCGCTTCCCCCTCCCTCATGAACCCTTGATAATTTATAAATTATCATTGTTTTGTCATATTTTACACTGTCCAATGTCTCCCTTCACCCACTTTTCTGGTGTTCATCCCCCAGGGAGGAGGTTATATGCAGATCCTTGTAATTGGTTCCCGCTTTCCAGCCTACCTTCCCTCTATCCTCCTAGTATCATCACTCTCATGACTGGTCCTGAAGGGATCCTCCACCCTGGATTCCCTGAAATTTCCAGTTCCTATATGTGCCAGTGTATATCATCTGGTCTAGCCAGATTTGTAAGGTAGAGCTGGGATCATGATAATGGGGGGAGGAAGCATTTAAGAAAAAAGCATTAAGAGAAAAGTTTTATGTTTCATTGTTGCTACCCTGCACCCTGATTGTCTCATCTCCTCCCTGCGACCCTTCCATAAGGGGATTGTGTGGAACAAATATTAACTACCATCTTTGTAACATCATGATACAGCTGTTAGAGATGGAAAGGTGGCTGGGTCATATGGAGATAGATGTCTTCTTCTTGTGGTGCAAGAAATGGATAATAAAAACTGCAACAAAACAAGGTCAAAAATAAGGTGCAGTTTGGGTGGGCTCTAACCGGAACTGCAGAGAACAGGGATTTTTGTCATTCATATGGAATGAATAAGGAAGACTGAAGCAGAATCAATGCATTTGAATTATGGAGCTTTCAAAGAATAGTGAAAGGAGGTACTGCCAGAATGCTTCTTAGAGGAAGAATGTTAAGGCTTCACTCTATGTACTTTGAACATGTTATCAGAGAAACGAGCCCTTGGAAAAGGGTATCGTGCTTGGTAAAGTAGAAAGGCAGCAATCAAGAGGAAGATCCTCGACAACATGGATTGCTATTGTGGCTACACCAATGGGTTCAAACATAACAACAGTTGTGAGGATGAACCAAGAACAGGCAGTGTTTTGTTCTGTTGTGTACAGGGTCAGTATGAGTCAGAACTGACCTGATGGGACATATCAACAGTAAAGCATGTTTTAATAAATTTAAAATCATTGAGACATTACAAATGCTTTTATCAGACCACAATGCTATAATAATGTGAAAAATCAGCAATTGGATGAACAAGTGGGGGAAAAATAAAATACTTGGAAAATGAACAAGATTCTGCTTTAAATCTCCTGAATAATTGTTAATATAAGGATTGAACATAAAAGATTCCTTCATACAAATAAGAAGAAAAACATAATATGACAAAACCTTTGGGATACAACAAAAGCAGAGATCAGAGAACAATTGATGGCAATAAATTTGCACATAATTAAAGAAACCAAAAATCAACCTTAATGCCACATCATTAGCAATCAGAATAAGAGAAACTAAATAAACCTTCAGTCACGAGGAGAAAAGAAATAAAGATTAGAGCAGAAATAAATGAATCAGATAACAGAAAAACAGTTGAAACAATGAACCAGAAGTTGATTCTTTGAAAGGTTAACAAAAGTGATAAACCACTGGCAAACTTAACAAAGGAAATAAAAATAAATATACAAATATAAAATATGAGACAAAGGGGCATCATAACAGAAAAAGATAACACAATACTATGAAAGACTAACAAACTTGAAAACAGATAAAATGGACAAGTTTCTAGAAACACATGTCTGCATAAATTAACAGAGATTGAAGTATAAAACCTGAACTGACCCATAAAAAAAACCAGATCAGGTAATTAAAAAATCATTTTATTGGGGGCTCATACAACTCTTATAACAATCCATACATCCATCCACTGTGTGAAGCACATTTGTACATTTGTTGCCATGATCATTCTCAAAACATTTTCTTTCTACTTGAGCCCTTGGTATCAGCTCCTCATTTTCCCCCTCCCTCTATGCCCCCCTTTCTCACAAACCTTTGATAATTTATAAATTATTATTATTTTATCATGTCTTACACTGTTTGATGTCTCCCTTCATCCACTTTTCTGTTGTCTGTCCCCCAGGGTGGAGGTTATATGTAGATATTTGTGGTGAGTTCTCTCGTTCTCCCCCCACCTTACCCTTACCGCCTGGTATTGCTACTCTCATTATTGGTCCCGAGGTGTTTATCTGGCCTGGGGTTTTTCTATTTTCCTGTGTTTCCAGTTCTTATTTAAGGCAGTGTACATCCACTGGTCTAGCTGGATCTGTAAGGTAGAATAGGGATCATAATAGTGGGGGTGGGTGGGGTAGGAAGCATTAAAGGACTAGAGGAAAGTTGTATATTTCCTTGGTGCTCTACTGCACCCAGACTGGCTCTTCTCCTCCACTTGACCCTTCTGTAACGGGATGTCCCATTGCCTACAGATGACCTTTGAGTTTTCACTCCACACTCCCCCTCATTCACAATGATATGATTTTTTTTTTGCTTTGGGTCTTTGATGTCTGATACCTGCAGATCAGGTAATTAAAAAAATTCCTCCCCCCCAAAAAGTCCAAGGCCAGATGCCTTCACTAAGAGATTCAAACAAGCATTCAGTGAAGAGTTGACACAAACTCTACACAAACTATATCAGAATATAGAAAAAGATAGTATACTCCTGAATTCATTTTACTAAGTGAGAATAACACTGATACACAACTCATGCCAAGACATTAAGACAATAGAAAATTAGACTGGGGGAAGATGGTGACAGAGTGACACATACCAGAGGGACTCCGCAGAACTCAGCCCAGGAGAGTTGCTTAGAAGGAAATTCAATGCTGCTGGAATGCAGGAGGAACATCAGGCTCAGATCATTGGGGTTTTGAGGGGATGAGGGCTTTTGGCTTACCTCAGTGTAGGCTGCCTGGTGCATAACGTTGGACTTGACACTGTCTCTGCTGGAGGCGGGACTGTTTGGAGCCCTTGGGGGGCTTGGTCTCAATACAGCCACAGCTTTCCACCACCTTCCTCGGGGCAGGGACTGGACACTTGAAGCTCCACAGGCAGGGATCGGGGTTCAGCTACATTGTTGCTTTTGTTTCCATCTCTTCCCTCTCCCCTCACAGTCTTGGAAGGTAGCACAGGGCTTTTTCTCAACACAGCCACAGCTGGGACTAAACCCTTGTAGCTCCACAGGCGGGGATTGGAATTCAGTTATAATATTACTTTTGTTTCCCTCTCTTCTCTATACCAGCGCACAGTCTCAGAGGTGCAGGCTTGCTTTTTAATTTTTTACTGCTCTTTGTCTCTTTCCTGTTCTCTCACACTCCACCGCTGACCTCCAGACCACTCCTCTTAGCCCATGGCATTTACACCTGTGCCACACCCAGCTAGGTGTGTTCCACACTGTGCAGCTAGCCTGAGGCTGGAGAAAGCACTGCCACTTCCACCAGGGGATTTTCTGCCCAACTTCTCACTGAGGAATTCCTGCCTGTGTACCTGGGGGCATAAGGCTGCTCGGCCAACACTCGTCAACATTCCAAGTGGTTGCAGGAACCACTGCCCAACCTCCACAACACCAAATAAGGCAACCCACCAGCCTTCTGGGGAACTCCCTTGAGAGGGAAGTCACAGGGATATAAAGTGGTAAGTTAATTCCATAGTGAAATTAGCTGTAGGCAGTTTAAAGAAGCATTGTTACAAGTCTCCCAGAGAGAGTCAGTGCTCTTCAACTATCTGGAAAATGGCACCTTGTTCCTCTAAAACAACGCAATGTAAACAGTCATCAGCCCAAATGGCCTCAACGAAAAAACAGGAGAAACAAAAGGCAATGGCAGAAGATGTCCCAAACCTAATGACATGCATAGAGCAAGCAGACATTGAGCTGCCACAGAAAGAAATTTTCAAAATACTGCTTGGAGTCATACAGGATATGAGGAAAACAATACAGAAAAATAATGAAATGATAGAGGAGATAAAGCCCATGCACCAAAGGGAAATACAGGAGCTTAGGGAGGAGATAATATAAACCAGTAGCAGAAACACGGACCTCGAGAATCTACTGGAGGAAGCAGAGAACCGCATCAGCGACTTGGAGGACACCCAAGCAGACTCTAACAAACGCGAACAAAAATCTAATAAGATCATCAGAGAAGCTGAAGAAAACCTAAGAGCTATGTCTGATGCTATGAAGCAGAACATTAGAATTATTGGTTACTGGAGGAAGACACAAAAAAGAATTCATCTGCAACAATAGTGAGAAAATTCTTGGAGGAAAACTTCACCAACTTAACGAATGAAAACCAGACAACCATTCAGGAGGCCAAAAGAACACCAGTCTTGCTGATTTCCCAAGAAGAAATCAACAAGGCACATAATAGTTAAACTATTCAACTTTGTGGAAAAGGAGAAAATCATGAGAGAAACTAGGGACAAATAAACAAGCACATATAAAGGTTCCCAAATAAGAATATGCTCAGACCTATCAGCAGAAACAATGAAGAAGAGGACAGTGGAGTAACATATTCCAAATATTGAAGGATAACAACACAAACGCAAGCATACTGTACCCAGGCAAATTATCGATCAAGATAGATGGAGAAGTAAGAGTCTTTCCAGAGAAGGAAAAACTCAAAGAATACGTTAGAACAAACCCAGCCCTACAAAAGATCCTTGCTGACCCAGTATGGGCAGAAGAACAACACTCACCAAGTGTAAATAAGAGACCACCACATAGAACAACCTCAGCCAGAGGGCAACAAAGAGAAAACAGACCCCAAGGTAGCATTGGTTTAAGGATGGAAAAAAGTCAATAATGATGCACACACACACACAATAATGAGAAAGGAAAGTATGAAAAACCCAACACAAAAGGTATAAGATGACATCACAGGGTCCACAGATGGAGATGAAAACCATGAATACCAATGGCCGGAACTCATGAATTAAAAGACTGAGACTAGCAGGCTGTCTTATTAAACACAACCCATCAATCTGCTGCCTAGAAGAGGCACATCTCAATGCTACAAACACAAATAGGCTGAGAATCAAAGGATGGAGAAAGGTATACCACGCAAACAGGAATTAAAAAAAAGCAGGGGTTGCAATTCTAGTCTTGCATAAAATTGACCTCAAAGTGCAAACCATAAAAAGAGATTAAGAGGGACACTATGTAATGCTCAAGGGAAAGGTAGACAAAAACCACTAAGCATTGTAAACATATATTTCCCCAATATGAGATCCTATGAATACCTCAACCAATCACTCCAAAAGATGAAGAAAGAAACCACAGCCTTAACAATTATAGTGGATGACTTCACTACACCACTCTCTGAGAAAGATAGATCACAGGAAAAGAAACTCAACAAGGAGGCTAGAGATCTGAACACTACAATTAGAAAATTTGACTGATAGATATTAACATAGCTTTCATCCAAATACAATAAATTCACATTCTTCTCAAGCTCATATGGGACATATTCAAAGACAGACCACATGCTGAGGCATAAGATGAATCGACATAAATTTAAGCACATTGATATCATACAGACGTCTCTCTCTCTCTGACCACTGTGACATAAGGCTAGAAATCAACAAGAGGAAGACGAAGAAAACAAGAGCAAACAATTGGAGGAAGAATAACACTCTACTGTAAAAGGAGTGCGTACTGGCACAGAACAGAGATAAAATTAGGAAATTTCTAGAAGACAATGAGAATGAGCGCATGACATACCAAAACTTATGGGACAAAGCAAAGGCAGTTATCAGAAGAAGTTTCATAGCAATACATGCACACCTGAGAAAGGAAGAAAGGAAGAAAGACTCATGATTGATATGCTGGCACAAAATTTACAACAAGTAGAGCAGTCAGCAGGACAATCCGACTAATAGCAAAATAAAAGAAATAATAAAAATCAGGGTTAAGATTCAGGAGAGGGAAAATAAAAAAAAGATAGGAAAAAATTTATGCTACTAACAGTTGGTCCATTGAAAGGATAAACAGAATCGACAGATGCTGGCAAACCTAACCAAAGAAAGTAGGGAATAAATTTCAATAGCAAGAATAAGGGATGAAAGAGGGGACATTACAATAGATTCTAATGAATTCCACAGAATAATTACACAGTACTACAAAGGCTTGTACTCCAATGAATTCAACAATTTGGAGGACATGGACAAATTCTTGGAAAAACAATCCCTCCCTAGACTATCCTCGAACGACGTCAAGAATCTCAACAGAGCCATAGCAACAGAATAAATAGACAAGGTTATCAAGGCATTGCCAACAAAAAATCCCCTGTACCAGATGGCTTCACTGGAGAATTCTACCAAGCATTTAGGGAAGAACTAACACCAATCCTACAAAAACTCTTCCAGAACATAGAAAAAGATGGCAAACTCCTGAAACCCTTGTATGAAGCTAGTATAACTCTGATACCAAAACCGGGCAAGGATCCCACAAAAATTGAGAACTACAGACCAATATCGCTAATGAACATTGATGCAAAAATCCTTAAAATAGTAGCCAAGAGAATACAAAAGTATAAAATACAAATACTTCACCATGACCAAGTGGGATTCATACAAGGGATTCAGGGATACTTCAACATACGAAAGACCATTAGCATTATTCATTACATTGACATGAAAAACTTTAAGAACCACATGATAATATTGATGCAGAAAAATCATTTGAAAACATCCATCACCAATTCCTGTTTAAGACACTTGAGAAGATAGGAATGGAAGGAAAATTCCCCAAGACAATAGAAGCTATATATGAAAAACCAACAGCCAATGTGGTAGTCAATGGAGAAAAAACTAACACAATCCCACTGAAAAAGGGGAATAGACAAAGATGCCCATTGCGCCCACTCTAATTTAATATTGTGCTGGAGGTTTTAGCTAACAGCATAAGGCAAAGAAAAGACATCAATGGTATTCATCTGGGGAAGGAAGAGGTGAAACTATCGTTATTTGCAGATGATATGATTTTATATATGGAAAATATTCATTGGGAAGCAGATGCCCTTTTTAACATGTGGCACTGGAAAAACAATGGATATCTACCTAAAGAAAAATGAAGCAAGATCCTTATTTCATTCCATGCACAAGAATAAACTCAAGGTGGATCACAGACTTAAAGTTAAACCCCAAACTATTAGGGCCATCAATGAGGGAATTGGCACCAACTTGAGAACTTTGGCACAGGGAATACACAGGCTATCAGAAATAGGGAAGGACACACACACAGAGGAGGTATAAGTGGACAAGGGGGATATACTGAAGATAAAACACCTGTGCACATTGAAATAATTCACCAAGAGAGTAGTAAGAGAGTCCACCGACTGGGAAAACATCTTTAGCAATGACATATCAGACAAAGGCCTTATTACTAAAATCGACAATACTCTGCTAGCTTCTAAAAAGAAAAAAAACTAATTGCCCACTGAGGAGGTGGACAAAGGACCTGAACAGAAGTTTCACAGGGGCAGAAATCCGAATAGCTAAGAAACATATGAAAAGATGTTCCCGATCTTTAGCCATAAGAGAAATGCAAATTAAAACAACAATGAGGCACCACCTAACACCCTCAAAGATAGTCCAATTCAAAAAATCAGAAAACAACAAGTGTTGGAAGGGCTGTGGTGAGACAGGAACCTCATCCACTGCTGGTGGGCCTGTAAGTATGTACAGCCACTATGGAAATCGATCTGGCGATATCTAAAACTGATGGAAATCGAGTTACCATATGACCCAGCAATCTCCCTACTGGGCATATACCCAGAAGAGGCAAGAAAGAAACCAAGGCCAGACATCTCTGCTCCAATGTTCATTGCGGCACAGTTCACAATTGTAAGGAGTTGGAAACAACTCGAATTTCCATTAACTGAAGATTGGATTAAAAACTGTGGTCTATACATACAATGGAGTACAATACATCTCTAAAAAGCAGTGATGAACGTATAAAGCACATTGTTGCATGGGAAGAACTGGAGGAAATCATGCCAAGTGAAGTAAGCCAAGAGCAAAAGGACAAGTACAACATGAGTCTGCTGAGGTAAGCTTTTTAAAAAAATGCTAAAGGGGGTTTGGGAAAAAGCTACTATATATAGACATTCCTTGGGTTAGGACCAGGTAATATGGCAGGGACCAGACCCAATACAGGGATACACATGGTAGACAGCTAAAGGGAGGTGGGGAAATGAAAAAAAATTATCAAAAAGAAATGGGTAGCGGGGTCACAGGGCACTAATCTACCCAAGGCGAGGGTATTGTTTATATCTCCACAGGGAAAGAAGGACCTGACTTCAACTCAGTGCTCCAAGATGTGAATGCAACATGCCCGTGTGGAGTAGGGAACCAGTGGAGAGGTCTGGGGGGCCAGCCCCAATCCAAACTACTACGTGGACACTACACCCCCCCCCCCCCCACCCAAAGAAGGACCTGACTTCAACTCAGTGCTCCAAGTTGTGAATGCAACATGCCCGTGTGGAGTAGGGAACCAGTGGAGAGGTCTGGGGGGCCAGCCCCAATCCAAACTACTACGTGGACACTACACCCCCCCCCCCCCAGAACAATTTATTTTGAAGGATGGGATTGACTCTGCAGCTCTGGGAGAGGGACATATCTGATGGGAGTGCACAGGAGCAGATGAAGGAGGAGGAGAGAGTACTCACCCACCAGGCTGTGAGGAAGATATTCCCAATTAGAGCAGCCAGTCCACAGAGAGGACCACATGGCTGGGCTCACTATGAGACATGATGCTCCTCACTAACCCGTAACCCTACAGGGGACAACACCGGAGACAAAGTGTGAGAGTTGCACCAGATCTGATCCTGCAACATTGAGGCAAAACAGTAAGGGGATGCAACAGAAGAGCAAAGGCACGGTAGAGCGAAGTTCCCAGGGAATGCTGAAGGTGTACTTTGGGGCCAGGGCATGGTGCTCCAACAGACTGGACTGAAAAACACTCCTAAAGGCCAATAAATGATTCTTGAACTAACTACAAGCTTTTCTTTTCTGTTGTGTTTTGTTTTTTTGCCATTGGTTTTTGGTATATTTTTGCTTGGTTTTGCTCTGTCTTGTTTTTGTGCATGTTATTATCTCTGCAGATCTGTCTAAATAAGATAGGCTGGATGAGCAATCTGGAGGAGAAACCAACGGGACCCACAGTTCCAGGGGCATGGGACAGGTGGAGGTGGGGGGAAAGGGTAGTGGTGTTAACAAACCCAGGGACAAGGGAACAACAAGTGATCCAAGTTGGTGGTGAGGAGGGTGTGGGAGGCCTGGTAGAGCATGATCAATGACTTAGCATGATAGTGGGACAGGAGTAAAGTCAAGGGAAATAGAGGAAGGAGCTGTGAGGCAAGGGGCATTTATAGAGGTCTAGATAAAGACATGTACATATGCAAATATATTTATATATGAGGATGTGGAAAGAGATCTATGTGCATATATTTGTAGGTTTAGTATTAAGGTAGCAGAAGAACATTGGGCCTCCACTCAAGTATGCCCTCAATGCAAGAATACTTTCTTCGATTAAATTGGCATTCTATCATACTCATCTTCCTGACACAACCGCTGAAGACAAAGTGGTGAATAAGCAAATGTGAAGAAACCTGATGGTGCCCGACTATCAAAAGATATATCATCTATGGTCTTAAAGACTTGAAGGTAAACAAGTGGTCATCTAGCTCAGCAGCAACAAAGCCCACATGGAAGAAGCAAACCACCCTGTGCGATCACGAGGTGTCAAAAGGATCAGGTATCAGGCATCATCAGAACAAAAAATCTTATCATAGTGACTGGGGGGGGGTGGAGTGTGGAGTGGAGACCCAAAGCCCATTTGTAGGGCACTGGACATCCCCTTACAGAAGGGTATCGGGGAGTAGATGAACTAGGCAGGGTGCGATGTAGCAAAGATATGCATCCTTTCCCCCTGCTATCATGATCCCAATTCTACCTTGCAAGTCTGGCTAGACCAGAGGATGTACACTGGTACAGATAGAAACTGGAAACACAGGGAATCCAGGGCATATGAGCCCTTCAGGACCAGTGGTGTGAGTGTCAATACTGGGAGGGTAGAGGGAGAGTGGATTGGAAAGGGGGAAACCGATTACATGTGATCTCACTGGGGGACGGACAAGAGAAAAGTGGGTGAAAGGTGACATGGACAGGGCAAGATATGACAAAATAATAATTTATAAACTATCAAGGGTTCATGAAGGAGCAGGAAGTGGGGAGGGAGGGGAAAATGAGGAGCTGATGCCGTAGACTTAAGTTGAGAGCAAATATTTTGAGAATAATGAGGGCAATGAATGTACAAATGTGCTTTACACAATTGATGCATGTATGGATTGTGATAAGAGTTGTATGAGCCCCTATCAAACAATTTATTTCCCTCTTTACTCTTTTTAATTTCATTTTAGGATTAAGGTATGTCTAACCCCAGCCATGGCATTCTCTTTCACTTCATATGGATGTGAAATTTGACAATGAATTTTAAAAGTCCAACAAAACTTAATGTATTTGAATAATGATATTTACAAAGAATACTGAATATAAAATGGGTTCCAAGAAGAACTAACAAATCTGGTCTGTACTTCTTAGAATTTATATAGAAGCAAAGAGGGAGAGGGCTTCTATGGTTTACTTTTGTTTTATGGGAAGAAGGTCCTCAACTTAAAAAAAAAAACATTTTATTAGGTGCTCATACAACTCTTATCACAATCCATACATACATTAAAAAAGAAAAAAGAAAAGAAAACTACCCACTGATATCTCTATAAATATAGATTTGAAATTTCTCAAAAAAATCCCATTTATATAACTGAACGATCTATCAAAAATAATGTATTAAAATGAAGTGGAATTTATACCAGATATGCAAAGATGGTTAAAAATATGAATAACAATATGTAACCCATCAAAAAATAAAAAAGATGAGAACTACATGATGATATTAATTAATTCAGAAAAATTGAACACCAATTCTGATAATACTCAGCAAATAGAAATAGAAAGGAACATTTTCAACACAATGAAGGCTATTTACACAAAACCAATGGCCAACATCATGATTAACTTGAAGAAATAGAAAGCATTCACCTTGCAATTAGGAACCAGACAAGGATGCCTTTTATCATCATTCTTTTATAAGATTGTGTTGGAGATTTTATATCTATTAGACAACAAAAATAAATCACAGGGATCCAAAAAACAAAATGAAACAAAACAAATCCCTTTCATAAATGATATGATTCTGTACATATAAATCCATAAAGAATTGACAAAAATTTTGTAGAAAAAGTAAAAGATTCCTAATGTGGCTCAGTACAAGATTACAGATTTCTATATACTAATGAAGATAATTCTGAAAATTAAATAACATTGAAAAACATGCAAAAGATGAAATGCTTAGAATAAACCAGAGAAACAGAAGACTTGTTCAAACAAAACTACAAACCAAACTACTACCAAAAGTGTCCTATAAAAATGGAAGAATATTCTGTGATCATAAAGGAAAAGTTTTAATATTGTGTAAAGTGGGAACATGTGGCAGTTACATAATCTGGTGTCAATTTGAGAGGATTACAAGTGAAGGGGTGGAGTCTAGCCTGTCCAATGAGGCCTCTGTGTGGACATGGCCTTCTCCTGAGAATTCTGCGAACTCCTGTATTTTCATCCATGGAGGCAGTAGACATTTCTCTCTCTCTTCACTCCCTGGGAGACATTGCAGCTGGCAAGACACATGGAACTATGCAAGTGCCCTGAACTGGAGGAGCCACACGGACCTACTCTGATGTAACCAGAATCTGAAGCTGGAGAAGCCACGTGGAGACCCCTGCCAGCACTGAGATGTTGACAACGCCACTCTATCCAAAGACTTTCTATCCTCTGGCCTGTGGTTGTCCTGCATTCGGCATCATTTCATGTGTTTTGTGAGTCTGAAGAGAACTTTATAGATTAGTATCTAACAGATGGGGTAATACTGGATTTATGGGCTTAGATTGGACTGGGTTGGGATGCTTTCTTAATGTACAATTACCCTTTATATAAAACTCTTATACACATATGAGTTTGTATGGATGTGTTTCTCTAGTCTTCCTGGACTAACACACAACACTACCCAAAGTCATATATAAAAATAACATAATTTCAATCCAGATCCTATTGTCAACATTTAAAGAAATGGAAAAATGAATTACCAACTTTATTTAGAGAAGGACAAACCCAGGACATGCAAAGAACTACTCAAGAATAAGAACAAAGTAGGAGACCTCTTAACTTCCCAATCTCAAAACTCATTACACAGCCAAAATAGTCAAACAGTTTAGTATGGGTACAATGATAGATACATCAATAGAACAGAATAGAGAATCTCAAAATGAACACATCCACCTACAGACAACTGATATTTGACAAAGGGTCAAAAATCATTAAGTTAAGAAGAGATACTTTCTTCAACAAATAGTGCTGGCAAAATTGGTTCTCCACCTTCAACAGCATGAAACAAGACTCATACTTCATTGTATATTAAAAAATGAAGTCAACATGGATTAAATATCTAGATGCAAATCCCAGAGCTCATAAAACCATCAATGGGAAAATAAGGATATTCATAAAGGCCTTAATACAGGGCATAAACACCCTATCAAATAATGAAACAAACACACAGCAGGAGACAAAATAGATGACTGGGAACTACTAAACACAGGACACTATGTACATCAAAAGATTTCATCAACATTGTTAAATAAGAGGCTATCGACTGGGACAACTTTTTTTCTGGAGCAATGCATGGACAAGAGATCAATCTTTAAAATCTATAGAAAACTGCAAAATACAAAAAAGATGAATGACCTAATTCCAAATAGGCCAGGTTATGAACAGACAGTTCACCAACAAACATTTATTTAAAAAAATTTTAAATCATTTTATTAGGGGCACATACAACTCTTATCATAATCCATACATACATCAATTGTGTAAAGCACATCTGTGCATTCTTTGCCCTCATCATTCTCAAAATATTTAAAGGAATTCTCGCAATCATGGGCCATTCAAGAGAGGCAAATAAAAATAATAATGACATACAACTTTACAATGGAACTTGTAGCAAAATAGAAAATAAAAAACAACTAGAAAACAAGAACTGCTTGAGAGGGTGTGGATTGGAACCCTCACACACTGGTGGTGTGGCTGTAAAAGTATGCAACCACTGTGGAAAGCAATATGGTCTCTCAAACAACTGGGAATAGAAATCCCATGTGACCCGGCAATCCATTTGCTGAGTATATACCCTAAAGATCTAATAGCCATCAAACAAACAGACATATATACGCCCATGCTAACTGTACCACTGTTCATAATGGCAAGAAGAGGGAAACAACCCAAGTGCCCATTGGTAGAAGAATGGATAAAGAATTTTTGGTATGTACACATAATGGAATACTATGCATCACCAAAGAGTAATGAGCTTGTAAATCACCACATGGCATGAATGGATGCAGTGAATAATATGCAGAATGAAATTGTTGTTGTTTTTAGATTCTGTCAAGTTTGTTCTGACTCAGCGACCCTACGCACAACAGAACAAAACTCTGGTCCACCACCATCCTCACAATTTTTTTTAATGTTTGAGTCCATGTCTGAAGAGCTACGGTGCCAATCCATCTTGTCAAAGATATCTCTCATTTTTGCTGTCCCTCTACTTTACCAAGCAGGATGCTCTCCTGGGACTGGTCTCTCCTCAAAACCTGTCCTAAACACGTGAGACCCAATCTTGTCATCTTTGCCTCTAAGGAGCAGAATGGCTGTACTTCTTCCAAAACAGATTTGCTTATTCTTTTGGCAGTCCATGGTACTTTCAATGTTTTGAGACTACTGTTATAAAGAAAAAAATCAAGATAGGTTTACAAACCAAAGGAAACAGACTTTGGGAGGGATATGAGCATGCTAGAAGGAAACCACCGCCGACACTCTTTGTGGGATGTTCATGATATCTGGAAAGGATTTAAAGTTATTTAATTCACCACTGTTCTACGATGAAAACCGTAAATGTGTCATATATGCTGCTGTTGGTCTTAGGTGACACCGAGTTGGTTCTCACTCATAATGACCTTATGTACAGTACATACACTCTCTTCACAATTGCCATAATGTTTGAGCCCATAGTTGCGGCCACTATGTCAAACCATCTTGTTGAGGGTCTTCCTCCTGTGTTGACTCCCCACTTTACCAAGCTTGATGTCCTTTTCCAGCGACTTGTCTCTTCTGATAACATGTCCAAAGTACCTAGCCATTCCAAGAAGCATTCTGGCTGTACTTATATCAAGACAGATTTGTTATTCTTCTGGCAGCCCATAATACTTTCTTTCAATATTCTTTGCTAGCTCCATACTTCAAATGCATTGATTTTGATGCAGACTTTATAAATCATTATCCAGCTTTCACAAATATGAGGTGATTGAAATAAGTATGAGGTAATTGGAAATACTAGGGTTTGAGTTAGAGGCACCTTAGTCCTCAAAGTGACATCCTTGCTCTTTAAATAACTAATTAATTATTACTGTATTTCAATTAGGGTAAATTTATAGACAACAGAACAGATGCCATTTCAGCAAGTTTTACACGTACACTTTGGGGAAATTCAATATGTTCACCATATTGTCCAATCATCACCATTAACAATTCACATTTTTTCCCATCAACTGGAACAGATACTCACTACTCCCTAGGTGATTTATTCCCTTTTGCTTAAAGGCTAATGCGATGAAGCAACTCTGTTTCAAGTGAAGGTAAATCAACTTAGGTAACTGGGAAAGTAATGATAATTATCCTCTGATCTTATCAATACCAAGAAGTGGTGACACAGTTACCTATGGCATGAAGGACGAAAATCAACCACAACAGTGCAATAGAATGCAGCGCAACCACCGCAAACCAGTTATTACTCTGGATAACTTACCCATGTAGCTAAGCAAACTTCTTTGCACATGACTCACAGTCTTAGTTTTATGATATTTCAGAGTAGCTCCAATGATGTTTCATGAAACTCTAAAATTCTAAAAGATAAATTTCTTTCAAGTCACTGGAATTTTAGCAAGCCTTTGCCATATAATTCATCATGGAATTAATGTCTGTTTTACTGTTCACGATGAATTTTTCTGTACTGGTTAATAGCTCTTCACTTTGAGCGCAAGCTTTTTGTGGACAGGGGCTTTGAATTCTTTCTCTGTTACAGTATCAAAGACATTGTTAAGCAATCAATCAGTGTTCAGACAAGTCTGTTATCTCTATTAAATCACATAAGCAGAATAGGTTAGAAATATCTGATGTCCTTCAAGTTAAAACTAATGTCAATGTGTCCAAGGTTTCTTAATGCAGTTTAGAAATTGGATCGAATGGCCAAATATGTGCTTTAGCACAGGATGCTGATAGAAAAACAATAGATAACCATTCATCCATTGTTATTTTTTAATGCTGACTTTATGAAATTTCAAGTGATTTTTGGCTGACTTCCCAAAGCCCCTGCCCAGAACAGTCTGTGGGGGAAATGGCAAAGAAAACAAGCACTCCCATTTCTCAACCTACAACTGATGCAAATTCTATTAGGCAACAAAATTGGCAAACCAGCCATCAAGAATTCCAAAAACAAATCCATCTGCCCTGAGATAAATGTGTTGCAAGGTTTCTGATGTTTTTAAACGTTTATATATTGCTAACATTCTTACCTCTTGTGTTCATTCGGCTTATACTCTTCAACTGCAACCCATAAATTAGCAAAATTGGCACCTTAGAGAGTTTGTTAGAAATGCAGAATCTGAGGTCTAACTCTAAAAATAATTGATCCAGAATCTCCATTTCACAAGGCTCAGAGTGAATCTCATAGACATCCAGTTGGGTAAACACTATTCTTGGAGACCCAGAGCTGAGACCCCCATTTTCATTCTGTATCATTTCATGCAGGACCATAGTTTTCAACTACTATTCTTTCCTCTTTGTTTCCAACTTTTGCATGCCCATCCACAATAATTATCAATGCATGTTGTTTACACATTTGATCAATGCCAGAGTGTTGACATCAGTAGAATTGTCCAACTAGCTTTGGTGGCTACTGTACACGTTTCAATAATCGTTAATTGTTGTATGGACTGCTATGGATTGCTATTATCCTACCACAGACAGCATTGTCCTACAACATCAATCTTGAAATGTCTTTCTTGAGTATGAATGCAAAGTTTCCTCTTGATTGTACCATTCCCAGCGTAGTAAACCATGTGGTCTTCAAATTCAACATGGCCAGCACTCATTTGTTTTAGCTCACTAAAGACTAGACTGTTGATTTATGCATTCCATCTCATTTTTGGCAACTTCTGATTTTCCTAGATTCATACTTCATACATTCCAAGATCTGGTTATTAATTGATGTCCATAGCGGCTTCCTTTCACTCCGACATGTATTCCATCAGCAAATAAAGGTCCAGAGGGCGTTTCTCCCAGAGACTTTCCTCATCCACGTCATTATGGTCAACTTTTCTTTGAAAAGGCAGCCCTTCCTCAGTCATATTTTGAAGGCCTTCCAACCTGAGTGCTCATGTTCTGGCACTTTCTCCGACTATATTCTGTTTCTTTTCATGAGGTTTTACAGTATCTGATGATGTGTCAGTTATGTGTCTAAGGTTTTTTTGGCCGGCAATTCTTTTTTCTTTTTTTGTGCACTGTTCCTGGAAGTACTGCAATACCAAGTCGATGAGTGGAGTGGACAGAGAAAGCTCCTATTCCATCTCCCAATTCAAAAAATCCATTCAATATATTGTCCTCAGATAGAGGACATACCAGATATTAATCTGATAAGAACAGATACTAACTAGTTCTTAGCCCGAAGGCCGAGATGCGATGCGGCGGGCAGTTCTTTAGATGTGGACAGCCTATTCCTTCTTCGTAGTCTGTTCTAAATATGGAGGCTCTTTGGGAGCCAGTTAATTTGGGGTGACCCTGTTGGTATTTGAAAAACTGGTGACAAAGCTGCCAGACTCACAGCAACACACCAGCCACCACACTATGAGAAAATGACAGAAGTGTTATTAAATAGATGTATCATTAAATCCCTTCCTTGTTGAGCCAGCATGTATTTGTTGAGCATCAGCTAAATTCTGGGATTAGAAAAATTAAATGAAATGCCTGCTCGTCTTGATAACCTAACAGTCTAGTTAAAACTCAAATAAGTAAAAATGATACAAGGTGTGTACCAGCTACCTAAAGAACAGAAAGGACCCATCTTTTCAGCTTGAAAGGATTTAAGGAAGAGGTTAATTTTGGAGCTGAGCAGAAAGTACCCCCAGTTGGAGAGGCAGATTGTCATCCCACTGGGTTTGTATTGTGAGCCCGGGCCTCACTCCGCATTTCTTGCTAGCAGACCAGGGTAGGAAACACACTTTGGATTAAAGAACACCTCTCCTTACTAGTGCGGGCAGTAAGTACAACTCTGAGACTGAGGGTACATGAAGAAGAAGAGAATCTTGGAGCCAGATAAATCTGGCTCAAATTCTATCTGATTTGGTAGCCTACCATGATGTGTACACGTTTATCACAAGAGGAAATTGAAGGAGTGGGATACAGAAACTTTGAATACGATTTTGAACTTCTTTTGCATCTTTTAACTATTTTTAAATGAAAGGTACAAGCAGTCCTTGGATTACAAAGGGAAATTCTCTTCTGTTCCTTCCTTTTCTGTCTTGAAGTTGAATTTACATGTAATTCAGCACAGTTCGTTTGTGCCTAATGTTAGTTAGTGAAATGTTTGTTTTAGCACACAGTGCAGTTTTCTATGCACAAAAAGCATTAAACACTTTCATATAGACTAAAACATCTTTAACATAAAAAATAACAAAGAAAACCAAACTCACTGCATTGAGTAATGAGAAAAGAGACTCCAACTTTTGATGGAACTACAAGAATCTATGGCCATATACAATCTACTAGACTAACCCTTTCTTTGTTAGGTTTTGGAATCTGAGGCAGAATAATGCCATTATGTAGGCTTAAAGGCCTGAAGTTAAATAGGGGAAATTATGACAGGGCATTAATTATTTTCTGTGTTTCAGATTCTAAATATTCTTTCCTCTCCTTTCAAACTCTGCTCCCCTCCAGCCATTAGTGGATTCTGTGAGTTCCCCATGTTCTTCAGATAAACTCCTTTTGTTCTTAACATAAGGAAATCTGGCTTCTGTGCCTGCAGTAAAAGAACCTGATCTAAGTAACTCCTTCACAGAGTTTTTACAAGGACAAAATGTAATATAGATCAAGCACCTAGGAGGGAACAGGGTATAAAACCTATCAAGAATAGAGTTGTTATGATTAAATTGTTTTGAATTTTT
Organism: Tenrec ecaudatus; assembly: GCF_050624435.1. NCBI lineage: Eukaryota > Metazoa > Chordata > Mammalia > Afrosoricida > Tenrecidae > Tenrec > Tenrec ecaudatus. The sequence continues at coordinate 93,001,139 of NC_134537.1, forward strand.
GGGAGATTTAGAGATAAAATATAAGGCAGAGAATAAGAATCCAGTGTATTGGAACTGATGCTGAGTCCAATTCACATGTAGGCCAGAACTCATTTTTAAAAACTTTTATAATGAGACAGAAAGAGTCTCATTCAGACCACACACTGAAAAATCTTTAGTCTTTCTTTTTAAAAATGTGATCCATTTTTGAAAAATGACAGTTCCTTCAGAGCACGTTTTGGCCCCATATCCCTATATTCCTGTTATTGTCCTTTCATAAATCTCTCCATCACCATTTCCTGCCCATGACAATAAACTGAATTATATTAAAATTTTGGTAATGTAGTTATCACAAAATGCTATGACACTGATACAGCCCATGTGCTTAAGTGAGGTTTGGAAAAGTCAAGTGACTTGCTTTTGTTCTCACAGTTTTTAAGTTGCAGAGCCAAGTCTTGAGCTCCATTCATGTTAAACTATAACAGATGCTAATATTGATTCAAAGAATATTTCACTGTCTTATTCTTGAAAGCATGTCTTGGATTTGCTAAAGTGAAATATTTAAATACAAAGCATTTTGAAATGTATAAAAACCACATAAATCAAAGGCATAACATTTTCCCAGGCAAATATCACATAATTTATACAAAGTCAACTTTGTGACCATAACCAGTTTCTTGGGTGACGGCAGAATTATTTTTCATGGAACCATGCATTGACATGCTGTGGTGACAGATGTCACGCTTATTCTTGTTCCCTTACCAGTGGAATTAGCCTTTCTAGTGGATTCACCAGCTGGAAGACCTCTTTCTAAAACTTGAAATGAACTCAGTTATGAAGATAAGTTCCAGAGTAATGCTACTAGGATTCTCATTCCTAAATGGACAGGTTAATTTGAAAAATGAGTTTAAACATGTTTCACAAATTAGTGGGTGGCTGTAGACAAGTTCCCCCAGTACTACAGTTGGGTTAGTCTTATTAGCATGTCTTCAACAAGAAGTGAAACAGTTTAACCAAACCAATGGGTTCTGAGAGGGTCTTCTGGGCTAGTTAAAGCCAAGGCATAGAGATTAGCTCCAGAGGTTGTGGGATCTGCTATTTGACATTTTGGAGGGGTAGTCTTGATAGATTTTCTCAGATGCCACAAGTTGATTATTGGACTTATTATGAAGAAGTTGTAAGAAAATTGAAGATTGCATTGGTGAGAAAAAGTTTTTAAAAAGCTGTGCTGAGGAATTTGTTTGTCCTTGAATTTTTTTTGGCTCATTTTTTAAGAGTAGTAAAGGCTGTCTATGAGCCTTTCATTGAGAACCTGACCCCATCAACCCTGTGTCTCTGATATTTCTCCTGTAGAGTCCTTTTGTTCCTCCATTTTAAAGACCCTTAAAAATATGATTTGGGTCTCTCTGGGATACCCAAACTGCTGCTCCGGCACAGTGTAAATCAGAGTACACAATTCTCCCTGGAGGGGCGAGAGTGGTGGGACTAAAGGCATCAGTAATGTACAGAATGGAAGATGTGTTGAGAGATAAAAGCTTTACATGGTGATTTTTTTTTCATAAAGATGTATGTGATTTGTAGCGACCTGAGTGCTTTTTGGCTTAGCCTTGTACAAATGAGAAATCAGTATCTGATAAAAAAGGCAACCTAATATCAGTGGGTACAAAAGTACTCAACGAATGATAATTAATTTGTTATCGGGAGAAAAAATATAAAAGGCTCAACCACACACATGCAAAGCACTCACTTATTTTAAAGCAAAAAAGAAATTCATTAAAGGATTACAGAAAAAGAATGAAAGAATTAATTAGATATATTTTGGGGTGAAAATGTATTTCTAACGATGACTTAAAACTAATACCATATTAGTTATTAGATTGATAAATTTGATAAAATCAATATTTTAAAAATTATGCATGATCAACAAACAGATGCACACACACACGCACACGCTAGACAAATTAAAAAGGTAAATGATAGACTGAGAAAAAGATATTTTACTAATTCTATCACGTACGTAAGGTTGTTGCTTTTAGGTGCTACCAAGTTGGTTGCAACCCATAGTGACCCTATGCACAACAGAGTGAAACACTGCACATCACTGTGCATAGTCCATATTGTTCTCACCGTGCCATAGTCAGTCCATATTGTTCTCACCGTGCCATAGTCAGTTCATATTGTTCTCACTGTGCCATAGTCAGTCCATATTGTTCTCACCGTGCCATAGTCAGTCCATATTGTTCTCACTGTGCATAGTCAGTCCATATTGTTCTCACTGTGCCATAGTCAATATTGTTCTCACTGTGCCATAGTTAGGCCATATTGTTCTCATGGTGCCATAGTCAATATTGTTCTCACGGCTGAGCCCACTGCTGCATCCACTATGTCAATCAATCTCTTTTTTCTCGAGTAATATTTTTATTGATATAGTTTACTCATTCCAGTATATCCCTTCCCTTCCCATACAGTTCTGTTGTTCAGTCCCATTGGGTGGGGCTATACCATCATCCATGTTACCAACTCCCTCTCCCCCCATGTCTCCCACCCCCTCACTTCTCATACTACTATTGTCAGTGTCTCTGAGGGGGCATCTATCCTGTGTCAATCCATCTTGATAAAGGCCTTCCTCTTTTTCTCTGTCCTCCATTTTACTCAGCATGAAGTTCTTCTCCAGGGACAGGTCTCTCCTGACAACAGGACCAAAGTATGTTAGACAAAGTCTAGCTGTCCTTGTCTCCAAGGAGCCCTCTAGTCATACTGCTCCCAAGATGGACTGGTTTGTCCTTTTAGCAGTCCACGGTATTTTCAAGATTCTGTAACAGCAGCACAATTCAAATGCATTGATTTTTTCTGTCTTTCATATTCACTGTCCAACTTTCACATGCATATGGGGCAATGGAGAATACCATGGCTTGGGTCAGGCATAACTTGGTCCTCAAATTAATATCCTTGCTTTTCAATAATTTAAGATGTCATGTGCAGATTTACATAATGCTTTATGTATTTTGATCTCTTGATGACTGCTTACATGAGCATTGATTGTGGATCCAAGCAAGGCAAAATCCTTGACAACTTCAATCTTTTCTCCATTTATCACGATGTTATCTATTTGTCCAGTTGTGAAAATTAGGGTGTTTTTTTACATTGAATTGTAATCCATCCTAAAGACTTCTCCCTTGATTATCATTGGAAAGTGCTACAAGCCCTTACTTTCAGCCAGCAATAACATGTCTTGTACATATTGCAGGTTATTAATAAGACTTCCTCCCATCCTGATGCTATGTTCTTCTTAATGCAAACCAGCATCTCTGATGATTTGTTCAGCATACAGATTGAATAAGAATGGTGAGAGAATGCAACCCTATCATGCACCTTTCCTGATTTTAAACCATGCAGTATGCCTTTGTACCATACATACAACGATCATTTGATCCATGTACAAATTCCAAATGTACACAACGAAGTGTTCTGGAATTCTCATTCTTCTCAAGATTATCTATAGTTTGTTATGTTTCATCAGTTGAATGCCTTTGCATAGTCAATGAAACACAAGTAAATATCTTGCTGGTATTCTCTGCTTTCAGCCAAGATCCATCTGACATCAGTAATGACGTCCTTTGTTCCATATCCTCTTCTGGATCTGGCCTAACCTCTGTCAGCTCCCCATTAATGTACCTCTACAACTGTTTTTGGATGATCTTCACCATGATTTAACTTGCATGTGATATCAACAATACTGTTCTATAGTTTGCGCATTCTGATGGGTCACCTTTCCTTGGAATTGGTACAAATGTGGATCTCTTCCATTGAGATGACCCAGTAAGCTGTCTTCCACAGTTCTTGGCATAGAGGAGTGAGCGCTTCCAGAGAATACAATCTGATTATTTTGCACAGTAATGATATATTTCTGGCAGTACTGACTGCTGAGACATGAGGCAAGGATAAAACTGGGTGTGATATTTATTGTGATGTGTCTCTTTGGCTGGGCCAAAAATTTCAGTGCTTTAGCAGTTATGTAATGGTGTAATTGGGCAGTTTTAACATGCATGAACGATGTAGTGACCCTGCATTTTGTGATCCGATGTGGTCACACTATTTTTGTGTCACATTTATTTTCAAATAATGACCTAATCTTTGGACCCTAACCCTTTAGATAAGTGAGGACAATGAGTAAATGGTTCTTAGACAGAGTCCATTTATGAAAAAGCTCATCCACAACACACACACACACACACTTCGAAACTACACTGAATTACTATTTTTCCTCTCATATTGCCAACATCTTCAGGATTTGAGAATAGCAAAGGGATATGGGTACTATGATGAATTTTGCTTGGAGTGCAAATGAGTACAAACAGCATGAATGAACTTTTTAATACATACCAAAATTATGGTATTTTCAATGGCCTCATATGAATGTGAAATTTGATCATTGAATACGAAGACTAAAGAAGAGTTGATGTGTTTGAATTATGGTCCTGGCAAAGACTATCGAAAGTGCCATGGATTTCAGAAAGGACAAATAAACCCGTCTTGAAAGACTTATGGTCAGAGTGTTCCTTAGAGTCAGGGATGACAAGACTTCGCCTTTCCATATTTTGGACATGTTGTCAGGAGCTGTCAGTGCCCGGAGAAGGACATCATGCTTGTCAATGTGAAGGCCATCAAATAAGAGGAACACCTCCGTGAGATGGAGTGCTCCAGGGGCTGTCACAATGGGCTCAAACACAGGACAATGGTAAGGACCGTGCAGGACCGGGCACGGTTTCCTTCAGTTGGGCATAGGGTTACTGTGGGTCAGGACCGACTTGATTGCATTTAACAGCAGCAACAGGCCTTTTCGCTCAGCAAGTATCATTCCAAAAAGTTCTCCTACAATTATGTGTATTCACAGACATATGAAATAACTCGCGATTTCAAGAATTAGAAGCAACTTAATATTTCATTCAATTGTGAAGAAAAGAATCAAGAAGGAGGAGGAGGAGATGGAGGAGAAGAAACAGAGAGGGAGAGGAAGAGAGAAAAAAAGGAGAAAAGAGGAAAGAAAAGGGGAGACCTCAGTCAGTGTAAGACATGACAAAATAATAGTAATTTATAAATTATCAAGGGTTCATGAGGCCGGAAGGGTAGCAGAGGGAGGGAGGAAAATGAGGAGCTGATATCAAGGGCTCAAGTAGAAAGAAAATGTTTTGAGAATGATGATGGCAACAGATGTACAAATGTGCTTGACACAATGATGGATGGATGAATTGTGATAAGAGTCATATGAGCCCCCAATAAAATGATTTTTAAAAAAGAAATAAAAAAGAAACATTTCATTTGCTAATATGGAAGTTACTTCAAAATATATTAAGGAGAAAAGGCCAAGTACAGGAACAATGTGTATGATGCATTGCATTTATGGCTAACAGTGGGTAGGTCAAAGGAGAATGCATTCTGAAATGTACAAATATCTTTTCCTGCATATGTATACAAACATTCTCAAAACGCATATAAAAACTGGTAATGAGATTGAACTATGGAATTATATGACATATGAATTAACCCCCAAGCAATAACAAATTAAAAGACAAAAATCCCATAGATCCAGAAATGGGTTTTGGGCTCTCACTAAATCCTAGTTCCAACTTAAGAACAATTCGTTTTTACATCATGGTCCTGCTTGATACTCACGCTCAGGAAGAAAACACAGAAAGACATGGGTGCTATAGCAAAATGTGGTGAAGAATGGACATGGTTCTTGGCTAGCAAATAAAATAGCGTCTGAGGTCTAACAAGCAATCCTCTAAGTGAGATGTCATCTAAGTTCACATGAAAGAAGCAAACCATCATCAGTCACTAAAGATGGTGAACCATATAATCTGAAGTCGAAGGAGGGACTGGTATCAGAGTCTAAACTGTGAGAATCCGGTGTACAGAAGGTTACAGTTGACAGTGGGAGCCCAAGAGTCATTTGTGGAACTACATAGGAAATAAGTCTCCGGAGAATTCCATCTATCTACAATTGAGGGAGGGGAGGAAGGTGGCTACTAAACAGAGGGCTTTGGAGAAATGAGTATAATAGAAAATCAACTGTGTAAATCTGACGTAAACAGTTAAAACTTTGTCAGCTGATCCTCCTATGATGCATGCTGGGCCTGATCTGGTTTCCAAACTTTTTTTTGTATTGTTTTGTTTGTTCATATTAGGGTGTATCTCAGAGGTGTCATGTCACTGGAAGTCACCCTCCTGAAGCTGTGTTATATGTTTTTCCATTCTTTGATATATGAAATCCAGGATTGACGAACCTATAGAGGCAGCATGTAGAATAAGCATTTCGGGGGGAGAGGAGTACAGTGGTGGGGATTGTGGGATATAATGTTAAGTGCCCCTGTAGAAAAAGAATGTTTGAAAATGGATGGTGGTAGAAATTGTACAATTCTCCTTGATGTGATTGAATTTTGGAATGATATGATATATATTAAATTAAAAATTTTTAATGAGTAGTAGGATAATCTATTGAGGAGTGGCTGGAAATTTTGGGGTTGGGGAGAAAGGGAACATTTTAACTGTATTCTAGTTTGTGTTTTTTGAGCTACTTGGTTAGTTAAAAAATAATTACAATAACAATGTCAAACAAGAAAAAATGAAGTTCTTGTCTTTTATGGAAGACACAAAAAATTAAGGCCTTCCATGTTTCAGCATTCTAAAGAGAATAATTAAAAGCATATTCAGAGTACATATAGTTTATGAAGTAACTTACTCTTTCATCCTTCAATACTGCCCCATTGCTCCATTAATTCTTCAAACCATGTAGGAAGCTGGTTTTGTTATCCTCATTTCATAGATGAGAAGACTGAGCCTCCGAGGTTCAAGATCCTGATCTCACAGGCATGAACAAAAGGCTGGAAGACAAAATTGAGGCTCTTAACTCTGGAAGGTTTTCTTTCCATCACACCCTTGGGCTGTTGATCTTGGCTGACAGCCTGGGTGGCTGCACCCGACATGTTCCCATTGTCCTGTGGAATATACATCCCATGCTAATTCTCTAGGGTGATGACAATTCAAATGTTCGTGTCAACTGTGCTCCAGCGAAAAACTTCTGGAGACCCTTTTTGGTGCAGAAACACAATGCTGATATCTTAATGCAATATGACTCTGAAACGATGAACACCTAATTTCAAAACCCTGAACTCCGAGTAAAAACACATCTGTGATACTTAACTAGTTAGACAAACTATGCCCCATCTGGACAGCTCTGTGACAAGTGCTAAGGCAGGAAGTTGCGAAACTTGAATGATATTGAATGATATGTGCATAGATGGGGAAAGAGGAACAGAGGAGGCTGTAAAAAATTCAATCATTCAAGATGTTTGAAACGTTTCACTGCAGAGAAGACAGATAGTATTAGTTCTGGGAAGAATTTTGGAGAAGGCAAAATTCGCACATTTTACAGATATATATGGAAATTTAATAGGTCTATGTGCTAGGTCTTGTAAGTACTCCACTGATAACTTATTGAATTCACACATGAGCTTTATGTGGTAGATAACAATGATGTTGACACTTTGATAATATTCCTTTAAAAATCATTTTATTGGGGGCTCATACAACAACACAATCCATATATACATTAAGTGTGTAAAGCACATTTGTACATTCATTGCCTTCATCATTCTCAAAACATTTGCTCTCCACTTAAGCCTCTGGCATCAGCTCCTCATTCCCCCACCTCCTAATATCCCTTTTATTATATGGATAAATTTAAGCAACTTCCTAACTAAGGTTACACAGCTAGCAAGGGTGTTTGAATCCAGATCGACTGGCTTTGTTAAATGACTTGTCCAATGCAGAAGGAAGGAAAAACAGGAAAATGGAATTTCTTTTGTTATCTGGGTACGTGGTCAAGTTACCACCTTCTGTTTTATTTTCAGACCAGCAACCCTGATGTTGAAAGGTGCTTTAAACAGAGCTCATGAGAATGAAAGCCTCTTATCACTTTGGCCCCCAACTCATCAGGTGACTATCTCTTCTGAACTACAACCTGCTCCTATCTTTAACATTCCCTCTTGTCAATTCTAGTTAAATAAACTATACTAAGTCTTGGGAAGAATAATATTAATCAACGAGGAAAACTTTCTCACCTCTGTACTAATTTTCTTGAATTGCACTAAAAAATTACTAGGTGGATTAATGCAGCAGAAATTGATTTTATCATAGTTCAGGAGAAAAGTCAAAAAGTAGGGTTCCTTCTATCTGAGGACACCGAGGGAGAGGCTTTCCTATGCCTCTCTCCTAGCTCCTGGTGGTTGCCAGCAATCTATGGCATTCCTTGTCTCGGAGCTGCGTCACTCCCACCTTTGCCTCCATCTTCTATGCCGTTCTTCTTCCTTTGGGCTACGTGTCTCTACTCTTATCTTCTTATTAGTCATAATGGATTTGTGGCCAATTCGAATGCAGTATGACCTCATCTTCCTTCAACTAGTCCATCTGCTAATATTTTCTTTCCATAATCCGAAGTTCTGAGTGGTTTGATTTTTGAGGTGGTAGCAGGAGTACGCTATTCAACCCAGAACAGTCTCTTTCCATACGTAATTGCATTTGATTGCCGCAAAAATATTTGCTGTATTATTATTCCAATTCCGGCAATAAAACACTGTGCCTCAGGTAGATTATATAAACTTTAAAATCACAAAGCTAATAAGAGGCAAAACTGGGATTTGGATTCAGGGCTATTTGATTGTAAAGGCTAGACTTAAGTAACAGCGATGTATTCCTTTTCAGAAAGTATTCTGAATCCCTTAGCTACTTTCATATGGTGGGATCATTCAAATCCTAACATTTACGTGTTTATCCTTTTGAGATTACCCAAACTTAGGAGCATGTATTTTCAGATGACAAAGAGGTGGCCTCTTTTTTTCTAGCCACTCTCCTATCTCCGCCAGCCATCAGAGATGGACTTTAACCAGTCTGTCCTTACACAAAACTGACCCAGAAGCAGGAGTAATTGAGCACCACATTCTAGGCCAAGAGAAAATAACTCAAAAATAAGAGCATCACTCCCAAAGGGAAATAGTTTTTTTTATTGGCATCAAACTACATATCCTTCTCATTTCTACAGCAGTGAGCAATTATTCTAAATCACTGAGTTCAGATAGTGCGTCTTATTAAAAAGATCCAAATTATGAGAGAAAGCCATGGATTTGGTTTTTGGGCTTTGTTTTTTTAAACAAAAGCAACATGGATTTCTGGATGCCCGTGAACCAGTTTGCTCTCTGGTGCGGGTCCTCCCCTTTGCTCTCCCACACTGGACTTTCATGGCTCATCTAACTCAGCCAACAGACTTCTTTGAAATCGATCTCATGTCACTAAGCAGCAGGCCAGCATATAGTATGAATACAGTCACATGATGCACATTCCCAAATACTCTCTTGGACAGCGAACAAAGAGGATAAATGAAAACTTCAGTGCAAGGTCTCAAAAGAAACCAGGGATCTGAGCGAAACTCCAACAGGTAAATAGCAGAGTGAGGCTGCAGGCATTTTATTGGATGGGTTTATTTCAGCTGAAGTTCAAATGACACTGAAGGAAGAGAGCACGTGCCTTTGAACAACTCTTTTCCTTTCCCTCGTCTGCTATTTATTTATTAATGTTGAGTGTCCATTGCCTTAAGATTTAACCTTGGCTTGGGACACAAAACAGAGAGAACAACAACAATAAAACTTTTTTTTTTTAAAAAACAACGTGTTGCTCTCAAAGAACTTAAATCTTGATGTAATCATCTAAACACAGTGAAAAATACTGCCATAAGTCCATTCCGACTCATAGTGGCCCACAGAACAGGGTAGAACTTTCCCTGTGGGTTTCCTAGATTATAACTCATTTTATTTCATTATTATTTTAAAAATAATTTTATTGGAGATTGTAACTCTTTATGAGAGTAGAAAACCTCCTCTTTCTCCCACGGAGGAGTCATGTTTTCAAACTGTTGACCTCTGGTTAGCAGCCCAACGTGTAACTCACTATCCCACCAGGGCTTCCTGAATAGCAATAACGTCGTAAATAGAGGTTGTCAAGTTAGGTGCGCCACCCTCTCAAGTGCTGTGGTGCTTCCATATCCTGAAGAGTCGTCCTCGTTTTCATTGCTCTTGTGCTGTATCTAGCATGGAATACTTTTATAGGAGCCCTGGTGGTGCAGTGTTTACTCATTAGCAGGCTAACTGCAAGGTCAGCAGTTTGAAACCACCTGATGCTCCAGAGGAGAAAGATGGGGCTTTCTAGTCCTATACAAATTTTCACTCTCAGAAGCTGAAAGGTGCAGATGTAGCCTGTCCTATAAGGTGGTGGTGAGTTGGCATCAACTCGATGGAAGTAAGGTATGGGTCTGTGTGTGTGTGTCTTCTGATAGCATGCCCAAAGATGAGAGAGAACGTGCCATCATCCTCATTACTAAGGACCATTCTGGCTGTACTTCTCCTCAAGAAAGATTTGTTTGTTCTTCTGGCAGTTCATGGTACATTGAATATTTTTGGCTAATCCTATATTTCAAATGCATTTTTTCTTCTTCTATCTTCCTTATTTATTGTCCAACTTTTGCTTGCATATGAAATTATTGAAAACACCAAGGCTTGGGACAGGTGCACCTGTCCTCAAATTCACATCCTTGCTCTTCAGAAATTTAAAGAGGTCTTCTGCAGCCAATTTGCCCAAACAATTGATTTGATTTATGACCACTGCTTCCATGAAAGTTGATTTTGGATAAAGCAAAATGAAATCTTTGACTACTACAACCTTTTCACTATTTATTATGTTGTTGTTTATTGGTCCAGTTGGGAGGATTTCTTTTATTTCTTTTAATCATTTTATTGGGCGCTCTTACGCCTCTTATCACAATCAATCCATCCATCCATCCATTGTGTAAAGCACATTTATACATATATTGCCATCACCATTTTAAAAGAATTTTCTTTCTACTTGAACCCTTGGTATCAGCTCATTTCCCCTCCATCCGCCACCCTCCCTTCCTCATGAACCCTTGATAATTTATAATTTTTTAAAACAATTTATTGGGGCTCATACAATTCTTATCACAGTTCATACATATACATACATAAATTGTATAAAGCACATCTGTACATTCTTTGCCCTAATCATTTATTTCTCCTCTTTTCTTTTTTTACATTTTATTAGGGACTCATACAACTCTTATCACAATCCATACATATACATACATCAATTGTATAAAGCACATCCATACATTCCCTGCCCCAATCATTCTCAAGGCATTTGCTCTCCACTTAAGCCCCATTGCATCAGGTCCTCTTTTTTTCCCCTCCCTCCCAATTTATAATTTTTTTCATGGGATTTTGGTTTTAACATTGAGTTATAATCCATACTGAAGGCTACAGTCTGATCTTCAGTGAATACCAATTGCATGTAAGAATATGATATTGTTTGATAATTTCTGCATTCTGTTTGGTCATCTTTTTTTGGAATGGGTACAAATATGAATCTTATCCAGTTGCTTAGCCAGGCAGTTTCTATCAAATTTCTTAGCACAGACTAGTGAGTCCTTCCAGTGCTTCACCAGCTTGTTGTTCTCTCCATTGGAGTTCTATCAATTGCTGTAGTCTTACTTTTCGTTAATGCCATTAGTAAGCTTAGGACTTTTCCTTCAGGATCAAATGTTCTTGATCAGACGCTACCCTTGAAAGGGCTAAATATGAATCCGTTCTTTTTGGTGTACTGATTCTGCGTGTCCTTGACCTCTTCTTTTGAAGCTACCTGCATCACTCAGTGTTTTGTCTATGGAATCCTTCAATATCACAACCCGAGTCTTGACATTCGCTTGAGGGCTATCAGAGTGTGAGATGCCGCGGGGGATCTCTCTTTGGCATCTTCATTCAAGTTCCTTGCACATTTCATCACAATACTTTCCTTCATTTTCTCAAGCTGTCAGAGAAACTGGGTCCAGGGGGAAAACACAATGTTTGGTCAAGTAGGAGGTCAGCATAAAAAGTGGAAGACCTCGAGGCTACTGTTTGATACGGGGGTAGAACAATGGGCTCAAAGGTAACAGTAATTGTAAGTATGGTGCAGAACCAGGTTGTATTTTGTTCTGTTGCACATAGGGTCCCCATGAGTTAGAATTTACTTGACACTACCTAACAACACAACAGTCTTGCCTACGTTGCCGATCTTCATGCATTCCATGTCATTTTTACCACTTCCAATTTTCCTGGATTCATACTTTATATATTCTACATTCTAATTATAAAAGCAGCTAGTAGTTGTTTCTTTAAATCTTGAATCATGATCTATCAGCAATGAAAAGTTCCCCAAACTTTATTCCAGCTATGCCATTATGGTAGACTCTACTTTGAGAAGGCAACACTTTCTCAGTCAACCTGAAGGCTTCACCTTTCAACATTGTATCTTTCAATGTCCTGCTGCTATTCATAAGGTTTTTAATGTCTGGTCCCTCAAGTGGACAACTGAATTATGCTTTGGAGTTTGTTCTCAGTCTGAAAGCTTCACTGAACCTTAGTTACCACGTGTGACCCTGGGCTGGCGTTTGAAAAACCAGTGACAAAGCTTCCAGCATCACAGCCACACACAAGTCACCACAGTATGAAATAAACCTGTTGACACACAAGTGGTGAAAGTTATATATTAGAAGGTGGTATGTGTGGCAGAGAAAAAAAATTAAGTAAAGGTTGGTTCTAAGGGTTAAGAATTTAAGGGCTTGGCTCAAGGAAAGCTACTGTGAGATGTTGACACTTGAATACAACTTGAAGGAATGGAGGGAGAAAGGAAAGGCGGCACACTGCAGAAAAGCATTTCAAACAGTGGGTCGAACCGATGCTAAAGCTGGGATGGAGAGGAGTGGCCAGTGGACCCACGTGACTGGAACAGAGTGAGGTGAGAGTGGCTGGAGGAGGAAGGAGTTACTCTAGTGACTTGTAGGCTAAGAGGGCTTAACATACTGTTTATACCAGGAGAACAGCATCATTCATAACTCTTGACATCATTTATGATACACTCTGGTTTTGTCAATGCTTCTTTATGTCCGTGATCAAATTAAATCCTAAGCCGCGATGTAGAGCAGTTGAACACATACTATCCACCTTTTGGAAATGAGGAATCTGATTCAGAGAAATATTAAATAAATGACCAATTCCACCAAGAGTCATTTGACTTGGATTTGATGCAATGCCCCTTCTCTAGCCCTTTGCTCTATCATGTGATTCTACCCTCAACTACCTGTGCTTTAACATTAGGTGGCAAAAGAAGTGACAAAATGCTAGCTGTATTCTTAGCAATTTTCTGGGATCTTTTAATACAGTCCCACTCTTACATTCCTTGGTTCATTTCACTCTTCAGGACTGCAAACGTGTTTAGTTGCCATTAACAGCACTTTCAGTGTGAGGACAAGAGATGACACAGTATGGGTTTGTGTTAGTCCAGGTAGACTAGAGAAACAAATCCAGGGTGACTCATATGTCTATAAGAAAAAGCCTTAGTGCAACAGCAATTGAATATTGAAAAACAGCCCAGCCCAGTCCAGATTAAGTCCATAAGTCCGATATTAACCTATATATCCGACACCAATCCATAAAGTCCTCTTCAGACTCATGAAACACATGCAAAGATGCTGAATGTAGGAAGATCACAGGCCAGTGGGTGGGAAGTCTTGTGGATCCAGTGGCATTGTCAGCATCTCAGCGCTGGCAGGGGTCTCCACATGGCTTCTCCAGCTCCCAGGGCTGCATCAGGGTAGGTCCATGTGGCTTCTTAGAAATGTCTCCCAGGGAGTGAGCAGAGATAGAAAGTGTCTCCCACCTCCAGGAATTCCCAGAATCCTGAGGAGACTTTTCAGCCATGCCCACACAGAGGGCTCATTGACTATGACCCAATTGACAGATTAGACTCCATCCCTTCACTCTTAATCCTCTCAAGTCCCAAAGTGATACCAGACTATGTAACTACCAAAATGTTCATCTAGTAACCAAAAAGCTGGTAGCTTGAAGCTACTCAGCAGCACAGTGTAAGAAAGGGCCTGGTGAAGTTATCATAAAGATTATAGCCAAGAAAACCCCGTGGGGAAGTTCTACTCTGTAACATGTGCTATCTCCATGCGATGAAATTGACTAGACAGTAAAACTAAAGATGTGAGCAGCACTCCCCGGACTTCAGTCAAGTAGTGACTTCCATTACCTACCATCTGCCTTCCCCTTGACTTTGCATCTTATTTCTAGCTCGATACTTGACCTCTGAACTCAATGAAGAAGTCTATTTCCCCTGTTTGGGTTCTCCACCTTCCCTCGATAGAAATATGGTTTACATCATTGGTTTGGTAAATGACTGGTGCAAAGCAACCCTGACTTGGGACGTCACTCCAGCTTGATTTACCTGGCAGGCATCTCAGCTACCCCTGTGTTCTCCGGCTCCATTTCCCATGCACAGTAAGAGATGGAGCAGCTCCCTTCTATGTACATCTCTCTAGCCTGGAGATATTACCTCAACCCCTGAGACAACTGCAATCAATCTGAGATTTTTGTGCATATTTAAAATCATAGCCCTGGGCTCTGAGCTTTCTTTCTCTTGTACATTGATAATTTCTCCCACAGGCCACTAAGCCTGTGCCAATTTGATGAATGGTATCTTCAGAAATGGACACTCATTAAGCAAACAGATTTACTAAGCAAATCTGTTATGGGCTAAGCAAATGTCATCTTATGTAATCCTTCTTTGTGATGAGCTGCAAGAGGAAGGCAGCTGCTTTCTCAACAGACTCTATGTCTGAGGTCAGTGCTGCCAATCATGGAGAAGGTCACTGCCATGCACTGTCTCGCGCCCCACCTCGGACTCCTGCGTTTAGCAAGCAAATGTGAGAATCCTCGAAGTTACAGAATTCAGAGCTCAGGCAACACACTGTCGGTGTCCTCAATCACCAGGTGATCTTGTTTCTGACATTGCAGCCAGTTTTGCCACTGAGACTGCTCTGAATCAAATCTCTTCTGCTTCCTCTGCCACTTCCAAACCTGGATTATCTTGGATCACCGTGGTCTCTTGTCTAAAGATTTAAATATTTATTTTGAAGAGTGTTATTGACTTGCAGTTCACATGGCATACAGCTCCAGAGCTCACTCACATTAAGAAGAGCTGTGCAATCGTCACCATCGTGCATATTAGGGCATTGTCTCTGTTCTTGTGTGTGTCGTTATTAGCTCTCCGTTTCCCTGACCTTCCTCACCACAGCTCCGGGGAGTCGTTAACCTACTTCTTATCCCTAGAGATTCCCCATCCGGATTTCATGTACAGCAAACATTCAAAACAACAGCAACACAAAATAAATAATAACAAAGCAAAAGAGATAATCTCCATCAATTGTTTCTCTATATTTGCCTACCTTGTGCTTCATATACTGGAAAACATACAAAATACAAATACAAAAAGTCAGAAATTACATATATAAGAAAGAAAGAAGTGACCCACAACAATATTAAAATAAACCAGAGAGAGACTTTTGTCGAGAAAAAAGCAGGGCTTATTAAAAATTAGAATAGATTTAAAATGGGTCAAAAAGGGAGAGCAGATGATCAGGCATTACATCTTAACCCAATTCCATCTTCCATAACTGAATTTACAATCCTCTCTATCTGATAGGACAGTGATTCACATCCCTTGACTACGGTCAGAGGGGATTTACCAGAGACTTCATTCTTGTAGAGACCCTGAAAGGAATTTTGGGCTCCCGCTGTTATTTATAACCCTCTGACAACTGGGTGGTTTTAATTTATGCTCTGATCCCATTCCATCCTTTGGATTTGGATTTGATTATTTATCATTCTTGGATCACACAGGTTGGTGCGCTTCTTCCACGTGAACTTAAGTGATGCCTCATTTAAATGGCCGCTTGTTGGAAGACAAGCCTTTAAGACCCCAGATCCTATTCTTTTTGACCGCTGGGCACCATCTGCATTCTCACCACACTTTGCTGTGGCGCCCATATCTTCAGCGATCCCTCCAGGATGGCGAGCATTGAGCAGGGCCACCAGAAGAACTAAATGCTTTTGGACTGAGGCTAGAATTAAGTGTCATCCCCAAATCTATTCACTTGTCTATTCTTCTGGTTCTCTTAACCCACAGTTACTAAACTTCCTGTGGAGGAAACTGAGTCATCCTTTGTCTCTTAATGTAAGATACAAGCATCATGCATGTGCAATCTCAATATACCTCAGCATTAATCAAGGTCATGAGAGGAAATCCCCGGAGTGGGGTAGGCCAGATTCACGTGTTCTCCATGTGTGCTTTCTGTTTCCTGATTTCGTCCTTAAAACAATATTCTCCGACTTTTGCAGTAAATTCAGCATGGATGGAATATCTTTACTTGTACAACTGCTGGCTTTGAACTTTGAGATGAATGCCACACGGTGTCATTATCGGCAGGTGTCGTCCTGCTGGTTATGACTTGGCGACCCCATGCACTGCAGGAGGAACCACCATCTGGCTCCTGCACAATCCTGAAACCTGTTGTGCCTGAGCCCATGGGTGCAGCCACTGTGTCAGTCCATCTTACCTAGGGCCCTCCCCTTTTCATTGACCCTCTACCAATCACGATGTCTTTCTCTAGGAATTGGTCTTTCTTGGTATCACGTCCAAAATACGCAAGATGAATTATGTGCTTCCAACTCAAAAGCCAACATGTAAAAAAAATTCCCCTTAACAAAGAGAATGTTGATGGAGGGCAATTCCACAGAAAACACAGATGCAAAGCAAAGTTATCCAGGTTAGAAAGAGTCACAAATAAGAGCTTTCCCACCTTAATAAGTAGACTTTTTTAAATGAAGAAATTAAAAACAGTTAAGTATCCATTAACATTTAGAGTATACTTCTTTCTATGAAAAAAATCCAAGGACTATACAAGGGGGTATCCCCCACAAAATGGGGATTTTCCCCCAAAGCTATGCATTTAATTTTTTTCTTTTACAAAACAACCTTATTACCTTCAAAGGACTCTCCATTACACTTAATACATTTGTCAAATCTGTGATTCCATTCTTGAAAACATTTTTCAAACTCATCTGTTTGGATGGCTGACAGCACCTCCCTCATTTTGTTTCTTTGCTTCACCTCTTCTACAGTGTCAAATCACTGTCCTTTCATGTCCCTCTGCATTTGCAGAGGGAAAAAGAAGTTGCACCATGAGGTCAAGTGAGCAAAGTGTGTGGGACAAGAGGGGTGTGCCATTTTTTGGCTCAAAACAGTGACACTGAGATGGCTGCCTGAGCAGGTGCATTGTCATGGTGGCAAAACCAGTCCTGCATCTGCCACAAATCAGGTCTTTTTTGGGTCGCACACTGCTATACTTTATTTTCAGAATCTCTAAATAGAAAGCTTGATTAACAGTCTGACGTGGTGGAACGAACTCCAAACACACTCCTAGTTGACATTTTCATCCCTTTGGGAAATTGACAGACGTCCAGAACGAAGTTTGCCATTCAACCAACTGTTCACCTTTTTTGAAATAAGAAAACCACTCACACACTTGAGTTTCCCCCACAGCACTGTCCTTTTAAACTGTGTTCAACATCATAACAGTTTCTGCGGCATTTTCCCCAAGCAGGAAAAAAAAAATTCACAGCCACATGCTTTTAAATCAGCCATCACTAAAAACGAGGTTTGAGCAAAACAGCTTTTTATGAAAAAAATTCACTGTGACCAGAGAGCGCCTTCCCAGGAGACATCACTGGGTGCACTAACTCCGAGTGAGTTGTTCAATGCTCACTTAGAGGGAATAATGTGTACTAGGAAAGCTCCACTCCACCGGGCTCAGTTACATTTTTTGGGAGGGGGGTACCCCTTTGTATATGCCCATAGTATTAAGGCATTTGAAAGTGAACCCGAGAATTCAACTTGAAACAGCATGGGAAGAAACCTGGTGGAACAGCCAGGGGAGGATTAGCAGAAGGGGGACAAGGTGTGGAGAAAAGGCCTCAGAATGTGTCTGGAAAGAGTTCAGCTGATGTACTTTCATGACAATTTAAATTTATATAAAAATTACACTGGATGATTTTTAGAGTAAAAGTAAGCATCTCTTAGTCAATATAAATAGTTGCTGTTAGGTACTTTTTAGGAACTGTGGATTCATGGTAACCTCATGGTTCTGAAAGAGGGGAACTGCCCTGAGGTTTTCTAGACTGTAATCTTCATGGGAGCAAATCACCAGATCTGTCACCCACAGATCTGAATTGCCAACCTTAGTGTTTGCAGGCAAGCACTTAACCCTTGTGCCACCAGGGCTCCGTAGGCTTAGGGAAATAGTAAATACGCCTGTTCTGTTAAGCAGTCTTCATTAAATTCTTCCAGGTGCCATGGCTCCTAGGGAATTTCAAAATGTGCGTGGAAAAATTATTTTGATTCTATCTTCCATGAGTGTTTTGGAGGCCCCTAGCAATTTCCAGGGCTGAGTAGCCTTATCGGCTTTTCAAACTAAACTTCAAATATTTAGAGTGGAACAGACTAGGTAGAGAGGCTTGGTGGGACTTGGCTCAACGTACTAATTCACATCTGGCAGAAGGATGCCAAGACAACGGAGATGTGAGTCTATGCAGCAGCCAAAGAGCCGATCATCTCTACATGGATCACCACAGCCCCAGGTGAAAGGGAAGGGCTTTACCTTCTGCCATTGACCCAGATTTAGTTCTGAGGACTTGTAATTATCTGAGCCTATTTTTGAACATTACTTCCCAGGTCTCCTGAAGTTCTCTGAGACAGTGTGAACCGCTCAGTGGCCTGCGTTGGTTTCCACCATAAGCTGCTCTGTCAATGGCTGCTGGCTCTTGTTGGTTATGCCCACAGCTGCCTCTGCCAATGCAGCACTTCATTTGATCCTTCCAGCCAACTCTAATACACGCTTCTCTTATCAACAGCGTATTTAGTATGAAATGATGATTGTCAGCGAGTTCTGCATGCCTGGGGAGCTGAACACCCCCGCTCCTAATCCAGGTCCTGAATTTCACCTGGTTGCACTCAACCAGTGGAGCCCCTGATGCTTCTGCTACTTGATTTGCAAATACACCTATCCAGCTGCGCCTCCTTTGAGCTCTGGGTCAGCTGAGACTGCCTGGGCCAGGTAAATACTCTCTTTTTGAATGGGGAAGGTGACCTCCCTCATGGAAGTGCTTGCTGCTCCTTAGGGAAGAAGTGACTCGGCCTTAAACTGAACAGCTTTCTGGCACAATGAGAGGAACAAAGAATGGGCCTTGGGAGATAGTATCTGTGAAAGCGTGCCATTGGTGACATTGTAGAACTGGAATTCCATTCTCTCTGTGGAGAAAATAGGTTGTCTAGCTTTATCTCTAAGCTTCTTCTCATTGAACACTTCAAATTTGTGATTTCACTATTCTCTACACCAAGTCTGCAGAAGTTTTCAGATATTAAAGAATAGATTGACTAAAAGCACTGTTTATCTCATTTACATAGGCTTTAAAAATTAAGCTGATTTGTCATCATTTTCTACATTCTTCTGTGACTTCTGGAAAATTCTAATATTTATATGTCTTATACAGCATGGGGTTTATGTCAAGTTTATACTGTTTAAACTGCTATATTTTCAGCATCAACCATAACTGTCTAGCATATAATATCATAACTCTAAAGCATAAACTCAGGGATTTTCATAATTTGAACCATCTCTTCCTGGCTGATCAGTCACTGGAGTTTTAAGAGGTTGGAACTACTGAAATTCATGTTACTCAGACCTTGAGATCTCCAAGGTCACCTGGCCCCAAACGATGATTATTTTTAGAAACTGGTTTAGAGTTACTATTGAGAAATGTGTGGTGATAAAATTACTTCCAACAGTATTTGTTGGCAGAACCAAATAATCTGGTGGCCTGTTTTCTGTTTTGATGACAAGATGGACAAAGTGTATGGGAGTTTGAGATCTGACGCATTTCAAAGTGTGTGTGTGTGTGTGTGTGTGTCTTCTCCCTAAGTGTCTAGATAGCATTATCTCAAACATCAGACAGTGCACCTCTCTTATCCGAGGGGTTCTTGGGGTGCCTTTGGTGACTTGAAGGATGCAGCACCAGGGGTCACAGGTTACTCCTGACAGGATCTCAGTCGATGCTTTGTTATTGGCAACAGAGGAGAGAAGCACATCAGGGCAGGGACCCTGAAAAGTGAGTGCCAAGAAGAACTGAAGGTTTATATTTAGATGGTTATGTGTTGGTCTGCTCACTGCAAGGTCGGCGGTTTGAAACCACCATCTGCTGTGTAGGAGAAAGAAGAGGCTTTCTACTCCTGTTTCAGTACAGGAATGAAGAAATGAACGAAGAAGTACATCTTCAGTACAGGAATGACGAAACTATTTTAGAACTGTTGGTGATGATGATCGTACAATTCTTGTCAATGTGATTGAATTAAAGAATTGTATGATATGTGGATTATATGCTAAAAAACCTGTTGAATAAAACAGAGTTACAGTCTTGGAAAACCACAGGGGTTTTGTCCTGTAGGATTACTACCAATCAGAATTGACAGCAGTGAAAAAAATTTTTTTATGCTATAAATTCTCTTAGAAAATATTGACAAGAATTCATTTTTTGTTGGAAAAATTTCCTCCCTTTTTCATTTGTTGTGCTTTTGGTTTTAGATCAGAGTGGAGAAAATGCTAAGCACTTGACAACTAACTGGAAGACTGACCATCTGAACTCACCAGAGGCGTCTCAGAAGAACAGCTTGGGGATCTCTTCCTGAAAGGTTGCAGCCTTGAACACCGTGTGGGCACACTTGTACGCTATGTGCGAGAGTCACTTTGAGGCAGGATTGGCTCCATAGGAACGGGTTTGCTTTAGTTTTTGATCAGTGAATGTAAACATCTTGTGATAATCATATCACCCTCATTTATTAAGGGCTTGGCATAGTTTATGTGTGCAGTTTTAAATTTAATGAAATGTAGGGATATTTAAACATTTAAATTAAAAACTCAGTTCTCCAGGTGCACTAACCACATTGCAAATATGCAATAATCATGTTAGACATGACAGAAAAGAACATTTTCATCGATGCTCAAAGTTCTAACAGGCAGTGCTATTGGACCTCTTTTCATTTCTCATGGGCATTAATCTTTAATCCTCACAACTTTTTATTACTCCATTTTTCCTGATAAGGAAGCTGAATCCCAGAGTGATTCAGGGATTTGGCCTAGTTCACACACCAAGGAAGTGGTGGTGTTGGAACATGCTTTAAAGGCAGCCTGACTCCTAAGCCCCTATCTCTCGGTGCACATTCTTCTTCATCATAGTTTCTCATCATAAAGCCTTTCCTCCAGAAGAAGTCTTTCAAAAAGGCCTTGAACAGAATAGAACTGTAATTGAGTTACTGAGAAGCTAAGCAGAGAGCTCTGTCCAACTGCTAAAGCGAAGGGGGAAACTGTAGGGATGTCTTCATAAAGTTATTCCGTAAGTTGTCAGAAAAGGGACATGGGAGCTGCACATGCCTGTGTAGCATAAAGAGGCATGCATAATACAAAGCAGAATTGGAAGCTGATAGATGGTTTCCAATAGCTCAAAAGTCTAAGAAATTGATCTGGGGACCCTTTAATACTAGGCCCCAGTGTACTGACGACAACACAAGCCAGCCTGCTATTGGGCAGGATCAATACTTCATGAGAAATAAAGCAGGCACAACTGCTCCATTCCTACAGAAATGATGTTTGCTTTAAACAGGGTGAAGGCATGCACAGTTTTAGAATTCACCCCCCAGAAAGTCTGAATATAATTAGATAGAACATTTCCAGATATTGGAAACTAAATTGAACAAAGAAACAGTCAATCTCTAGGATTTTAAAAAAATGGGAGCGGGGAGAGTTTTTGCACATCAAAAGATGAAGGTAAGGCTGTGGCAGGAATACCTGATCTCCCTATTTCTTAAGGGGAGATTAAGACTTCATTGGACTTTTATTTCCTATGACATGCTCCATATTGCGGATGCTCCTTAATTGAAACAGATATAACAATTTCTTGCTTCTAAAAATTCTAATGGAAAGGGTCACAAGCAAGGGATGAGTCATCCAGGGAGCAGTAAAGTACACTGATGAATCACACACAATTTCTCTGGTTCCTTGAGGCGTCCTCACCCCCTACTATCATGACACCAGTACTGCCTTTCACTGTGGGTTAGACCAGAGCATATGGACAGGTACAGGTAAGAGATGGAATCCAGGAACAGGAATAGGGGTAGCAATACCAGGAGGGGAGGAGAAGGTGGGCAGAGGAGGGGGAAAGGGGAACCGATTGCAATGATTGACACATAACCACTCCGACCCCCCTTGAGGGTGATGAACAACAGAAACCATGGGGGAAGGTAGACAGCGATCAGTGTAAGATATGAAAATAATAATAATAATTTTAAACTTATCAAGGAGTAACAATGGGAGAGGGAAGAGGAGCTGATACCAAGGGCTCAATAAAAAGTAGATGTCTAGAAAATGATGATGGAAACGCATGTACAAATGTGCTTGATACAATTGATGTGTGCATTGTTATAAGAGCTCTAGGGGCCCCCAATAGAATGACCTTAAGACGAAAAGGAAAAAGAATTCAGACCACAGAGAGGATGAGCCAAAGATTTGATTCAGTGTGACATTGAGTTTTTGTGGTGAGACCAGGTTCTCTTTCCTTTTCTTTTTTGTTTTTTGGTAACATTTATTTTATTTTTAAATCATTTTATTAGGGGCTCATACAACTCTCTTAACATAATTACACCAATTGTGTAAAGCACATTTGTTGCCCTCATCATTCTCAAAACATTTGCTCTCCACTTAAACCCTTGCCATCAGCTCCGCATTTTGCCCCCTCCCTCCTTGCTTCCCTCTCCTTCATGAACCCTTGTAATTTATAAATTATTATTTTGTCATATCTTACACTCTCCGATGTCTCCCTTCACCCACTTTTCTGTTTTCCATCCCCCAGGGAGGAGGTTATATGTAGATCCTTGTAATTGGTTCCCCCTTTCCACTTCACTTTCCCTCCACCCACTCGGTATCACCACTCTCACCACTGGTCCTGAAGGGATCATCTATCCTGGATTCCCTGTGTCTCCATTTCCTATCTGTACCAGTGTACATCCTCTGGTCTAGCCAGACTTGTAAGGTAGAATGGGATCATGATAGTGGCAGGGGTGGAGGAAACATTTAGGACCTAGAGGAAAGTTGTATGTTTCATATTTGCTACACTGCACCCTGACTGGCTCGTTTCCTCCCCGCAACCCTTCTGTAAGGGGATGTCCAGTTGCCTATACATGGGCCTTGGGTCCCCACTCTGCACTCTCCCTCATTCACAATGATATGATTTTTTGTTCTTTGATGCCTGATACCTGATCCCTTCGACACCTCGTGATTGCAAAGGCTGGTGTGCTTCTTCCATGTGGTCTTTGTTGCTTCTGAGTATAATGGCCACTTGTTTACCTTCAAGCCTTTAAGACCCTAGATGCTATAGCTTTTGATGCCAGGCTCCATCAGCTTCCTTAGCCACATTTGCTTATGTACCCATTTTGTCTTCAGTGATGGTGTTGGGAAAGTGAGTATCATAGAATGCCAGTTTAATAGAACAAAGCATCTTTGCATCGAGAGAGTTCTTGAGTGAAGGCCCAATGTCCATCTACTCCCTTAATACTAAACTTATTAATATATGCACATAGATCTATTTCCTCATCCTCATCTATAAATATATTTACATATGTATATGTCTTTATTTAGACCTCTATAAATGCCCTTTGCCTCCTAGCTCTTTCCTCTATTTCCTTTTACTTTCCTCTTGTCCCACTACCATGCTCAGTCTTCATTTGGGTTTCAGTAATTCCTCTCAGTTACATTACACTTGATCGTGCCCTACCAGGTCTCCTACACCCTCCTCATCACTGATTTGGATCACTTGTTGTTCCCTTGTCTCTGGATTTGTCGACACCACTTCCTTTCCCCCCACATCTCCCTCTCCCCTGTCCCCCCAGAACCATCGGTCCTGTTATTTTCTCCTCCAGATTGCTCACCCAGCCTATCCTAGAAGAAGCCTTTCTATATGGGTCTCCTAGGGCAGTGGTTCTCAACCTTCCTAGTGCCGCAACCCTTTCATACAGTCCCCATGTTGTGTTGACCACCCCCGCCCATAAAATTATTTTTGTTGGTACTTCATAACTGTTCTGAATCATAATGTAAATATCTGATATGCAGGATATTTTTTCATTGTTATGAATGGAACATAATTAAAGCATAGTGATTAATTAGTAAAACAATATATAATTATATATTGTTCAATGTTTATTTCTAATCACAGATAAATGAAATTTTGTCTTGGAGCATGGGGGAGCATGGGTAATAGTCTTCAGGCTGGGTACTCGTATGTGGGCATATCTGCATGTGGGTGGACCCGCCTGGAGATGGATAGAGGAGCGGTGTCTCAGGTCCTAAGACCATCAGAAATATGTTTTCCAATGGTCTTAGGGGACCCCTGTGAAAGGATCGCTTGACTCCCAAAGGGGTTGCGTCCCACAGATTGAGAACCGCTGTTCTAGAGCATGTTCATCTTTGATATCATGATCTATTTATGTGGCTAACCCTTAGTCCTGTTTCCCTTCTCAGACTCCCTGTGAGAAGGCAAACTTCATACTCCTGAGATGTCTGACCCTTCAAACTCAGCAGAGTTCAGCTCCAAGGGAATCTATGGTGCCCTTAAGATGGTCTGAGTACAGACTGTGAGTCCTGGAAGCTTGGGTGTTTGGCTCTACTTAGAAGGCAGGGAGGACAAGGTGTTTATGACATGAAGTGAGAATCAAGCCAGAGGACGGTGGAGTGAATGCCAGAGGGGAAATACTCTGGTCAACATTTTCAACCTCTAGGGAAATGGACATCTTCAAATCCCCAGGTGATTCTATGGTTCACAACGGGTGAGACTGCTGGCACATGCTGGGTGCTTGTTACTTTCCAACAGATCCACCTTCCAAAGCTGTCAGCTTCTGTTGTGAATGTGGGTGGACAGTTTTACTGAGCACTCCTTTCCCAGGTTAGCTGCCTAAGCTCAATAACAACCAAGCATAAGCCTTAAGGTACCTACTATTCCTGCAACTGACAGGGAAGGAGACCGGCCAGGTGCGGGTATTGGTCCATGAGTGATTTAACAGCTCCTTCTATTTTGTATGTTTGTTCTTGTTAGCTTCTACTGAGTCGCCAACTCGTGCTAGCCTCACATCACTGTGATCCAGAGGATGGTTGTAGGTCATTTTCAGAAGTAGATCACCAGCCCTTTCTTTATAATCTGTCCTGATAGGAAGTGCCACTAAACCTACCCAGCAACCACACACCGGCGCTCAACCTTCCACTGAGGAGCAGGTGGTGACTGTGCAGGAGGCGACTGGCTGGGAACCATGCCTGGACCATCCACGTGGAAGCCCTACTCCGCGCCCTGAACTACCCATGTCATATCTTGGACGTCAGGGTGGCGTGGACAAGGAGGTTCAGAGGCATCCTCGAACCACTGAAATGGAAAGGAAAGCATTCCTTAGCTACTCTTACTCTACTCTTTTCCAGACTTCTCTGCTGAGTGCTTTCATGCGAGGCCGATACATTTAGAAAGCTTTCAATTCCTCCAGTCATTATTGAACCCCTATTCCAGAATGTCTGCCTGTCGGGGGCCTGTGTGTACACTGAGTAGGGCACGACACTAAACGAGGTGGAGGGTGGTGGGCAGAGAAGACTCTCAGAGGAAGCGCTTCCTGAGATGAGACAGCGAGTGGGAATTACATCAACAACTCGGTGAAGTGTTCGTTGCAGAGGGAACAGCATATGCCAAGGCCTGCAGGTCAGCGAGGGCATGGAAGTTCATGGGGTAGAAAGAAGTTGGAGCCGTGTGGGTGATAGGGGGACAGAAAGACCAGATCAAATCTTGTAGGACACAAAGCAGCAACAGAGCTCCCCAAAGAAGTGCTGGTATCAGTTTCCTGTACGTAGTTTAATTTACTATTCGCAGCAGTCCAGGGATAGCTCGGTGATATTGCAGACTCTTTCCCCAAATCACAGCAATAAAGTGAATCACTTGTCTATTTTGGTTTCCCCATGCATACAAATCTGGCTAGACTAGAGGACGTGCAGATAAGAGCCTTGACAAACAGAGTCCAGGACCAACACCTCAGGAACAGAAATGGGATTAGCGACACCATGAGGGTCAGGGAATGTGGGGGTTGAAGGGGTAGATAGGGGTAGAAAGCAGAAACTGATCTCAATAATCAATATATAGCACATACACACTGCCCACAAGGGGGACAGACAGAAATGTGGGCAAAAGCAAAACAAAACAAAAACTAGAAACATGGGCGAAGGGAGATAGCAGGCGGCGTAAAACATGAAAAGAACAATAATGTATAATTTATCAAGGGCTTCTGAGGGTGAGGGAGCGAAGAGAGGGGGAAAAGGGGAGCTGATACCAAGGGCTCAAGTAGAAAGAAAATGTGTTGAAAATGATGATGGCAATATATGCACAAATGTGACTGATACAATTGATGTATGTATTGTTATGAGCTGTAAGAGCGCCAAATAAAATGAATAATAAAAAAGAGTTCTTTTTATATTCTGGATATCAAACTTTATTGTTATAGTTTTTTAACGTTATCTTTACAATTTACTGTTGTCTGTAATGTGTGTAGCAGCATTATGAAGAAAGAAAAATACTGTGCAAATTACCAAACTGTGACAGAGAGACACAAAGCGAGTGCGTGCTGTTGGAGAGATGGAGCGGAGAGATTTGCTTGAGTCAGTGTTGCCTCAAAGCGTCAACTGTAGTGGCCGGGTGAAAGGGTGATGGCGTCAAGGGGTCCATATTGAAAAAGAACTTGTGGGAACTGCTTGTGATAACACATGTACAATTCTGCTGGATGTGATTGAACTATGGAATGATTTGATATGTGTAACACTCCCAAGTAATGAAATAAATAAATGAAATGAAACAAACAAGCAAGCAAACATGCAATTATCTACGAAGCGAAAAGAAACAAAGCGTAATATGAGATTTGGCTACCATTACCATCATTTTCCTCATGGTAAAAAGAGTAAGGACACTGAGCTATATGAATTTCCATGAACTGTCTGTGCTCAGTGTTCTGCAGTGAATGATAGCATTAGAATTTGAGGCCAGGCAGACCGGGCCAGGGCAATCCTCAGGAAGAAATGACATCATTGGTTTACAGAGGCAGCCAGAATCCCTGGATAAAGCTAGGTCTTCTCCAAGTGCACTGAGCCACAGGCTTTATAATTTAATGAAAAGCATTACCAATATTAAACTATAATTCTACAACCCTATGCACTTTCTACCTGACTCATTGATTCCTTCAGCCATGATTCCCACAAATATTTGTGGAGCACCTACTCTGTGCCAACAGTGTGGAAGGCAACAAGGAGCCATCAGTGAATGGATCACAGAAAGCTTCTTGTGTCTTTGGATTTACACTTATAATGAGACAAGTTAAACAATGAGCAAAATTATCGAAACTCAGTTAATCATATTGCATGCTAAGTTCTCTCTCACACAGTCAATTTTTGTGTCTTCTTTAAAATTTTTTCCTTTACACAACATCTAAAATATAGTCATGTGTACTTTTTATTACAATTCCCTTAACATTTGAACTTAAATTAAAAATCTATAGAAAAATGATAATACTATTGCCAAGAATACTCATATTTGTTGTCTACATTCACCTTCATTTATGAATTGTTAATTGCCTACACTCACCTTCATTTATGAATTCATCTTATATAAAAGTTATTGATACCATTATGAGTAGTTGGCCAAAAAAAAAAAGAAAATAAGTTTCAATATCAAATACTTTACTCCTATATATTTCAGCATGTACTTTCCACATCATTCTAAATAATAACAATACAATTACATTTCTGAATGTAATATTGTTAAGAAATGTAAAATTGATATTATTTTATGATCATATATACATTTTATGTTCTAATTTCTCCAGCTCTATCAACAGTATTTTATGTGACTTTGTGGGGATGGGGATTCACCATTGAAGGGAACATGCATTGCATATTATTGTCATGTTGCTCTAGGCTTCTTTAATTTGGTTTTATACCCAGACATTTGTCATTTTTGACACTTTTGTTTTTCAGACTTTATTTTTTAAAGCAGTTTTAGAGAAAATTGATGAAGAAACTTTTTTTTTTCTGAATTGCCCACCCCCTGCCTGCACCTTGTGTCTCCTGGTTTATGTTTCCCTGTGGTCCATTTGTTGCGATGGAAGACTCGGTGAACCAATGATACTAATGTATTATTATGGACTAAATTCCAGAGTTCCAGTTAGGTTATGGAACGAGTTTGGGAATAGGTTAAGCTACTAAAACAGAATGTTCCACAAATCCAGGGCTGAAACAAGATGTGCATTTCTTTCTCACAGACATGTGCATATGGGAGCAACCTGCAGACCCAATTGGGTGGCTTTGCTCCATAAAAGCATCCTTTAATCTTGTGTTTCAGCACCCAACCTCAAGCATAAGTCTGTCACAATGTCCAGTCTGGCTTCCTTGTACCATTTCTGATTGCAGCTTTCAGAGCGTGCATTTGCCCTTTTAGAGCATGAGAACCAAATGTTCCTATAACTTTCACGTGCAGCTCATGGACCGAATGCCACAAAAGGAAGCTGAGAAAGTAGCTGGGAAGTCACATGGCCAGGTTATCTTAATAAAAGGAGAGTGTGAAGAAAATGCATTCCCAGAGGAATTCTATTCTGTGCCACAGTCATCCGCTATGTTGTTTCCTGTCTAAAACATCCTTCAGTGAACACTGAACACACAAGATGATTCAGAGCACAACCTGATACTTTCTTAAAGTTATCGTTCATGGTACATATTCAGATGCCTTCTCCTTTGGGCGGGGATCTTCTAGAATTATTATTATTATTTTATGAAAAGACAATTTTCTTGGGGACTCCTACAGCTCTTATAACAATCCACATATCTATTGTATCAAGCATATTTATACATACGTTGCCATCATCATTTTGTAGACATTTACTTTCTGTTGAGCCCTTGGTATCAGCTCCTGTTCCCCCCCACCACCCATACTCTTTTGACCCCTTGATAAATTATAAATTACTTTCATATCATATCTCACACTGACAGCTGTCTCCCTTCCCCCGTGGTGGTTTCTGTTGTTTGTCCCTCTGGAGGTGTGTGTGTGTGTGTGTGTGTGTGTGTGGTTATGTATCAATCATTGCTATTGGTTCCCCTTTCCTCTGCTCCCGGGCTCCCCACCTTTCCCCTATCCTACTCCCATTCCTGTTCTTGGATTCCGTGTGTTGTGGGCTCTTATCTCTCAGCTGTACCAATGCACATGCTCTGATCTAGCCCGCATGGAAAGGCAGGACTGGGGTTATGATAGTGGGAGTGAGGAAGCCTCAAGGAACCAGAGGAGTATTGTGTTCCATCGGTGCTGTACTGCACACTGATTGACTCATCCCTTCCCTGTGACCCCTCTGTGAGGAGATGTCCCACTGTCAACAGATGAGCTTTGGGTCTCTGTCCCAATCCCCCTATTTATTAACAACATGGTTTTCTGTCTGTTTGTTTGTTTGTTTCAGGTCTTCTGATGCCTGTTACCTGGTCCTGGCAACTCCTCATGATTGCACAGGGTGCTGTGCCTCTTCCATGTGGGCTTGTTTTTTTCTAGAATTCTTTTAATGTAATTTTATAATATCAATAAGATCAATTCAGTAAAAAATAACTTAAAAGATCAGACCTAGTTTCCAAGTCTAGAAAGTTGTCACCTCATCAGATTTTTTAGTTTGGCCTGTTTTCTCACACCCAATCCTGATAGTGATGACTCCATTGTTTTAAAAAACGAAACCAGCTTTTTTTAGTTTCTCCCTCCAACAGTTTATTGGCATATAATTCACGTACCATATGAACCCAAGAGTTCAATTACATCAAGAAGAGTTGTGCAAACAATATTAGAACATTTTCTTCAATCTTGTACTCATCGTTCTTAGCTCCCCACTTCCCATCAACCTCCCCAGCCAGAAAAACCTTTCATCCCAGAATCTAGTCTTCTCCATTTTCATTCACTATTAAGGATCTCTGGGGGGTGTGGAAGGCTGATTAGTTTATTTGAAGTGTAAAACAATCACACAATTATCCTACAAGACAGCTCTGGCATATTAATGCCAAAAGTGACTGTAGAAATTATTTAAATATCTTTCTTTATTTTACAAGCGAAGGAAAGCCACAAAGAGCTGGTGGAAATTTTACATGCCTTGTAACTAGCTAACCGATGACTTGGCCTCAGTACTAGCATTCCTGGCCCAGGTCCAGAGTCTTCTCTATGTCATAGACGCTCATGCTGATTTCAAGTCAGATTGTCTTTCTTCCCCTAACCGGCTCGAATCACTAGCTAGTACAAGCAATATATCTTCCATGTTATCTAAAATGTAATTATATAAAAGAGGTTGTTGAAAGTATTTGGGGGGCATGTTTGGACTCTCTGTAAAGGTACGAGAAGATCACATGATCCCTGAGGCCTAGCATGCTCACTTTCCCTCCTGCTTAGGGATTACTTGCTCCGTCTTTGCCATATTCCATCCACAGCCATTGCTGAGAGCCCAATGTCCTTGATGATAGCAAACACATGGAAGCTATTTCTGTCAACAGCTTTCAAAGCTTTATATAAAACAAAACCACACAAGAAGATATGCGTTATCTTTTGAATTCTTTTTCTACTTTGATACAAAGGAGCCCCCACTGTGTTCTAACTGTCTATATTTCTTTGAAATTTTCACCATGATATGTTCAAAATATTAAAAAAAATGAGAGTAGAGAATAATGTCTCTCTCACGTGCCTGTCTTGTTGCCAGTGCCATCGAGTCGGGTCTCAGGTATAGTGACGCCGGCACAACGGGAAAAATGTCTGTTTGATCCTGTGAGATAGGCTTACCATTTTGACATATTTGCTTCAGATAGTTTTTAAGCTTGGATATCATTCTCTTCCCCACTTGTTCTCTAGAGGTAAGTATGGTTTTTCATTAGGATCTACTGTTTTTAATTTATACTATTGACTTATAACACCAGTAATTATATAGAGCATTGCTTTTTATGCTTGAAAATACTTTATTTTCTGTGAATATATGGCATGTGATATTATTATCTTTTTGGCTGTTGCTACATGTGATGCGGTAATCCTTCAGAATAAATCTTTTCTCTCCCTTGTTAATTTAGTTTAGTTCATATTTTCATTAATGAAACAATACTGAAATGAGCACGTTGACATATCCTCACGTGAATCCCCCCCACCCAAGGTTATAAATCTTGTGGAGTCATCATAGGATATGTTTAGACTGAAATTTCTTAAATAACCTCAGATACCAGGGCATACAAACTGTACTAATTTGATTATAATTTGTGGTATACCAGAGTTATTATACTTACTTGTTAAATGAGTTACTATGTGTAAGTACCTAACACAGTAGATGTTCATGGTTATCCTTGTACCCAATCCTACGCTTTAAAATAAACCATTTGGCTCCCTAAAATATTCTTCTGTTTTTAACTTCCTTTCGCCGGTAGGGAGGGTCCTCACCCTAGCCCAACCTCAAGCTATGAACTTGGCTCAGTGCTGCCTCCTGCCACACACACGCCACACACATCACACACACAACCCTCCCCTTCGCGAGGGACAGGCGATTCGTCTGACTTCCCTAGCTGGAATCCAATACTGTTCACTGCTCCGGATTTCTGTTCAACGCTGGCTCCTGGAAATGTTTATCATGTTTTGACCTCCGCTATATCTGTTTTCCCCCTTCTCTTGAAAAAGCCTTCTAATTTTATCAGCAATGCTTTTATCTTTGGGGCAGAAGAGGCATCGGCATGATCTCGGTTGCAGTTGCTAACCTTGTGCGTGTATAGTGTCTCCTTCAGTAGGGAGAGATGGTGCTTCACTGAGCCTTAGGCCTAGTCCTTCAGTAGGGAGGGATGGTGCTTCACTGAGCCTTAGGCCTAGTCCTTCAGTAGGGAGGGGTCGTGCTTCACTGAGCCTTAGGCCTAGTCCTTCAGTAGGGAGGGATGGTGCTTCACTGAGCCTTAGGCCTAGTCCTTCAGTAGGGAGGGATGGTGCTTTACTGAGCCTTAGGCCTAGTCCTTCAGTAGGGAGGGATGGTGCTTCACTGAGCCTTAGGCCTAGTCCTTCAGTAGGGAGGGATGGTGCTTCACTGAGCCTTAGGCCTAGTCCTTCAGTAGGGAGGGATGGTGCTTCACTGAGCCTTGGGCCTAGTCCTTCAGTAGGGAGGGATGGTGCTTCACTGAGCCTTAGGCCTAGTCCTTCAGTAGGGAGGGATGGTGCTTCACTGAGCCTTAGGCCTAGTCCTTCAGTAGGGAGGGATGGTGCTTCACTGAGCCTTGGGCCTAGTCCTTCAGTAGGGAGGGATGGTGCTTCACTGAGCCTTGGGCCTAGTCCTTCAGTAGGGAGGGATGGTGCTTCACTGAGCCTTAGGCCTAGTCCTTCAGTAGGGAGGGATGGTGCTTCACTGAGCCTTGGGCCTAGTCCTTCAGTAGGGAGGGATGGTGCTTCACTGAGCCTTGGGCCTAGTCCTTCAGTAGGGAGGGATGGTGCTTCACTGAGCCTTAGGCCTAGTCCTTCAGTAGGGAGGGATGGTGCTTTACTGAGCCTTAGGCCTAGTCCTTCAGTAGGGAGGGATGGTGCTTCACTGAGCCTTGGGCCTAGTCCTTCAGTAGGGAGGGATGGTGCTTCACTGAGCCTTAGGCCTAGTCCTTCAGTAGGGAGGGATGGTGCTTTACTGAGCCTTAGGCCTAGTCCTTCAGTAGGGAGGGATGGTGCTTCACTGAGCCTTAGGCCTAGTCCTTCAGTAGGGAGGGATGGTGCTTTACTGAGCCTTAGGCCGAATCCAGCACTTCACAGGATGCCTGCCACATAGTAAAAGTGCAATACAAATGATTACATGGATACAAAGTTGTGGTTTTTTGGTTAATGTTAACAGCTACCTCAGCGTCTTTTAAAAATGCCTTGGCTTCTCTACTTTATGGCTGTAGGATTTCCTTCTTGTTCTTTCTTTTGAGGCTTAATCACTTATCTTTGTTTTCTTTCTTGCTTATTTTCTAGGCAAGTTGGTAACAAACCCAAACCAATGTCAAGTGAAAGAAAACATTACAGAAATCCTACGAAACCTTTCAACCTTTCCTTCACGTAGAATTATCATAAACTTTATCTTCTTTTTCTTCTTCCTCTTTGACACACATGTTTGCGCGTAGACCTGATAACTCAGCATTTCTAAAACTAAACTTCCTCTCTTACCTACCCGCCCTACATCCCTTCCAATCAGAAACATACAACAGACTATACAATCTGATGGAACAGAAACAAGCAATCCACAGACCTCCTTCAAATTTGCAAGTTTCCCCAGTAATGTGTCTTTTTCCTTTCTGGTTCAGGATCTTCTACAGGAAGTGCCCTGCAAATCAGCTTCCTCCCATCTGGGACAGTTCCTCAGTGCCACCTTCCTAATTGCCAGTTTTCAATAACGAACGCCTTTCCTTTTGTGTGTGCTTGCTGCTGCTAGGTGCTGTAGAGTTGGCTCTGACTCATAGCTGCCCTGCACACACCGGAACAAAATACTGCCAGAACCCGAGTCATCTCAGAATTGTTACCGCATTTGGGCTCCCTGTGGCAGTTCACTGTGTGGCACTGTTGCACTGTGTCGGTCTATCCCATTGAGAGTCTTCCTCTTTCCCTCGCCCTCTATCTTACCAAGCGTGGGATCCTTTTACAGGGACAAGCCCTTCTTGAAGACACATCCTCATTTCTGTCTGTACAGCATTCTGTCTGTACTTCTTCTGAGACAGATTTGTTCTTTCCTCTGCAAGTCTCTGATACTTTCCAAATTCTTTGTCAGCACCGTTATTCAAGTGATCTACCTTATCACTGTCGTTTTCACGTGTGTATGAGGTGCACTTCAGTCCTCACGAGGACATGTTTCCTTCTAGGTTGTTGATTTTGTTAGGTGCCTTTGAGTTAGATCTGACTCATAGTGATCCTGTGTACAACAAAACGAGATATACTCTGTTCTTGGGTGATTCAAGCTGTACTTCTTCTGAGATGGATTTGTTTGTTCTTCTGGCTGCCCACGATAATCTTCAATAATCTTTTCCAGGAGCATAATTCAAACACATCTGTTAAGTTTCCATCTGTCTTCTGTGGATACCCCTAAATATGTATCCATGCCAGGCTTCCTATCCGGACTTAGAAATGCAGCCCCTCTCTTCTTGGTGTATCCCTCAGGAGGACCACCAAGCTATCCTACCTTGTGGTGGGCTGTTTCAACCTGGACCACATGATCATGATGGTGTGTCTCCATTGGTAAAAAAAACCCCACCATTTCTTTTCGTAGGGAGACAGTTCAATATTATTTGAGGAGAGCACGGGAGATGAAAATGGAAGGGAAGAGCTTCTCTTTGTAGTCTTGTTCTGCTTATACCACTTGCCTCATGAAGCCTGCTCCCACCCTCTCAGTATCCGTTGGTGAGTCCTGCCTATATTAAGTCCCTCTAGGAGTTGGGCTAACTGTAAAGTCAGCAGTTGGAAACCACCAGTTACTTTTCAGGAGAAAGCTGAGTCTTTCTATTTCTGGAAAAAGTTACACCCTCCAAAAACCACGAATGGGAATTCTACCCTTTTCTAGAGGGTAACTATGAATCAGAATCGACGGCAATGAGTTTTATTTTTTAGTTTGATGATGGGTAACATTCTCCACTTCTATCACTCCTTCTACATTTATTTGCTGATATTCAAATCCCTCATTAATTTATTTATCTTTATTTATTCATTTGTGTCAGTAAAGACTAATGGTTTCCTATTTTATTCATAGATTTGCAATATGATGTTCTTATCATTCATCTGGCTTCCCAGATTGTCAAGATTTGTCTAATAAGAATCCTGTGCCCTGTGTCCTTCTTTGGATATTTTGTTATTATTATTATTATTATTTATTTTTTAAATAAGAAGATGTTCCAAGGATCATCTTGGATTCTCCTTACTGAAGTTCTGGAATCGTCCAATTTTCTAAGGGATACTGGTTCCTTTTAGTAGAGGATGGCACTGAACCAAAACTTTACTGTTTGGTGTGCTTATTGCTCTTTGGCTTGCGGTGTCATTGCTTATTGCCATTTCAGCAAAGAAAGATAAGAAATATCTCTCTCTCTCTATATATATATATCCACAAATATGCATTTATATAAATATATATTTAGTTACATAGGCCCATGCACACATCTGTAGAACTCTTTCTACATTGCTATGTGTGCTTTTGTATGCGTGACCATCTCATAATTAACTTGACCACCTTCTATGCCATGGTCTTAATCTTCCACATCAATCTCATTGTCCTGCTTCCTGGGAGCCCCATACGTGCTCAGCCCTGTGGCACCCCTTTTGCCTAACTGAAACATCATCTACATGGCAGGCAGAAGGAAGAGACAGACAGAGAATGGAAAGGGAAGGGAAAGTGGAAAGGGAAGGGAAGAGCCGATCATTGTCTTGTTATACTTCATTGCCATCCTTCTACTTCTGTATGAGAAATGCAGAAAAGCATTTCGGTTCTAGTTTGCCACAAAACAAATAAAGTCAGGATATTTCAACCCCTCCCAAACCCACCATTGTGAGAAGCTAACTCAGCTTAACAGGAAGCTTTGCCCAGAAGTAGCGAGGTCTTCCATACTCCGTTGAGTGGCAATAGTCACTTCCTCTGTTCCAGAAGTCCTTCAGGTCTACCATTCTAAAGAAAGAAATACCATTGGCTGAAACTATTTCCATGTTGCCGTAGTAACAGGCAAAATAATCTGAGTGTCCATGGGAAGCAACAGAACCAAAAATGGGGACTGGCTTTTTCAGAATGATGCTTAGTGGCCCCCAGGTGAAAAGGGTAAACTGTGGCCCCATGAGACTTCTGGCCCTTAGCAGAGGCCCCACAGAAAGGTTTCTAACACTCCATTGTCTATTCTAGCCTGTCTTTTTCTTTCCCCTTAGAAAAGTGCTCTGATGTAGTGAGTTAGCTGGTCCACAAAGGACAAAATATGGCCGTTCAACTATAGGAACTTGAGATTGAGAATGCCTTCCAGTCATGGACTCCTTTAGCTCTAAAGATGAATCGAGCCAGTTGAGGTTCCAGACATCTTCAAAATTATCTTCCAGCAGAAAGGGGTGCGCTAGGGGCACGAATTCGGCAGATTTGGGTAAGTGTGGGTTGGCGCAGCATGGGGTGAGGAAGGAGGATGCTGGGCTGGTAGAAACTCCAGAAATTAAGGGGGTATGTAATTTTAAAAATCACTTTCTACTTCCAGGTTACTCTTTTAAAAAGCATAAATAAATAAATATATACACACTTATGCAGATGGGTTTGGAGAGAAATACATAAGTAGATTCAATGTTATTTACTGGTAATGTATAGATCTTATTTTGAGTAGTAGGCTTATAGGTGCTTTTCAATTCTACTTCATGATGTATATATATGCTTCATATGTGTATACACATATGTATGTACATGGATATATACACACATATATATATAATCAGATAATTGGAAAATCTAAGTGTTTTGAGAAATTAGGGACTTATGTACACAGACACAGGTTGCAAAATATTTCTTTTATGAGAAGCAAGGAGGACCTGTAGTCTCCACAATGAAATCAATGTTGATAGAGAAAAAAACCAGAAAGAGTTCTAGAAGCAACAGAGTTTAAATATAGTCCATCTTTTCAATTGATCAGAGATTGGGCAAGTAGTAAAAAAAATCCCAATTTAGTCCAAAGAAGCCACACAAATGCAAAAATTTCACATTCTTTTCAAGTCTACACAGCCCATACACAAAGATCAACCACATGCTGGGATGCGACTAGAATCTGTGTAAATTCAAGCACATAGAGATCATACAGACCTCTCTTGGGCCACTATTCCATCAGACTGGAAATTAACAAAAAGACAATGAAGAAAACACGGGCAAACAATTGGAGGACAAATAACTCTATTGCAAAATGAGTGGATACTGGCCCAGATCAAAGATGAAATCAGGAAGTTTCTAGAAATCAATGAGAATGAGAGCATGACGTTCCAAAATCTTTGGGACACAGCAAAGGGAGTTGTCAGAGGGAGTTTCATAGCAATACAGGCACTCATGAAAAAGGCAGAGACTTATGATTAATATGTTCCCACAAAACTTACAGCAATTAGAGCAGTGTCAACAGGGCAATCCAACTAATAGCAAAATAAAAGAAATCATAAAATTCAAGGCTGAGATTCATGAGAAGGAAAAGAAGAAAACTACGGGAAAAATTAATTCTGCTAAAAGTTGGTTGTTTGAAAAGATAAACAGAATCGACAGACCGCTGGCAATCCCAACCAAAGAACCGAAGGAACACATTTCAATAGCAAGGATGAGGGATGAAACAGGGGACATTACAACAGACCCTAGTGAAATTAAAAGGATAAGTACACAGTACTACGAAGGCCTGCACTCCAATGATTCAACCAACAAATTGGAAGACATGGACAAATTCTTGGAAAAACAATCCCCACGGGATGTCAAGAATCTCAACAGACCCATAGCAAAAGAAGAAATAGACAAGGCTATCAAGGGATTACCAACAACAACAAAAATCCCCAGATTAGGTGACTTCACAGAATTCGACCAAGCATTCAGGGAAGAACTGACACCAATTATATAAATACTCTTCCAGAACACAGAAAAAGACGGTAAACTCCCAAACTCTTTCTATGAAGCTAGTATAACTCTGATACGTAAGAGATAGTGTCTGGATCTTAAAGGCTTGAAGGTGAACAAGCAGCCATCTAGCTCAGAAGCAAAAAAGCCCACATGGAAGAAGCACACCAGCCAGTGTGATCACGAGGTGCCAAAGGGACCAGGTATAAGGCATCATTCAAAATAAAATATATATATGTATATATGTATATATACATACCATATTGAATGAAGGGGGAAGTGCAGAGTGGAGACCCGAGGCCCAAGTGTCGGCCACTGGAGATCCCCTCATAGAGGGGTTTAGGAGAGGAGATGGGTCAGTCAGGGTGTGAGGTAGTACCAAAGAAGAACACAGCTTTCCCCAAGATCCTGGATGCTTCCTCCCCCCAACTACCATGATCCGAATTCTACCTTGCAGGGCTGGATAGGGCAGAGGCTGTACACTGGTACATATGGGGGCTAGAGGCACAGGGAATCCAGGGTGGATGATACCTTCAGGACCAAGGGTGTGAGGGGCAATGCTGGGAGAGTGGAGGGTGAGTGGGTTGGAAAGGGGGGACTGATTACAAGGATCCACATGTGACCTCCTCCCTGGGAGATGGACGGCAGAGAAGGGGGAGAAGGGAGACTCCGGATAAGGGCAAGATATGACAAAATAACAATGTATAAATTACCAAGGGCACATGAGGGAGGGTGGAGCGGGGAGGGAGGAAATAAAAAAAAAGAGGACCTGATGCAAAGGGCTTAAGTGGAGAGCAAATGCTTTGAGAATGATTGGGGCAGGGAATGTATGGATGTGCTTTATACAATTGATGTATGTATATGTATGGATTGTGATAAGAGTTGTATGAGTCCCTAATAAAATGTAAAAAAAGAAAAGAGGAGAAAAAAAAAAGAAAATGATTAAGGCAAAGAATGTACAGATGTGCTTTATACAATTGATGTATGTATATGTATGGACTGTGATAAGAGTTGTATGAGCCCCTAATAAATTGTTTAAAGAAAAAAAAGAATTGAGAACTACAGACCAATATCCTTAATGAACATCAATGCAAAAATCCTTAAAGAATTACTGGCCAATAGAATACAGAAGTATATAAAACAAATAATTCACCATAACCAAGTGGGATTCATACTAGGGATGCAGGGATGGTTCAATATACAAAAGACCAATAATACTATTCGCCACATTGATATGAAAAATTATAAGAACCACATGATAACATCGATAGATGAAGAAATAGCATTCAACAACATCCAACACAAATTCCTGTTTAAGACAGTCAAGAAGAAAGGAACAGTAGGAAAATTCTTCAATATAATACAAGCTATGTACGTAAAACCAACAACCAATGTTGTAGTCAATGGAGAAAAGACAACACAATCCTACTGAAAAAGGGGACTAGTAAAGGATGCCGCTTGTCCCCACTCTTATTTAACATTGTACTGGAGGTTTTAGCCAACAGCATAAGGCTAAGAAAAGACATCAAAGAAAGAGGTGAAACTCGTTATTTGCAGATGGTATGATTTTATATATGAAAAATCCCAAAAGCTCCACAAGGGGAGTACTAGAAGCAATAGAGGAATATGGCAGAGTGGCAGGATACAAGATCAACAATCAGAAGTCCATCAGACTGCTATACACATCAGATAAGACCACAGAAGAGAAGATCAAAAAGGTGGTACCATTCACAATAGTCAAGCATAAATTGAAATATCTAGGGATATATCTGACTAAAAGAACAAAAGACTCATATGAGGAAAACTACAGAACACTATTACAAAAAACCAAGAGTGACCTCAACAAATGGAAGAATATCCCATACTTATGGACTGGAAGACTCAACATAGTAAAGATGTCAGTTCTACCCAAGGCACTATATAAATTTAATGCAAGCCTAATAAAATTACCCTCATCTTTCTTCAAAGAAATGGATAAACTGATTACCAGTTTCATATGGAGCAGGAAGAAGTCCCAAATTAGCAGAGAACTCTTTAAGAAGAAGGACACAGTGAGAGGGCTTATTTTACCTGACTTTAGTACATATTATGTAGCCACGGTAGTCAAAAACTGCATGATATTGGTATAATGACATCTACTCAGACCAATGGGAAAGAACTGAAAA
This sequence comes from Tenrec ecaudatus, assembly GCF_050624435.1. NCBI lineage: Eukaryota > Metazoa > Chordata > Mammalia > Afrosoricida > Tenrecidae > Tenrec > Tenrec ecaudatus. The sequence goes on from NC_134537.1 coordinate 93,041,041, forward strand.
CCCAGAAATAAAATCATCAGCATACACACAACTAATCTTTGATAACGCTCCCAAAAATATCAAATGGGAAGCAGACGCCCTCTTCAACAAGTGATGCTAGAAAAAATGGATATCTACTGCAGAATAAAGAAGCAGGACCTTTATCTCACTCCATGCACAAGGATAAACTCAAAGTAGATCACAGACCTTGAGGTAAAACCCCAAATTATTAGGGCCATCAATAAGGGAATTGGGATAAGCCTGAGAACTTTAGTGCAGGGAATACATAGGCTATCAGAAATAGGGAAGGACACAAATACAGATGAGTCACAAATTGACAAGTGGGATATACTGAAGATAAAACACTTGTGTACATCAAAATAATTCACCAAGAGAGTAATAAGAGCCCACAGACTGGGAAAACATCTTTAGCAATGACACATCAGACAAAGGCCTTATTACTAAAATCTACAATCCTCTGTTAGCATCCAAAGAGAAAAAAAACTAATTGCCCACTGAGGAGGTGGGCAAAGGACCTGAACAGAAGTTTCATCAGAACAGAAATCCGAATGGCCAGTAAACATATGAGAAAATGTTTGTGATCATCAACCCTAAGAAAAATGCAAACTAAAACAACTATGAGCTACCACCTAAACCCTCAAGGATAGCCCAATTCAAAATATCAGAAAGCAACATGTGTTGGAGGGGCTATGGTGAGACAGGAACTCTCATCCACCGCTGGTGGACCTGTAGGTATGGACACTATGGAAAACAATTTGGTGATATGTAAAGCAGATGAAAATTGAACTATCATATGACCCAGCAATCCCCCTACTGGACATATACCCAGAAGAGGCAAGAAACAAACCACGGGCAGACATCTGTGCTCCATTGTTCATCATGACAGAGTTCACAATTGCAAGGAGTTGAAAACAACCCAAATTTCTATCAACAGATGAAAGGATTAAAAACTGTGGTACAACTGGTGCAGATAGGCACTGACAACACAGGGAATCCAGGACAGACGATCCCGTCAGGACCAGTGCTGAGAGTGCTGATACCGGGAGGATGGAGGGAAGGTGGGGTAGAAAGGGGGAACCAATTATAAGGATCTACATATAACTTCCTCCCTGGGTGATGGACAACAGAAAAGTGGGTGAAGGGTGACAAAATAATAATAATTTACAAATTATCGAGTGTTAATGAGGGAGGGTGGAGCGGGGAGGGAGGGGAAAAATGAGGAGCTGATACCAAGTGCTCAAGTAGAAAGCAAATGTTTTTAGAATGATGAGGGCAACACATGTACAAATGTGTTTGGCATACAATGGATTGTGATAAGAGTTGTATGAGCTCCTGGTAGATCTCTCTGGAGCTAGAGCTATACCTCAGTCCTTGGCTCCGCGCGAGAAAGAATTCACGCCGAAGCCTGGTTCGTGATCCAAGTGAGTTTTATGAGAGTTAGTAGTTTCAGGTTTACACAGCACCCATAGGACTCCTCCCGACCATGCAGCTTGGCGGAAGCTGCTCAGCATCACGCAGACCAACTTTTCTCTCTCTTCTGACTCTAACCTCCTGCCTTTTCAAGGATTCCACGGGGAGGAGTGGTGGACGACCCCTGATAGACCCCATTGGCTGAATTAAATTCACCTTGCCTAGGTGGGCTAATCCAGGTTTAGTACCCACCCATGTCTACCTTCGGGAAACCTGAGCCTCTGAGCATGTGCAGTGCGCCATTCCTTGTTCCTATGCTGGACTTTTTGGGCATGCTTTAATGGACATCTTTTAGCCCTGTGCTAGAACTACCTATCACCCCCAATAAAATTATTTAAAACAAAACAAAAACAACAGCAAACTGTTATACGTACATTCAATATAATACTATACATTGCTAAAAAACAGTGATGAACGTTTCTACATATAGCCTCCTCCCTGGGGGATGGATAACAGAGAAGAGGGCGGGGAGAGATGTCAGACAGTGTAACACAGGACAAAATAATAATAATTTATGAAATATGAAGGGTTCATGAGGTAGTGGGGAGTGGGGAGGGAGGGGGAAAATGAGAAGCTGATATTAAGGGTTCAAGTATAAGGCCAATGTTTTGAGAATGAGCATGGCAACAAATGTACATATGTGCTGGACAATGCATTTATGTAGAGATTGTGATAAGAATTGTACAGCCCCCAATAAAATGATTTAAAAACCAAACCAAACAAAAAGACAACAATGAATGCATGAAACATATCGCTGCATGGGAAGAATTGGAAGAAATTATGCTAAGTGAAGTAAGCCAAACACAAAAGGACAAGTACAACATGATACAACTGAGGTAAGCTTAAACATGCAAAGGGGGCATAGAGGAAAAAGCTACAGCACACAAACATTCCTATGGTGAGGTCGAGGTAGCATGGCAGGGGTCAGACCAAATCCAGGGGTACATATGGTAGCCAACCAAAAAAGAGGGGGTAGGGGAGAAAAAAGTAAAAGAGAAATGGCTAAAGGGGGCACAGGGCACTAACCCACCCAAGGGGAGGGTATTGTTTATATCTCCACAGGGAAAGAGGGACCAGTCTTCAGTCCAGTGTTCCAAGATGTGAATGCAGCATACTGACATGCAGCAGGGATTCTGGAGAGGGGTCTGAGGGGCGGGCCCCAGTCCCAATTAGGTGGTCAGGTGCCCCTCCCCCCAGAAGAATTCACTTCAAAGGACAGCACTGAAGCTGTAGCTCAGGAAGAGGGATGTGTCTGATCAGAGCACATGAGAGCAAATGAAGGGGGAGGAAGACAGAGTGGAGCACATCCTGGCCCATCAAGCCTTGAGGACCATATCCCTGCTCAGAGCAGCCAAAGCACAGAGAGAACCATATGGCCGGCCCCACTATGAGATACAATGTCCCTCAATGACCCATAGCTCAATGGGGGACAACACTGGAGGCACAGTATGGGAATTGCGCCTGATCTGACACCACCACACCTAGGCAAAACACGGTGTGCAACAGAACAGCGAGGGGAGAAGAGCATGGAAATCTCGAAGGAGTACCAAAAATAGACTTTGGGACCAGGTATGGCACCCCATCAGATTGGACAGAGAACACTCCTAAAGGTCAACAAACAGACCTTGAACTATTTACAGGTTTTTTTCCTCTTTTTTGTCATTGGTTTTGTTGTTTTGTTTCCTTTTGTCACTTTGTTTTGCTCTGTCTCATTTTTTGTGTGTGTATATTATTATCTCTGCAGGTCTAACTAGATAAAATAGGCTGGATTAACAATCTGGAGGAGAAAACAACAGACCCGATCATTCCAGGGGGACATGGGCAAGGGGGGCGTGGGGGAAAGGAAGTGGTATTAACCAACTCAGGGACAAGATAACAAGTGATCTAAAATCAGTGGCGAGGAGGGTGTAAGAGGCTGGGTAGGGCTGGATCAAGGGCACTGTAATGGAAAGGAATTACTGAAACCCAAATGAAGGCTGAGCATGACAGTGGGACAAGAGAAATGTAAAAGGAAATAGAGGAAAGAACTAGGAGTCAGAGGGAATTTATAGAGGTCTAAATACAGGCATGTACCTATGTAAATATATTTCTATATGATGATGGGGAAATAGATCTATGTGCATATATTTATAAGTTTAGTATTAAGGTAGCAGTTGGACATTGGGCCTCCACTCAAGTACTCCCTCAATGCAAGAATACTTTGTTTTAGTAAATTGGCATTCCATGATGCTCACCTTCCCGACATAATTGCTGAAGACAAATGGGTGCATAAGCAAATGTGGCGAAGAAAGCTGATGGTGGCCAACATTCAAGAGATAGTGTGTGGGGTCTTAAAGGCTTGAAGGTAAACAAGCAGCCATCTAGCTCAGAAGCAACAAAGCCCACATGGAAGGAGCACACCAGTCTGTGTGATCACGAGGTATTGAAGGGATCAGGTATTAGGCATCAAAGAACAAAAAACCATATCAATGTGATGACAGGGTGTGCAGACTTGGTACCCAAAGCCTATCTGTAGGCAATTGGAGATCCCCTGACAGAAGTATCACAGGGAGGAGACAGCCAGTCAGGGTGCAGTGTAGCAACGATGAAACATACAACTTTCCTCTAGTTCTTTAATGCTTCCTCCCCCCACTATCATGATCACAATTTTACCTCACAAATCTGGCTAGACCAAAGGATGTACACTGGTACAGACAGGAACTGGAAACACAAGGAATCCAGGACAGATGATCCCTTCAGCACCAGTGGTGAGAGTGGTGATACCTGGAGGGTGGAGGGAAGGTGCGGTGGAAAGGGGAAACCAATTACAAGGATCTACTTATAACCTCCTCCCTGGGGGACGGACAACAGAAAAGTGGGTGAAGGGAAATGTCAGCCAGTGTAAGACATGACAAAATAATAATAATTTATAAATTATCAAGGGTTCATGAGGGATGGGGGAGCAGGGAGGGAGGGTAAAAATGAGAAGCTGATACCAAAGGCTCAAATAGAAAACGAATGCTTTGAGAATGATGAGGGCAACAATGCATACATGTGCTTTACACAATGGCTGGATGTGTGGGTTGTGCTAAGAGTTGTAGGAGCTCCCAACTAAATGATTAAAAAAAACAAACCAAACAACTAAACCACTTAACAACAAAAAAGAGTTCTTTGGAGTATTGAAAAGCACGGATGTATTTTGAGCACTAAGGTGTGCCTGGCCCAGGCCATGGTATTTTTAATTACTCCATAAGCATGTGAAAGTTGGCCAATAATAAGGAAGACAGAAGAATAACCAATGCATTTGAATTGTGGTGCTGACAAGAATCCTGAAAGTATCACGAACCCCCAAAAGGACAAAAGAATTCATCTTGGAAGAAATATGGTCAGTATGCTCCTTAGAGGCGAGGATAGTGAGCCTTCATCTCACATCCTTTGGACATGTCAGGAGAAAGCAGCTCCTGGAGAAGGACATCGTGCTTGGCAGAGCAGACAAGAGGAAGGCCCTCAAGGATATGGATTGATACAGCCGTCGCAACAATGGATTCAAGCACAGGAACAATTGTAAAGTTGGTGCAGGACTGGGCGATGTTTCATTCTATTGTGCACAGGGTCACTATGGGTTGTGACTGAGTTGAGAACAGCTAACAACCACAACCTGCATGGACCTGGAATCTTCTTTTTATATATTTATGTAGATGTCTTTTGGGTCTTTTAATAATGTTCTACAGTTTTCTTTGAACAAGTCTTTTTGCTTCTTCGGTTAGGTTTATTCCTAAATACGCCATCTCTTGTGTGGCTTTTGTAAATGCTATTGTTTTCCTGATTTTTCCTTCAGAGTTCTCTCTGTATGCAGGAATGAGATATTGTACGTATGTGTGAGTGTGTTAATCTTCTTTTACCATGTTGCTGGATCTTTTGATTGTTCCCAACATTTTTTTTTTTTGTTGAATAGGGTTTCTTCTCTGTATAAAATCAGATCATCTGCAAATAGATTTTTACTTCATTTTTGCCATTATGGCTACTTAAAAAAAATCATTTTACTGGGGGCTCATACAACTCTTCTCACAACATTATGGATACTTTCTTTTTGTTATCTAATAGCTGTGGTTAAGAGGCCAGCACAGTATTGATCAGAGTAGCCATATGATTATTCTTGCCTATTTCACAGTGGGAATGCTTTCAGTTTTCCCCTATTGATTGAGATGTGGGCTTTCATTAGCATATAAGGCTTTCATTGTATTGATAATTTCCCCTTCTATTCCTATTTTGTCATTTTTAAAAAATCAGGAATGGATGCTGGTTATTGTCAAATACCATTTTGTCAATTGATTTGGTAGTGTGGTTCTTTTTTTTTTTTAAAACAATTTATTAGGGGCTCATACAGCTCTTATCACAGTCCATACATATACATACATCAATTGTATAAAGCACATCTGTACATTCTTTTCCCTAATCATTTTTTTCTCCTCTTTTCTTTTTTTTACATTTTATTAGGGACTCATAGAACTCTTATCACAATCCATACATATACATACATCAATTGTATAAAGCACATCCATACATTCCCTGCCCCAATCATTCTCAAAGCATTTGCTCTCCACTTAAGCCCTTTGCATCAGGTCCTCTTTTTTTTCCCCCCTCCCTCCCCTCTCCCCCCTCCCTCATGTGCCCTTGGTAATTTATACCTCGTTATTTTGTCATATCTTGCCCTATCCGGAGTCTCCCCTCCCCCCCTTCTCTGCTGTCTCTCTTCCAGGGAAGAGGTCACATGTGGATCCTTGTAATCAGTTCCCCCTTTCCAACCCACTCACTCTCCACTCTCCCAGCATCGCCCCTCACACCCTTGGTCCTGAAGGTATCATCCACCCTAGATTCCCTGTGTCTCCAGCCCTCATATGTACCAGTGTCCAACCTCTGCCCTATCCAGCCCTGCAAGGTAGACTTCGGATCATGGTAGGTGGGGGGAGGAAGCATCCAGGATCTGGGGGAAAGCTGTGTTCTTCAACAGTACTACCTCGCACCCTAATTAACCCATCTCCTCTCCTAAACCCCTCTATGAGGGGATCTCCATTGGCCGACACTTGGGCCTTGGGTCTCCATTCTGCACTCCCCCCTTCATTTAATATGGTATATATATATATATATATATATATACACACATATATATATATACATATACACATACATACACACAAATATATCTTTTTTTTTGCATGGTGCCTTATGCCTGGTCCCTTGGCACCTCGTGATCGCACTGGCCAGTGTGCTTCTTCCATGTGGGCTTCTTTGCTTCTGAGCTAGATGGCCGCTTGTTCATCTTCAAGCCTTTAAGACCCCACACACTATCTCTTTTGATAGCCGGGCACCATCAGCTTTCTTCACATTTGCTTATGCACCCATTTGTCTTCAGCGATCCTATCATGGAGGTGTGCAGTCAATGATATGATTTTTTGTTCTTTGATGCCTGGTAACTGATCCCTTTGGGACCACTCGATCACACAGGCTGGTGTATTCTTCCATGTGGGCTTTGTTGCTTCTGAGCTACATGGCCGCTTGTTTATCTTCAAGCCTTTAAGACCCCAGTCACTATCTCTTTTGATAGCCGGGCACCATCAGCTTTCTTCACCACATTTACTTGTTCACCCACTTTGGCCCCAGCCGTTGTGTCGGGAGAGTGAGCATCATAGAGTTCCAATTTAATAAAAGAAAGTATTCATGCATTGAGGGAGTGTTTGAGTAGAGGCCCAAGGTCCTTCCGCCACCTTAATGCTTAACCTATAAATATAGACACATCGATCTATTTCCCCAACCTCCTGTATATATTTGCATGTACATGTCTTTGTCTAGACCTTCATAAATGCCCTTTGACTCCTAGCTCTTTCCTCCATCTCCCTTGACTTTCCTCCTGCCCTACTACCATGCTTCATCGCCACCTGGGCTAGAGTATACCTCTTCTCTACGCAACCTTACCCTTGATCATTCCCCACCAGGCCTGCCCCTCCCCCCTCTCTACCATTTTGGGTCCCATGTTTTTCCCTTGTTCCTGTGTTTGTTAACACCACTTCCTTACCCCCCCACCCCAAGTCCCCCCGGAACTGTCGGTCCCGTTGTTTTTCCTCCAGATAGTTCATCCAGACTGTCCTATTCAGACAGACCTGTGGAGACACTAACATGCACGAAAACAAGACAGAGGAATACAAAGCAACAGTATACAACCAGACAACAAAACAACAAAAACAAACCACTGACAAAGAACAGAACAAAACAGTTCACAAGAGAAAAGCTTGTAGTTAGTTCAGGGATTGTTTGCTAGCCCTTAGGAACGTTTCCCAGTCCAGTCTGTTGGGGCATCACGCCCTGGCCCCAAAGTCCACTTTCAGCATTCCCTGGGGACCTTGCCACTCCATTCCCTTGCTGTTCCGCTGCACTCCCCCAGTGATTTGCCTCAGTGTGGTGGGATCAGGTCAGGTGCAATTCCCAGGTAGTGTGGTTCTTTTGTTTTGTTCATTTGGTAGATTGCCTAGGAAGGTATTCTAATGTTTAACCATTCTTGCACACCTGATAGGAATCCTATTTTATCACGGTGTTTTATGCTATTTATTTAAAAAATAATGTTGGATTCTATTGGCCAGGATTTTGTTGAGAATTTTTGCATGCATGTTCATGAGGGATATTAGTCTGTAATTTTCTGCCTTTGCTGTATTTAGCTTGTTTGAGTATCAGGGTAATCCCACTTTCTAAAATGAATCCAGGAGTTTGCTGTCTTTTTCTAGCCTCTGTCTCTTGACTGGAGCATTCAATTCCTTTACATTCAGTGGCATTATTGATATGTAGGCATTTGTTGTTGTCCCTTCAGTGTGTGTGTGGTTTTTCTGTGTGCGATTACACTGGTTTCTTTGTTCTTCATAGATTTATTTACTGTTTTAAATATTGTTTTCATTGTGTTGGTTTTTGGATGGCAGTGTATGTTGTCTTTGGTTTTATCTGCTGTTGTTGATTGTATGTTCAGAGTACTTCCCTTAGTATTTTGTTTGTAATGTTGGTCTTGTTTTTACAAATTCTTTAATTTCTTCTCATCTGGAAATACCCTTACTTCTCCCTCCTATTTGAGGGATATGCTTTCGGGGTGTAAGATTCTTGGTTGACAATTTTATTTTCTTTCAGAGTTTTATGTATGCCATTTTATTGTCTTCTGGAGTGGATGGTTCCTACTTAACGAAATCAAGCTTGTTTTTAAAACCTTTACTTTAAATGCCAAATAATAGATATAATTTATCCTAAAATTTTTTGAGAGATTTATTTATTTTCTCTAGGTATACATTTTTAAATCTTCCCAGAATTAATGGTTTTACTCTTCCAAGAAAATTGCTGATACTAAGAAAACTGAGCTGTTTACAAACCCAAGACATTTAACCAAGACTAGAAATCTTTTCAGGTAGACAACTTTTAAAGATGCCCGTCCTCCATCCTCCCTAATGAACCATGACTCCCATCCTTCACTCCTTGCGCAGAGAACAATGGGCTGGTCTTTCGTTTCACTTGTAGGATGTGACAGAACTGAAGCCATCTTTGCTTTTCTCTTGCACTCTCTGAATAGTCACTCCTCAGAAAGCCAGCCACTGCATAAGAAATCCAAACCAGCTGCATGAAGATGCCCTCAATGGAGAAAGATACTGGTCAGTTTCAAACTGTGCCATACTCTTGCTTTGTCAGACTCTCCAGTCCCTGTAAGTCAGGCTATTGCCAGAGAAACACTACTGGTATGGCAGCTCATCACACTGTGGTGACTTACATGCTACTATGAAGCTGAAGGCTATGCCACCAGAATTTCAACTTCCATCAGGGAGTCCCAGGATGGACAGGCATCAGTGGAGCTTTATGACCCAAACTGACTAGGAACAGTGCTGTAAACCATACACTTTAGTCAAGTAGAGTTTAAAGATGTCTCCAAGGAAACAAAAGATGTAGCTTGGCTCACATTCTCTACAAGGTCAGTACTTTGTTCCACCTCAGTGAATTCATCTAAAATGGGATCGACTTATAATACATACTACAAGGAATTATGGTCAACAGCACCATATTAATGGACTATATCTCAATTCTCTCCTTTGAATATCTGTGGACCCACCATTCCTTGGAGATACACTTGTCTCTTACCAGCCGTGATTCTCTAGGAGTTTTCTGAACACAGGTATGCCAGGTCTCAAGGCTTTCGTTCTTTCCTGATTTTCTTTTTCAGGGTGGTACTGAGATCCTGCCTTGTTTGCTTGCTCCTTGTCCTTATTGATCTCTTATTAGGCCATACCCCAGGGAAACTCCTCTTACATGGGACCAGGGCTTTGACCTGAATCAACATGCTGCATCCCACCCTAGTCTCCTGGCAAATGGACTGGTTTATCACATATTATCACATCACAGGGAATGATTACATCTTTATATGACTACAAGATCATGCCATTACATAACTATCTAGCCACTGAAAATCATGGTCAATCAAGCTGACACATATTTTGGGGAAACAGTACAAACCATGGTAAGTTCATAGACAGTAAACTTATTAAGGCTTGAGAATAAGAAATATGTTATTGGCCTGAGACTAGGCCAAGAATGCTTGGAATAAACTAAATAGAAAAAATTAATTAAAATCCACCTATATGTGCTAACTTCAACAAATACTGGAATTTAATGCTCATAAAAGTTAGTTACATTTTACTTTATAAGAATTCCTGAGAATATATTGACAATGCCAAACCATCAGAATTAAAAAGCAAATAGAACTCAGGCACAAAATAGTGAAAAGTAGAAATATTAAAATACTTCTAATTTTGAGTGAAAATTGTTTAATGTAACTTAAAACACATTGTACTATTCTTATGATGTGGGGTGAAGTTTCCACAAATAAATGTTCTATTGTCATTGTTAAGTCATAGGACTCCTGAGTCAGTCCTGGACTCATGGTGACTCTTTGTCTAACAAATGCTGTTGGTCCTGTGCCAACCCCAGGACTGGCTGCCCATCCTTAGGGTTTCCCATGGCCAACTTTTCAAGGTAGATCACCAGGCCTTTCTATACAGTGCATGATTGTCTTGGAGCTCAGTTGAAGTTTGTCCAGCATCATGAAACTAAAAAGCGACAATAAAAAATTCATTGCTATAGAGCCCATTCAGATTCATAATGGCCCTGTAGGATACACTGGAATTGCCCCTGTGGATTTCTGAGGCTGTAACTCTCTATATGAGTAGAAAGCTTCATCTTTCTCCCAAAGAGCACCCGGTGGTTTCAAACTGCTGACCTTGTGATTAGCAGCACAATGGACAACTCACTATGCCACCAGGGCTCCTTCAGCATCATAGCAAAATGCCAACCTGCACTGGAACATGGGTGGTGGAAACTTTCTGAGGTGCACTGATTAGGAATGAATCCAGATCTCCTGCATGGCCGGCAAGAATCCTATTACTGAACGACTACTGCCCCCACAGTAAGGGTCTACTGGGCTTGAAAACAGTCTTAGGAAACATGTCATTTTAAAGCAATCCATGTCGATTTCATACATGCAGCCACTCCTGTTTCAGACCCTCAGTTCTCCTAAGCTGCATCTATTCGCTCAATAGATCATGTACAGAATTAGGTGGTAAAGGATCCTGCGGATATTTACATCTACCCAAAGGCAGGTGTTACAGGAGGAAACTTCCCAAAGTTCATGGAAAAATGGAATTGAAAAATAATGTAATCTTTCCCATAAACTTTTGAAGTCTTCTCATTTTATTGTCAGTTTTAACAAAAAGCTCAGAGGATTTGAATGATGTGTACAAAGGTCCACAGCCAGCATATTGCAGAGGGATTCAGCTGGAAGCCAGGCCCCTGGATTCCAACAAACTCGTTTCCCCGTCAAAATCTTTAAAAATTCATTTTACTCATACATTTTACATTTGTGTTGGTGGCAAGAAAGCTCCACCATAGGATTGTCCCACTCATTGGGGATATTGTTTGATATCAGATGGCTAATTTATTATAAACTAAGTGGAGAAGGAGAGAGTCTATACAGGAAGGAAGGAAAGGTGTTTGAGTCAGGAGGTACAAATGATAACAGAAAAATAAAATCAACTCATAATGTTGTCTCAATCAGCACTCTTCCTAAGGGACACCCCATTGGGGTTCAGGTCAGAAGTCAGAGCGGGTTCTGTAACTGCATCCTGGGCTGTGAAACACAGGAACAGGCTATGAGAGACGGGCTAACTTGTATTTGAGTCACTTGTGTCCTTTCTCGCTCCTTAGAAAGGCTCATTCCCAGAAAAGGCTCTGGGTGGGTCAGGTCACTTACACAACCCAAGTCAGTGAACCACCTCCCCCTGGGTGTTTTCATTTCAGCTGACGTATGTTGGCTGCAAGGACACTAGAGCTATGCTTTGGCTCCCTGTAACTACTCATGTAGGTCCTCGTGTCATATCTTTGTATTTACTCATATTTCCCTACATAAAAAATCTGGCCTTTCCCCCTCTCGTTTCTTTAAAGGAAAACCATTTATATTTTAAGATACATCCAACCTTTTATTAGCATTCATGCCCTCTCACTGTCATCAAGTCATTAACAGGCAGGGTAAAATTTGAGAAATAAATACGTCCTCAGTAACCGAGCAATATTTATTTTCCCTAAGGCACACACACCTCTTAAATCATACGTGTAGTCAGTCAGTCCTGACTTGCACCACCAGCAGCAGTGAGTTGGTTTGCCTTTCTCAACTCCACTCGTGGGAAATCTCTTTTGGAGTGCTAAGCAAAAGAGAGTAACACCTGCAATGTCTATATTTTGACAAAACCAGAAGAAAATCACACTAAGAAGCACGGAGCTAAGACAGTAGCCCTTATAGGCATGCACGGTTTTAAAAGTCTCCTCTGTTTCAATATTTTGACAAGCAAGACAAGTTATTTCAAACATCGAGGTGAAGATGCTTTACTTTCCTCTTTGTTTCTTCTCTGGTGACTTGCTCACCCTCCGCTTTTCCTTTTTATTTGCTTTTCCCCCCAATTCCTTGCTGGCCCTGGTTCTACCTCGCTCGCATCTCTACAAGGAAATCTCTCTAGTCTACTGAAAGAGCGTCCAAAACACGGCTTTCCAAGCTAAATTGTCTTTCTTGAACATGGCTTCCATCTGGAGGTCATTATCATGGAATCAGAAATGCTGAATCCTGCCCAGTCATGAGAACAGGGTTGCCAATTCTTCTTGCCCTGAAGTAACCTAATAATCTTCGTTGCCTGCAATAACCCAGCACAGGGCTCTTGTGTCAGGCAGAAATCAGGATTATCCACAAAACAATCATTTGTTGTGAGTTTGGTACAAATAACACACAGATCAGATAATGAAGAGTACATTACGCAATTCTCCTAGAAGATCCTGATCCAATGACCTGGTTTGTGAGCTCAGGACAGGAGCCTGAAGCACTTTAATGACTTTATTTTATTTTCATAATTCTACTCCCTTTTGCCCTGTTTCCGCTTGTTCCAGGCTCAGTGGAGAAAAGACACAGCTGGTTGTCACTCTTTTCTCCACCCGTACTCTTCACATAATTGAAAATAAACAGCTTCATACTTCCCTTTCAAGACGAAATAATGCCAAATTCTTAAATATTTCCTCCAAGTTCCAATTGTCAACTTCAATCATCATCAACATTTAGATCTAATTTGGGGATTTGCCACCGAATCAATGTTTTCCTTCAGAGAAAAATTAGGTGACTTTTAAGTGATTATTTTTAATATTTTCAAAAAATGAAAATGTGGCCCCTCCCACCTCTGAAATTCAGTTCTCCTGCCTCAGAAGCAGTCACGGTTAATTAGTTTTAGGTGGTGGTAGTTGGTCGTGGTGGTGGGGGGTGGTCCTTAAAAAATGGTCAATGTATTTTTAAATGCTGATAATTCTACGTATTCTCCCAAATGATAGCATATACATGTTGCTGTCGTTGTGAGATGCCATAGATGCAGTTCTGACCCATTGCGACCCTCTGTACTAAAGAGCCAAACAATAGCACCTGGTCCTGCACCAACCTCACCAGTGTGCTTCTGTAGTATAGAACATTTCTCTTACGACATATTCAGATCTCCTCATATCAGATCTAGAGCTACTTTGAATGTACTGCAGTATATTGAGGTGGCATTATTTAGTTAATCCTATTAACCCACTACATTAATTGGATTCCCAATGTTTTGCCATTACAAACAATATTGCAATTACTATCTCTTTGCACATGTAAAAATGCATATGTGAGCAAATTACATCCTCTCTTCACTTAGCATTGTGTGGAAATGGGAATCATATGAAAATGAGTAACTATATCATTTATAACTTCTAAATTACATCACTGCTTAACTGCACAAATACTGAGAGTCATGGTTCAGCTCACCTGACACACAGCCTTAAGCAGTGGAACCAACGGTACTGCTGTCATAAATGTGAACTGACGAACAATAAGGCAGTGTTGAAAGTCATTGAAAGTGTGTACTTAGAAGTATAACTAGGTCAAAGTGAACATTCATTCTTAATTTAGAAAGATACACCAGGTGGCCTGATATCCCTCCAAGTTGTACCAATACATGCTCCTGTTCAAAGTATAAAAATTAGTTTCCCTTAACTCTCCACAATATAATTTATATTAAACTTTATTTCCCCTCCCCAAATTTGATAATAGACAAATGATACCCCCCTGGAGTTCTAGTAGGCATTTCTTGTTACTCTGATCAAGTCTGAGTTTGAACATGTTTGCATAGCTATAAAACCATTTAAATTTTTTAATGTGTGCCTATCGGGTTATATCACTGTCCATTTTCTGATAGTGTGCCAGACTCTCGCTGATTTGCAGGTGTATTAGAGGCAAGGATGGCAAGTCTTTATTCTGCATAATTTGGACATGCTGTTAGGGGAGACCAGTCCCTGGAGAAGGGTATTGTGCTTGGTGACGTAGAGTTGGCATCGAAGGAGAGGAAGGAAGGGCCTCAAGGAGACGGATCAACATAGTAGCGACAACAATGGTCTCAAGCATAGAAACAATTCTGCTTTGGTTTTACCCTACAAAAATGTTTACTTTGGTGTGATTGTAAAATTATTTTTTGTGTGTGGTTTCTGGATTCTGTATTATATGCAAACATGCTTTACCAAGTACCAAGAAAACTAAAAAAAACAAAAGAATATCCTGCCACTTTTAATGGAATTTTTATAGTTTCATTATATATATAAATTTAAAATTTTAACCATTTAGAATTTATTTGTTGTAAGGTGTGCAATAGTGATCAATTTTTTCCCTAGATGTCAAGTCTATTGTTCCACTACCATTTGCTGACTACTCCAATTCTCTTCTAATGACATCCGGACTAATGAGCTATACAAACATCAGCATCCATGATCTGGACATGAAAAGAACTAGGTGGTTCTGAAACTGCTCTGAAAGGGATCATACTAGAAGGTCTTAGAGTGGGAGAAATATGTGGACTAAAACTCAACATCATGAACGAGACCAAGTTTATAGGTCCGATAGAGACTGGTGGAACTGCTGAAATTATCGTCTGTGTTAGTCTAGGTACATTAGAGAAACAAATCCACAGAAACTCATGTATAAAAGAGAGTTTTACATAAGGTTAAGTGCACGTCAAGAAAACATCCCAACCCAGTGCTGCCCAAGCCCACAAGTCCAACATTTACCCATTAACCCATATGTCCAACACCAGTCCACAAAGTCCTCCTCCATCTCACAAAACAGATGCAATGATGCCGACTGCAGGAGGAAAGCTGAGTGAGTGAACCTGTAATCATCTCAGCGCTGGCAGGGGTCTCCACAGGGCTGCTCCAGCACCTAGAGCTGCATCATGTGGCTTCTCTTCAGAGATGTTTTGCAGGAAGTGAGCCTTGCCAGCTAAAGCAGGGAACTGACTAAGGTAGCTGAACCCTGGTCCAACCATCAGAATGCAAGAGACTCAAGAACTAGAAAGGTGAGGCTCACTGAGCCATTTATCTCTCCGCCGTTCAATTAACCCCACATGTTTTTATCAGCCAGGTTGGCACAATAAACTAACTACCTCACATCCTTAGCATCTCTTTGGGCATAGAATTGAGTTCACTTCTGAGGCTGAATTTTCAGTCAAACAACAGGTCTATAAGGGGAATAACAGCACTGCTGATGTGTGTACCGCTTGGAATAACCATTCATTTGAGCAAAGGAGCAGAATTTACCCAAGGGCAACATTCAGAAGGAATGGAAATATGAAACAAAATTAGGTGCTGGAATGGGTGATGTTACATTGAAGAATTGCAAGGATAAGATGCAGAATATGTATAAATCATTGACTATCAAGGTGATAATATGTTCTGTATGCCTTCATCAAAGTCACAATAAAAAGTTTAAAACAACCCCCCCACACACACACACACAAAGAATGGTAAGGAAAAATTTTGATGTATTGAACATAAGAATTCAAAGATATAAGCCTGCTCAATTTTCTCAGTAAAAAACAAGCTAATGAATCCCATTCCACTCATCTGTCAGTTTGTTTTACTGTGGTGGCCTGTAGGTTGCTGTGATTCAGGAAGTCATACTACTGTTTTTTCAGATACCAGCAGGGCCCCCTTAGTGAACAGGTTCCAGCAGACCTTCTAGATTAATAACAGAAGAGGAAGAAGGAAAAGAAAATCCACTTCTGAAATATTTGCCACTCAAAACCTTATGAACAGCATCTGAGGATTGTCTGACATATTATCAGAAGATGAGTCCCTCAAGTTGGAAGGCACTCAAAATGCAACAGTGGAAGAATGACCTCCTTACCCCAGACTCAACCCTAATGTGGCAAAGCTCTTGGAACTTTCACTTACTGATGGGACATGACTCAAACATGAAGGAACAGTTGCAAACATTCATTAATAATTGTAAAGTAGACGGTATGAAATATGAATCTATAAAAATTGAAAGTTGCCATAGGTAAAGATCAATATGTTAGATATTAATGAGTTGAAATGGATTGATATTGGGCATCTTGAATCAGATAATTATATGATTTACTATTCTGAGAATGACATCAAATATGAATGATATTGAATTCATCATCATAAGTGACATTAAAGATTTATCTTGGAGTACAACTTTTTTCGGTGATAGGATAATAAGTATATACCTGCAAGGAAACAATACTTAATACAACTATTATGCAATTTTACCCACTAAACCCTGAAATAGTTAAGGTGTATTGGGTTATTGGGTTAACCTGGCCGATAAACACATGTGTGAATAATTGAAGGGCGGAGAGATAAATGGCTCTGTGGGCCTCACCTTTATAGTTCTCGGGTCTCTTGCTCTCTGATGGTCAGACCTGGGTGCAGCTGCCTTAGTCAGTTCCCTGCTTCAGCTGGCAAGGCTCACTTCCTGTGAGACATCCCCGAGGAGAAGACACATGGACGAACCCTGATGCAGCCCTGGGTGCTGGAGCAGCCGCATGGAGACACCTGACAGTGCTGAGATACTTACATATTCCCTGACTCAGCTTTCCTCCTGCAGTCGGCGTCATTGCGTCTATTTTGTGAGAGGAAGGAGGACTTTGTACATGAGTGTCAGACATATGGGCTAATATTGGATTTATGGGCTTTGACAGCAGTGGGTTGGGATACTTTCTTAATGTACACTAACCCTTTATATAAAACTCTCTCTTGTATACATAGGAGTTTCTGTGGATTTGATTCTCTAGGCTACCCAGACTAACACAAAACCCTAAAGTCAATGATGAATATATTGAAATGTTCTACCAATATCTTCACCTTGAAATTGATCAAACATACAATTCATATGCATTTATAATTATTGGTGTTTAGAATGTGAAAACTGAAAACAAAGAAGAAGGATTGCCAGTGGAAAGTACAATGTTGATAAAAACTGGGATGGAGACTAAATGAAAGAATTTTGTAACAAGGAAGCAGATGGACTTTGGGTCTCTAATGGAATCTTACCTCAGTACAAGAAGGGTTCTAATAATGTGGCATTTTATGATACTCACCTTCCTGACACGATCGTTGATGACAAAATGGGTGCATAAGCAAATGTAGTGATTAAAGCTGATGGTGCCCAGTTATTAAAACATGTAGTGTCTGGAGGCTTAAAAACTTGTAGTTAAACAAGTGGCAATCTAGCAGGGAAGCAACAAAGCCCTCATGGAAAAAGCTGATATCAATGAGTTCAAGAAGGAAAGTGTTATGAAATGGATTGGAGTAGCGATTGCCCAACACTGCTTGATGTGATTGAACTATGGAATGTTATGACATCTGTAGGAGCTCCCAATAAAATGGTTAAAAAATAAAAGTAAAACATGACTACATCAGTGAGGATGGAGAAGTTCAATAATATCAACCAAAACAAGACAAAGGCTGACTGTGGAAGAGATCATCCATTGCCCAAATGCAATTTCAAATGGACATTGAAGAAAATGACAAGTCCACCAGAGCCAAAATAAAACGATAAGTATGATCCACCTGAATGTGGAGACAATTTCAAGAACGGAGCTCACAACTTGAACAATAATGATTGAACATCAGATGAGTTGTGGGAATGACATCAAGAATATCGTATAGGGAAGAAAGCAAAAGGTAATTATAAAGGTGAGAATGAAAGAAAAGACCAAAGGGAATGTCAGAATAGACTCTGAAACTTGCTCTTAAAATTAGAGTCCCTCAAGGGAATGGAAGACGTGATAAAGTACATGAACTGTTCAGAAAATTCCAAAGGGTGGGTGGAGATTCCAAAAGAAAGTATTTTATAGAGGAATGCAAAGACTTAGAGTTAGCATACACTCACCGAAAGGGAAGACTACACTCACCATCTCTCAAAGCGAAAGAACTGAAAAAATATTTAAGCCTCAAGTTCTAAACTTGAAGGATTCTACAAATAAAAAAAGATCAGATGATGGAGGAAACATCAAAAGGCAATGGACACAACACTCCGAATCATTGCACTCAAAGGAACCGAGTCACTGTACTGAACGGAAATGATCGGCATTCAACCATTTAACCATTTTCTCCCACAGTGGTTGGTGGTTTAGAACTGCAGACCTTGCTGGTCCCAGCCCAACATGTAATCACTACACCACCAAGGCGCCTCTAAAGAAAAATAAGGCTCCAAAAATTTATAAAACTCCAGAAAAATAAAAGTTTAAAATTGATCAAACTCAAAATCATGAAAGAAAACCAGATTTGTTGGTCAGATAGAGTTTTGCAGAACCTCTGAAACTACAATCTTTTGCCATCCTTTGGATCTGGGGCAGAACTCACCTCATGGATGCAGAGTTCAAAACACTAACTTGCTTTCAATTATTTATTTACTTATTTATATTACCTTCAACACTTTAAAGGTCTCTTGCGCTGCAGATTAAGGAGCCCTGGTGGTGTTATAATTGTGTGTTTTAGGGCTGTTAACCACAAACTAGCAGTTTGAAACCACCAGTCATTCTGCAAGAGAAAGAAGAGAGAAGCTTTCCAGTCCACTAAAGAGCCACAGACTCGTGAACTCTCTGGGGGCAGTTCTACCCTGTCTTATAGGGTGGCTGCGAGTTTGTGTTGGATTGATGGCAGTGAGTGAGTGCAGCACATGGATCCAATGAAATGCATCATTCCATCTCTTGACGATTGCTTCCGTGAACATTGCTTGTGGATGCAAGCAAGATAAAATCCTTCACAGCTTCAATCTTTGCTGAATTTCTCATGATGTTATCTCTTGGTCCTGTTAGGAGGATTTTGTTTTCTTTACGTTGATTTAATCCATACCGAAGGCTGCAATCCTTGATCTTCATCAGAAAGTGCTTCAAATTCTCACTTTTCAACAAGCAAGGGTGTGCCATCTGCATACCAAAGGTTGCTTGTAAGCGTTTGTCCAATCCTGAATGCCATATTTTTCTTCATATAATCCAGTGTCAGATTATTTGCTCACCCTACAGATTGTATGTATTATAATAAACTGGATTATATGGCTTAGAATGGGAAGTCCAGAACCAATAGGCAATTATTGGAACAGAACAAGTGACTGTTACCTGGTTTTAAATCAGGAAAAGTGTGTTAGGCTTGTGTCCTTTCTCCACACTTATGAAATCTTTATGCAGAGCCATCATCTGATAACCTGAACTCTATGAAGACAACAATTACATCAGGGTTGGAAGAAGGCTCATTAACAACTTGTGATATGTAGATGACACAATCTTGCTTGCTGATCACAGACCTTCAGAGTGGATTACAACTCAATGTTAAGAAAATAAGAATTCTCAGAACTGGACCAATAGATAACATCATGATAAAAAGAGGCTGAGGTTGCTGAGGGTTTCATTCTGCTCAGATCTACAATTCACTGTGTTCAGAAGAACAGGCAAATCCGTCTTGAAAACAATATAACCAGAACGGTCCATAGAAGTGAAAATTGCAAGGTTCTGT
The DNA here is from genome assembly GCF_050624435.1 of Tenrec ecaudatus. Classification (NCBI taxonomy): domain Eukaryota; kingdom Metazoa; phylum Chordata; class Mammalia; order Afrosoricida; family Tenrecidae; genus Tenrec; species Tenrec ecaudatus. The sequence continues at coordinate 93,060,931 of NC_134537.1, forward strand.
GTGAAATACTTTGAGCATGTTATCACGAGGGATCCACCGCTGGAGAAAGCTACCATGCTTGCCAAAGCACAGGGCTAGTGAATGAAGAGGATGGCCCTCAAGAAGATGAAGTGACACGGTGATCTCAAAGTCAATAATTGTGAAAAAGGCGCAGAACCGCACATCATTTTGTTTGGTTACACATAGTATCTTAATTAGTCTCTGCTAACTCAATAGCACCTGAGGACAATGCATACCACCTGAGGACATGGCACGGCAGCTGCAGCTGCCCTCTTCTGTCTCATGAGCTCAGTGCTCCTACTTCTTCTATCTCTGCCATTTCAGACACTGATCTCACATTTGCTCCAGTGCTGGCTCTTCGTTTTACCTTTTGTTATTGCGAATGAGGTGGAGGCTTCCACATCAGATCACCTGTTTCGCATTCAGCAGCCTCAACGATTTATCAAACTTTCTAATGGCTGTCCTTTTACCTCCCCAACCCATACGCATCCCCCCATTCCCCTTATGTTCAGCTTCACCCAAGTGAACACCCTTTCACCTTCTGGACTATTACATCCCCTTCTCTCCCTTCCCTTCCCATCCCTGGTAATCTTCAGGTATGAAAAATGTAACTTCATTTTTCTTACAATAATAGTCTCATGCAATATTTGTCATTTTGTGATTGACTAATTTCACTCAGCATACTATTCAACAGGTCCATCCATGCCTGGCGTTGCTTCACAGTTTTATTCTTTATATCATTATTCTTCAACGATACATAGTATTGCATTGTATATACCGAAAATTATTTATCCATTCTTCTAAAAATGGGCATTTAGGGTTCCATCTTCTTGCTATTTTGAGTAGTGCTATGATGACCATGGGTGTGCATACATCTGCTCCTTATTTCTTTAGTGTATATACCAAGTAGAGGGATTATTGGGTCATATGATATTTCGATTCCAAATTGTTTGAGGATGAGCCATACTGATTAGCACAGTGGTTCTACTGTTTTACAGTTCCACCAGCAGTGTGTAAAGATTCCAATATGTCTACATCCTTGCCAACATTTTATTTCTGCTTTTTGTGTTGTTGACTTTGTTATCAATACCAGGTGATGTGTTATCTCATTGTTTTGATTTGCAACTCTTGGATGGCTAGTGATTGCAAGCATTTCTTCATGTTTGTTGGCCACCTGGATGTCTTCTTTGGTGGACTCTGTCCTCTTCTCATTTGTTAGTTGGATTATTTGTCTTTTTTCTTCAGTCGTTGAAGACTTTTTATTAGATTTTACAGATTAGTCCCTTGTCTTATTTACCATTGCCAAAAATCCCCCCCCACCCCGCCGTCTGTGGGTACCTTTTACTCTCCTGATGTATATATCTTATTTTTAGGAGATCTCAGCCATCTGTTTTATCTTCTGCTGTGTGTATGTGTGTGTTGTTATGTTTGATAGTGTGCTTACACCATACATTAGAGCCCCGAAATTTGCCTTTAGTTTTTTCATTGAATGATCTTTATAGTTCTAGGGTTTACATTTCATTCATCTCAAAGCCATTTTTATATATGGGGTGAGGTATTGGTTCTGTTCATTCTTCTGAAAATGGGAATCCAATTTTAACAAGACAATTTAATAAAAGAGATGGTCTCTTCCCCAACTTAATGTATTTCAGCTCCTTATCCAAAATCAATGATCTGTTGATGGAGGAGTTTATTTCTAAGTTCTCTATTTTGTTCCATTAGTCTATGTATCTATTGCTGTACAATTACTATAGTTTTTTAAAACTGATTTTTTAATTGAACTATAATTAGCCTGGAGCCCTAGTGACATCGTGGTTATATGTTAGCCCATCAATCAGCAACAAGCTGCTCCTCAGGAGAAAGAGCCCGCTTTCTTCTCCCAGAAAGGTTACTATCTGGGAGACTCATCAGGCAGGTTTACCTGTACAATAGGTTGTTAGGTATCAGCATCGACTCAGTGTCAATCACTGGAGGAGGATGAGAATTAACAGCTCATACAATTTAATTGTTCATTTATATCAAGGAGGGCTGTGTAATCATTGAGCTACCAGTAAGCAATCATGTTTCTTTCCCTTTAGTTCCCTTGTCACAATGTCATGACAGGTAAATTCATTCTATTTCCCTTGACCTCAATAGCTTCTCAAAATTCATCCATGCATTTATTTCCTTTTTATTTCAACTGTGATTTTCTTGTTTAATTTTTATTTAACTGGAATCTGATTATCTTTTTTTTTCTCACTGACAGAAGAAAGGTATTCCTTCTTTGCCATATCCCTAAACCCTTCTGTTTTACCTTTTCTGTCCACTAATTATCTTTTAAGTCAGGCTGATTCTTGTATCTGATTCAGTTGTTCTCAGGCTCAAAGACAAACCACAAAGCACAATTCAAACTAAGATAAGTATTAACTGTAAGCATAAGAGTAGCTTTTGGAATTGGTTGATTCAGTTGCTCAGCAAGTAAAAGTCAGAGTTGGTTTCATGACATTGTGATGATGAAATTCAAGGGTAAGGACTATGATTGCTTTTGTGGCTCAGTAGGTCATCATCTTTTCATAGCTATAAAATGTAAAAACTAGTTACTGGCTTTGGGTTTCTAGAATTGACATATAAACAAAGCATGAGAATGGATTATCAATGCAGACAAAATAGAATGTAAATATTCTTAACATAACAATGAGTACCTGGCAGCAGTGTGAGGACAGGAGGGTCCATTGTTGTAAAAAGAAGGTGGGAGAATAAGCATCTCCATTTTACTGACTGGCAATCTATGAGATGTTGGTTATAAATGGTGCACTGAAGAAGGAACTGTGCAATACAACTTTCAAGATGACCAAATCAACCTCTGCCTCCTGGTATTCATGACCTTGTACAGTCTTTTTCCACAGTGGATACCATTGATCTGCAAATGAAGAGAATTTGTAGAGATGATGGTGTGTGACCAGTCTAAGTCAGAAAAGACATTGCAGGGTCTGCCTTAGCCTTTTTCTTGGATCATTGTTTTTTTGGGAAGCCATCTGCCAGGTAGTAAGAAATTAAAGTTTTCTGCCAACAGTTAACATCTATTTGCAATCCATTGAGTGTGCCATTGTGGTAGTTACATAATCTGTTGTCAATTTGAGACTTTAGAGTGAAGGGATGGAGTTTAGCAAGTCCATCAGGTCATAGCTTGATGACCTCATTTGGAGACACTAAGGAGATAAACAGCTCATGAGGCAGGACACATGATCACTCCCTGCCAGGCATGCTGGCTGACAAGATACATGGAGCTACAGTAGAGCCCTAGAGCTGAAGGAGCTACATGGAGACCCCTGCTAGCACTGAGATGCCTCTACTGCCACTGGATCCACAAAACTTGCCACCCACTGGCCTGTGATCTTCCTGCATTTGTCATCCTTGATGTATTTCATGAGTCTGAAGAGGAATTTATAGATTGGTATAGGACCTATGGGCTAATATCAGATTTATGGACTTTATCTGGACTGGGCTGCAATGTTTCCTCAAAATTCAACTGCTCTTATATATCAAGCTCCTTTAAAAAATCATTTTATTGGGGGCTCATACAGCTCTTATCACAATAAATACATACATACATTGTGTCAAGCACATTTGTACATTTGTTGCCATCATTATTTTCAAAACATGTTCTTTCTACTTGAGCTCTTGGTATCAGGTCCTCATTATTTTCTTTGCCCTCCCTCCATCACGAACCCTTGATAATATATAAATTATTATTATTTTTTCATGTCTTACACTGACCGATGTCTCCTTTCATCCACTTTTCTGTCGCCCATCTCAAAGGGAGGGAGTTATTTGTGGATCATTGTGATCTACGATGTGATCCCCCCTCAACTTCCCCTTCCCCTCCTGGTATGGTTACTGTCATTATTGATCCTGAGGGGTTTATCTGTCCTGGATTCCCTGTGTTTCCAGCTCTTATCTGTAACCATGTACATGCTCTGGTCTAGCCGGATTTGTAAGGTAGAATTGGGGTCATGATGGGGGGGGGAGGGAGGAAGCATTAAAGATCTAGGGGAACGTTGTGTGCTTCATCGGTGCTCTACTGCACCCTGACTGGCTAGTCTCTTCCTTGTGACCCTTCTGTAAGGGGATGTCCAGTTATCTACAGATGGGCGTTGGGCCTCCAGAATGCAGTCCCCCTCAGTCACAAATGATAAGATTTTTTTGTTCTGGGTCTTTGATGCCTGATAGCTGATCCCATCAATACTTCATAATCACACAGGCTGGTGTGCTTCTTCCATGTGGACTTTGTTTCTTCTCAGCTAGATGGTTGCTTGTTGGCCTTCAAGCTTTTAAGACCCCAGACTAAATCACTTTCTTATATACATGTGCGTCTCCCTAGATTTGTTTCTCATGTCCACCCAGACTAACAGTGACCGTCTTGGAAGGTGGCATTTGCAGATGGCTCCAGCTCCAGGTGGCATCTCTTCCTGAACTTCATGCAGGTGTCCATGCTAGAACCACCTGGCGAAGCCGCTCCAAAATGCCTTAGCAATAGACTCTGGAAGATAATAAAGCTTTATTGCTGTTTTTAGCCTCTGAGTTTCAGGACAATCTGGTAGGCAGCAACAGCTAATTCATACAGATTTTGGCACTAAAAGTGATGTGTTACTGTAGCAAAAGCTAAAATGTGGGAGTGGTTTGGTAATTAGGCAGTGGAAGAATTTCAAAAGTGTCAGTAAAAGCCTAGGTGCCTTGAAGTTACTCTTCATAGAGCACAGATGGCCATGGAGGGGATTGCCAGTGACGGCTACAAGGAAATGAAATGGGAGGAAAATGAGTCCTTGTCATATCGTGACAGAAAGAACTGTACAGAGGGCGCTGGAGCAGTAGCACAGAAATCAGAAAAGTATCTAATATAGTGGTTGAGCTCCGGAAAGAGGTTTCCAGGGAGAGTGTGAGTATCTCCTTCAGGTTTCTTGGTATTTAGAATAAAATCCACGAAAAAAAAGAGATAAATCAGAGAAAGGACTTTTACATGAAACGAAGCCAGGACTTCGCGGTTTTAGAAAATTCAAACCTCACCAGGTGAAAAAGGAAACTAGGGTTAAGATATGCAGGGTTCCTCGAACTCAAGGCCCGCGGGCCACATGCGACCCACTGAGGGCATTTATCCTGCCTGCCATGTGATTTTGCCCCATTTGATTTTTGACTTCAAAATAGGATATGTTCAGTGTGCATAGGAATTTGTTCATAGTTTTTTTTAACTATAGTCTGATACTCAAATGGGTTTGAGGGACAGTGATCTGGCCCCCTGTTTTAAAAGTTTGAGGACCCCTGAATGGCTTTTGAGGAAAAATGTAATACTGGGCATTGTCAGGAAAGATGAAGTTTAAAGAGTTATTCCATTTTGTTGCTCTTTTATAATATTTTGCTAAGACCCCAAACAATTGAGCTGCCTAAGAAACTTAAAAGTACTCTTCCTTAGTAGTCTGAACAGATTAGGGAGAAGAGTTTACCACCCAAAAATTCCTGTGTGAGGGGCAGAAATCCTAATGGCCAACAAACATATGAGAAAATGTTCCTGATCTTTAGCCATAAGAGAAATGCAAATTAAAACAATGAGGTACCACCTAACACCCTCAAAGAAAGCCCGATTCAAAAAATCAGAAAGCAACAAGTGTTAGAGGGGTTATGGGGAGACAGGAACTCTCATTCACTGCTGGTGGACCTGTAAGTATGTACAGCCACTATGGAAATCAATCTGGCGATACCTAAAACAGATGGAAATAGAGTTACCATATGACCCAGCAATCCCCTTACTGGGGATATACTCAACAGAGGCAAGAAGCAAACCAAGGCCAGACATCTGTGCTCAATGTTCATTGTGGCACAGTTCACAATTGCAAGGAGTTGAAAACAACACAAATTTCCATCAACTGATGAGGGGATTGTGGTACATACATACATACAATGGAGTACTACGCATCTCTAAAAAGCAGTGATGAACGTATGAAACACATTGCTTCATGGGAAGAACTGGAGGAAATCATGCTAAGTGAAATAAACCAAGAACAAAAGGACAAATACAACATGATTCCACTGAGGTGAGCTTTAAAAAAAAAATGCAAAAGGAGCATAGGGTAAAAGCTACTATATACAAACATTCCTGGGGGAGGACAAGGTAGCAGGGCAGGGACCAGACCAAATACAGGGATACACATGGTAGACAATTAAAAAGGAGGTGGGGAAAGGGGAAAAAAAAATAGGCAGCGGGTGCACAGGGGACTAACTCACCCAAGGGGAGGGTATTGTTTATATCTCCACAAGGAAAGAGGGACCAGACATCAACCAGTGCTCCAAGCTGTGAATACAACATACCGGTGTTGAGTAGGGAATCAGTAGAGAGGTCTGAGGGGCCAGCCCCAATCCCAACTACTACGTGGATACCTGCCCCTCCCCCTAGAAGAATTTATTTCAAAGGACAACATTGAATCTGCAGCTCTGGGAGAGGGACATTTCTGTTCAGAGCACACGGGAGCAGAGGAAGGGGGAGGAGGAGAGAGTGGAGCACATCCTGGCCCACCAGGCCTTTAGGACGATGTTCCCAATTAGAGTAGCCAGTCCACAGAGAGTACCACAAGGCCGGCCCCACGATGAGACATGACGTCTCTCACTGACCCTTAACCCTACAGGGGACAATACTGGAGACACAGTGTGGGAATTTCGCCCGATCTGATCCCACCATATCGAGGCAAAACTTTAAGGGGGTGCAACAGAATAGCAAGGGAATGGAGCAGCGAGGTCTGCAGGAAATGCTGAAGGTGAACTTTGGGGCCAACAGACTGGACTGGAAAACACTCCTAAAGGCTAACAAACTTTCAAAGATTCCTTGAAAGCTACAAGCTTTCTTTCTTGTTGTGTTATTTTTTGTCATTGGTTTGTTGTTGTTTTGTTGTATATTGTTGCTTGGTTCTGCTCTATCTTGTTTTTTTTTTGTATGTTATTATCTCCACAGGTCTGTCTAAATAAGATAGGCTGGATGAACAATCTGGAGGAGAAAACAATGGGATCAACAGTTCTAGGGGGGCATGGAAGAGGGGGAGGTTGGGGGGAAAGGTAGTGGTGTTAACAAACCCAGGGACAAGGGCACAAGTGAGCCAAATCAGTGGCGAGGAGGGCGTAAGAGGCCTGGTGGGGCATGATCAAGGGTAATGTAATCAAGAGGAATTACTGAACACCAAATGAAGACTGAGCATGATAGTGGGACAAGAGGAAAGTCAAAGGAAATAGAGGAAAGAGCTAGGAGGCAAAGGGCATTTATAGAGGTCTAAATAAAGGCATGTACATATGCAAATATATTTTTATATGAGGATGGGGAAATAGATCTATGTGCATATATTTATAGGTTTAGTATTAAGGTAGCAGAAGGACATTGGGCCTCCACTTAAGTACCCCCTCAATGCAAGAATACTTTCTTCTATTAAATTCACATTCTATGATGCTCACCTTCCTGACACAACCACTGAAGACAAAGCGGGTGAATAAGCAAATGTGGTGAAGAAAGCTGATGGTACCCGGTTATCAAAAGATATAGCGTCTGGGGTTTTAAAGGCTTGAAGGTAAACAAACAGCCATCTAGCTCAGAAGCAACAAAGCCAGCATGGAAGTAGCACACCAGCCTGTGTGCTCATGAGGTGCCAAAGGGATGAGTTATCGGGCATCAAAGAACAAAATATCATAACATTGTGTGCTCAGCACCATGATAAGATTGCTGAAGACAAACGGGTGAATAAGCAAATGTGGCGAAGAAAGCTAATGGCGCCCAGTTATCAGAAGATAAAACGTCTGGAGTCTTCAAGGCTTGAAGATAAACATGCGGCCATCTAGCTCAGAAGCATCAAAGCCCACATGGAAGAAGCACACCAGTATGTGTGATCAAGAAGTGTTGAAGGGATCAGGTATCAGACATCATCAGAACCAAAAATCATATCATAGTGAATGAGGTGGTGGGTGTGGAGTGGAGACCTAAAGCCCATTTGTAGGCCACAGGGCATCCTCTTCCAGAAGGGTCTCAGGGAGGAGACAAGCCAGTTAGTTTGGGATGTAGCAAAGATGAAACATACAACTTTCCTCTAGTTCCTAAATGTTCCCTCCTACCATCCTCTCATGATCCCAATTCTACCTTACAAATATGGCTAGACCAGAGGATGTACACTCGTACAGATAGGAACTGGAAGCACAGGGAATCCAGGGCGGATGATCCCTTCAGGACCAGCAGTGTGAGTGGCGATACTTGGAGGGTGGACCGAGGGTGGGTTGGAAAGAGGGAACTGATTATAAGGATCTACATGTGACCTCCTCCTGGGGCACGGACAATAGAAAAGTTGGTGAAGGGAGACGTTGGACAGTGTAAGATATGACAAAATAATAATTTATAAATTATCAACGGTTCATGAGGGAGGGGAAACTGGGGAGGGAAGGGAAAAAATGAGCAGCTGATGCCAGGAGCTTAGGTGGAGAGCAAAGGTTTTGAGAATGATGAGGGCAATGAATGTACAAATGTGCTTTACACAATGGATGTATGTATGGATTGTGATAAGAGTTGTATGAGCCCCTGATAAAATGATTAAAGAAAATTTCTGTGTGTATAGTATACCTCTTGTCTCATGAAGTAAATCCTATATATAATTATACTGGAATCATATTGAAATAGAAAGGAAAAACAAAAAAAAGTACAAAAATAAAAAGAATCATTGCCTTACCCCCCAAATGAAAACATTGGACCTCCTACCCAAAACAAACAAAAAAACATTTACAGGCAGATGTCAGCAGGGAAACTCTTTATCCATAAACACAGCCAGCCTTTCCATATTTCATACAAAAGGTAGAATAAAAAGAGCACTAATGACAGAGCTATGAGAAAATCATTTCAGGGAAGGAGGACAGGGGTTTTTCACTTTTAAAAATTCCAGCTATATTTCAAAATTTGCACGGCCTATTCCTCCTCTGATGATGGTGAAGAGCACCGAATATAATTGTGTAGCATAACAGGAATTGTGAGGAGGGCACAAGGCTGGGCAGTGCTTTGTTCGGTTGCGCATGGTGTCCCCAGGAGTCAGAACCAATTCACAATGCCTATCAACAACAGCAGCATATTGGAGAACAGATTGCAAAATTGTGTTCGAATACAATGGAAGGGTCAATTAAACGATGGACAATCATCAGAAAAAACACCATGGAGTGTTGCTTGCATTGCATCTGCAAAGATAGATACTGGCCAAGGAATGGCGGCATCCCAGGCAGCAGTACAAGGTGAGCATGATGTCTGAAGGGAGCTGTAAGAACTTTGTGATGGACGGAGTGCAGAGTGTGATTGTAATGATGGTGGGAAATCGGCTGGAGAATTAAGTGGCACCAAATCATAAAAGACCTTATTTGTCAAGCTAAAGAGTTTTGGCCTTACTCCATAGGTTGTGGAAGGACAGTCACAAGCTTCCATCAGGAGAGTGGAGTGGTCACGGTCATGGTCATGGTGCAGCGGTGAATCCAGACACTAGACTCTAGGGAACCACTACCAGAGCTGTCATTGTATTTAAAGTGAAAAATAAAAACGACAGGATCTAGAGTCACAGAAAGGGAATAAAGAACTATACATGACGTGAAGGTGGTTACACTAATGGAACTTGAAGATCTATGGGCTGAGTGAAGGGATATGAAAATATACAGAATAACAATCAATTTCTGGTTGGATGACTGGTGTATTTTTTAACACCATTCATATCAAACACAGGAGAAGAAACAAAGTTCTTGAAAGAAGATCTATCTTTTTGAGTATTGGGTTGGGTATCAGTATCCTGCAGAATATCCAACAGGAGATGTTCAATAGATTGTTGTACATGGTATGTGCACGTGAACGCACATTCAGGATAGGAATAGCAGGGGAAGATGAGAGAATGGATAGGATTGCCCAGGGATTGCATATAGAATTAGCAAACAAGAGTACCAACAACTAAATTCTGGGAGCATTATCACTTAGTAGGTACATGATAAATCGATCTCATAATTGGGTTGTAACACTTACAGTTTGTCTGACAAATTTGGAGTATAAGCATTTATATCACTTTTATTTTTTCAATTAATTATTGAGTTTATTTAATGGCAGAAAATCTGATCTTTATCCCAGAAAATTCCCTCTGACATCCAATTAGCTTCCTTGAAGAGGATACTTTGATCCCAATGGTACCAACATTCATCTAGTTGTTCAAATGTTTAAAATTATGGTTATTCTTAACTTCTCTGTTTCTTTGGTTTGCCACTATAAATTTACTTCATCATCAATTCCTGTTTACTTTCCCTCTAAAATATATCTTGACACTAATGTTTGTTTCGTTGCTGCAATTGCCACCAAAGTCCAAGTCATCATCATGCTGATCTGGATAGTTGTCATGGAGGTATAATGACCAACACACTTCTTACATTCAGTCTTGCCTTTCTACAAGGCACCTAAATGAATTGTTTTAGTATAAATGAAATCATATTATTTCCTTTGCTTAAGAGCCACTAGTGGTTTCTGTCAAGGAGATGGATTGGCACAGTGGGTGCAACAATGGACTTAAACATGAACATGATTTTGAGGCTGACAGAGGACCAGGCAATACTTATTTCTACTGTGTGGGTGGTTGAAAGGAGTTGGGACTGAACTGTGTCTTCCCATTCCATTTCAAGTAAAGTCTAATGTTTTAATGATCTTTATTTTAAGAACTTTATGATCATTCATTTCCTTTTTTCTCAAATTTATAAACTACTAACCAACTATTTCCACCTCCCTCCTATGCCCACCTCTTTATGCTCCAGACTTTTAGAAAATCCTGTTTGTTCTTGGATTAGGATATTGGATACTTCCACTTCCCAATTGTGTCTGGGACTTACACGTTCCTGTCATTTAGGTCTCAGTTTAAATGCCATATCCTCAAATCACTGACATTAAAATAGAATCCTGTATTATTTATCCATAGCACCCATTGACTACCTGATATCGATAGATGATCAAAGAGAAAATGTACTAGAGAATTAAGGAGATGTTTTTATTCAAACTACCTCAATAGACACAATGTTCATTAATGAGGAACTTCTCAGAGAAAAGGAAGTGAGCCTGGGGTTATAGAGGGGCAGGCAGAGCAGGAAGTCAACCTCACATCTTATCAGGGGGTTCTTAAGAAAGGATAAAGACAGATGTTACCTTAGTCGTTGATGCAAATGGGTGGGCATTTGTGGTTAGCCGTATCTCATTGCAGAAATATTTTTCAATCTGATGCTTCAAAGTTGAGGGTTCTGATAAAGTTTAATACTGCATATTTATCCATCTATTTATTTTTTATCTTTCTAGGGAGTACTGGGTACATGGTGGATTTTTTGTTGGGCTGTCAACCAGAAGTTCAGGAGTTCAGGCCCAGCATTTGTTGCTTGGGAGAATGGAGGGTTTTGCTTTCGTAAAGGGTTACAGCCTAAGGCGCCCACGGGGTAGTTCTACTCTGTCCTACAGCATCGCTTTGGGTAGGAATTGACTGTATGGCAGGTTAAAAAAATTTTTTGCTTTTATATCTATCTGTAATGTATCTACCTATCTATCTTTGGATTACCTGCTATCTCCCCTTCTGTAATGTGACCTGTATTAAACCAAGTCTATGTCACTCTTGTTCACTTCTATAACTCTAGCATTTAGAATAATTCCTGTACATACTAAACAATAAGTAAACATTTATTGAACAATCAGATGATTATGTGATTGAACAAGATAAGTAGACACACCGTTCAAATGGCCCTTCCAAGAATACCTAGAAATATTCCAAATATTCTAAAGCATCTGTGTCTAACTGTAAGAGAAATGATTGAAGGTTTTCTTTTTTAAAAAGTAAAAGTAAAGTCATTCACTCACACCAGGATACTTTAATGGATAAAGAGAACAAGTGCCTAACTATTAACATACATTGTTTTAGAAGACAAAGAAGAATGGGGCCTACCAGGGGAACTGTAGCAGCCTTCAGAGAAGCAGGAGGGGAGTGTGGGGAAGGAGCTGAAAGAGTGGAAAATAATTTTGGAAAAAAGGGTATTAATTGCTAAATACGGGTCAGTTAAAATGAGAACTGAAAGAAAATTCTAAGATGTTTTTGAATGAAAAATTTTAGTATTTTTCCAGCAGCAATTTTAATGCTGTGGAAGAAAGAGAAGACTGGAGGCAGAGGATTGAAAAGAGGTAAATGAGAACAGAGAGGGAAATAGTATTTTATTTAAGAGGTAATCATGAAGAACAAAGAAATGTCTCTTAGGTGAGGTTTTCTAGAGAAATATACACACAATATAATATGGCTTTTAAAAGTACATGGAAATTGAATGAGAAGATAATGATATTTTTCATGAAGTTTATGAAGACCCTTTGTACACACACACACACACACACACACACACACACACACACAGACATCCCCTCTTCCCCACCTACTGTGGTAGGTAGGGATTATGTCTACTAGACACTGCTGGGTAGGGGTGGAGTCAAACCTGTCAATCAAATGGTAATGTGATGACACCTCCTGGGGGTGGGGTGACCTTTTATATAAGGGTGAGAGATACTGGGAAATACTCTCCCTGCCACTTTGCCATTCTCCTGCCTCAGACTTGACAGGAACTTTACCTGCCTCAAAGGGTGGCCCCATGTGAGCCTCTAACCCTGAGTGCTCCCGGCACCCTGCTATGTTTGCACCAACTTTAGATCCATGGGACTCTGCACCCACCAGCCTGGGATTCCCCTACTGATTGCTTCATCTTTAGCCTGCAAATCTGAGAGTCTGAAAAGGGCCTGACTATGGACTTGAGTTAGACTGGGCTAAGGTGCCTTCTACATGTAAGTTTGCTTCTTGATATAAAGTTCTTCCTTGTCGATAGATAAGTGTCACTGGATTTGAGTCCCTAGACAACCTGGCTTAACACTCCTGTAAAATCATAGAAAACTTTATTAAACATTAACAGCAAAGTGTGAAGCTATTGTTTCCCAGTATCTCCGTCTGGGTCTATGGATTTCTGAAGGTGGTATTCCTGCCTCTGTCGGTCTTGCCTGAAGAATTCTGTGCTCTTTTACGCACACAATGTCAGGACATCAGTCTTGGCATCCTTCAGACTCTTCAATCATATTCCTTTTAAAAGTTCTTTGAATTTGAGGAATACAAGGAAGTCTGATGTGGCATGATTAGGGTTATAGGATGGATGGAGTAAAGTTTCTCAGTGACATTCACATAGGACAGTACTAACTACACTCTAAAAATTAGCGAGTGCATAGCACTGATTAAAATCTCCTCATGGAAGAAGCACACCAACCTGTGTGATCACCAGGTGTTGACAGGATCAAGTATTAGGTATCAGAAGAACTAAAGCAACCATTTCGATGCGAACAAAGGGGGTCGAAACGGAGACCAAAAACACACCTGCAGACAATTGGACATCCCCTCACAGAAGGGTCACAAGGAAGAGACAAGCCAGGCAGGGTGCAGTAGAGCACCGACAAAACATACAACATTCCTCTAGTTCTTTAATGCTTCCCCACCCCCCACCCACAGACACTGTAATGGCACCAGTTCTACCTTACAAATCTGGCTTGACAGAAACATGTGCACTGGTACAGATAAGAGCTAACCCCCTCAGGAATAATAATGGGAGCAGTGACATCATGAGGGGAGGGGAGAAGTGGGGGAAGAAAGGGGTAACTGATTGCAATGATCAATGTATAACACCCTTCTTCCCCCAGGGGGGACAAACAACAGAAATGTGGGTGAAGGGAGACAGTTGACAGTATAGATATGAAAATAAAAATAATTTATAAATTAACAAGAGTGTGAGGGGGAGAGAGTGGGGGAGAGAGGGATAAAAGGGGAGCTGATACCAAGGGCTCAAGTAGAAAGAAAATGTTTTGAAAATGATGATGGCAACCTATGTACAAATGTGCTTGACACAATGAAGAGTCCCCAATAAAATGATTTATTAAAAATAAATAAATAAATGAATAGTAAAAATTTAAAAAATATATAAAGCTAAAAAAAAAAAAACCCAAAACAAAATATTGTGGGCACAACTTTCCTGATCTTTTTGTCACCAATGCAACTTTCAATTTATAAAAAACGTCTTCATAGACTTCCATGTTCATCCCGTATCCTTCAGGAAATTATATAAAGAATACCCCTTAGGGATCACGAAAAACAGTTGCCATAATTTCCTGACATGACCTCTCTGCCTTGAATGTAACTGGCCCAAAAGATCCTCGTGGACATGACTGTTGAGATTGAATCTCTTTTTTATTTTCCACTGAAGGCACTATACTGGTACTAAACTCCTGCCATTGAGTCTACGCTGACTCATAGCAACCCCTGTGGGTTTCTGAGACCGTAACTGTTGATGGAAGGAAAAAGCTCGGTCTTTCTCAGGCCAAGCTGCTGATGGCTTTGAACTGCCAACCATGCGAATCACAGCCTGACTTGTAACCACTACACCACCAGGGCTATGGCAATGAGATTACTACATGTATATTAATGAGATAACTTATTTGCTGTTCTTTACTGATCACAGAGATTTGTTTAAACATGGTTTCTTTGGCATAAACCTGTACACATACAAACAGAAACCCCAGTAGTAATACTTTTTGTTTTATTTGCATAGATCCAATTTAGCTCAAGGAAATGGCTCACGTAGATGTGAACGCTGACAATTTCCAAATATGTCTGCCAGATGACAGGTTATTGGCTCTTTGTGTTATGGAAGCTGGAAAATCCCAAAGTTAACAAGTCAGATGATAGACTACTGGTTCACAGGGGAGCCAAACATAGCAAATTTCATAATAAGCTAACTAGACAGCAGGACGCTAACTCGAGTCATCAGCCCGGAAGGTGAAATGATGACAAGCTGAATGCAGGATTCAGAGTAAGGGAGAACCTTGCTAGACTATCCACATTCACACCTTGAGCAATGAGAAACGCTACTAATATCTGAATAGGGGCGTAGCTCAAAAAGCTGTGATTCAAGGTAAAACTCACTCTAACTCTTCCAAAGTAACACTACAGAGGCTTTCATTTACCCATAGATAACTGATCTTCGACAAAGAGCTGAAAAATATTAAGTGAGAAAGAGATGCCTCTTCAACAAATGGTGCTGGCCAAATTGGATCTCCATCTGCAGAAAACAGGACGCACACCTCACCCCACGTATAAAAGCCAACTGAAGATGGATCCAAGGCCTACATGTAAATTCTAGAGCTAGAAAGATCACCAATGGGAAAATGGAGACAAACTTAAGAGCCCAAATCCAGGGCCCATACTATCAAACATAATAAAAGAAGCACACACATTAGGAAACCAAACAGATGGTTGGGATCTATTAAAATAAAACACTGCATCAAGGGTTCATCAAAGAGTTTAAAGAGAGCCCATGTGCTGGGAAAAGATCTTTATCAATGACATCTTATTGAGGTCTTAGCGTATTCTATAGATTTTCCAGAAAACATCTTATTGAGATCTTAGAGTTTTCTCTAGATTTTACAAAGACATCTTGTTGAAGTCTTACAGTATTTCATATTCTAAAATCTATAAAATATTGTAAGACATCAATAAGGAGAAAACCCCAAATACTCCAATTTAAAATGGGTGAAACTCATGGGCAGTTCACCCAAAATGACATCCAGATGGCAACAAAAACATTTAAAAGGGTCACCAGTACTAGTCGTCTGGGAAATGCAGATCCACACAATGAGGAAATATCATCTTGTACCAAGCATGACAGCCCAATTTACGGGAAAAACACCCTCAAACTAAAAAAAGAAAACAAATGTTGGAGAGAGTGTGCAGATTGGAACTCTCATAAACGGCTGAGTGGTCTGTTCTCTTGCAACGCCTAGCTTTACAGTACATACAATGGCGGACACGCGCCTAATCCCACCAGACTGAGTAGACTTGAATCGAATTATATCACATCTCAAAATGGAGGATAGCCACACACTGTGGGGAATCATGTGCTAGCCAAGTGGAAACACAACTTGTCAGCTCAGACTAATAATGATACCATGCACAACAGAAGAAAATGCTGCCCAGTCCCGCACCATCCTCACAACTGTTCTGGCTGAGCCCAGTGTTGCTGTCACTGTGTGGGTCCATTGTGTCAAGGATCTCCCTCTTTGTTGCCGCCTCTCTACTTCATCAAGCAGGATGTCCTTCTCCTGAGATTGCTCTCTCCTAACAACATGTCCAAAGTAGATAAACAAACTCTCCATCCTTGATTCCAAGAATCATTCTGGCGGTTTTTCTTCCAAGGTAGATTTGTTTGTTCTTTTGGCAGTTTGTGATACTTCCAATATTCTTCACCAATACCATAATTCTAATGCATCCATTCCTCTTCAGCCTTCCTTCTCCAGCGTCCAACTTTCACAAGCATACGAGGTGATTACAAATACAATAGCTTGTGTCAGGACCACCTTAGTCCTCAAAGTAACATCTTTGCTTTTCAACACCCGATGGAGGTTTTGTGCAGCATATTTTACCCAATATAATGCATGATTTGACTTCTGGGCATGATTGACTTCCGTGAGTATTGATTGTGGACCCAAGCAAGCTGATAAATCCTCACCAACTTCCACATTTGCTCCATTGGTCATGATGTTACCTATTGGTCTAGTTTTGAGAATTTTGGTTTTCTTTCTATTGAGGTGCCAGCCATACTGAAATCTGCAATCCTTGATCTTCTTCAGCAGGTGCTTCAAGTCCTCCTCACTTTCAGCAAGCAAGGGTGTGTCATTTGCATATCACAGATTGTTAACAAGGTTTCCTCCAATATTGATGCCACATTCTTCATGTAAGCAATTTCTCTGATTATTACTCAGCAGACTAACTGAGTAAGAAGGCTGAGAAGAGACAACCATGATGCACAACTCCCTTGTTCTGGGAGTTGACACAGACACATAGCATCAATCATTGCAATTCTCATTGTTTATCTAGGATAAATCACTGAAGAATCCTTGGAGAGCCCCCAAAACATAGCTTCCTCATATGGTGTCAGTGTGAAGATCACATTTTCTGTTCACTTTCATTTTTGCTCCCATGTTGGGTAGCTACTTATAAAAGGTTATAAAATTATTAAAATCCTATGGCAAGTTTCAATGGTGGTCAAAGACTCAAATTGCTTGTGTGGCGATGTGCTATGTGTGAGTTAGGAACTTTCCAGAGAATCTGTACCCCCTTTGCCCTTCTATTTGTGTACTGTAAGGCCTTAATCAATTATAAATCAACGTTGAGATCCATATACTCCCTCTTTCTTAATTATGTTTATTCTGAACTGGACACCTAAAAATTTAACTTCAACCAGGTAAAAAAATTGCTTATTTATATGTAGACACTCTGGAAAAACTCGTTTGATTTTTTGCTGGATCTAGATCCTGCATCTGACCTCCAGTTCTTTGGACTTAAGGCAGTGGTCTACTAATCCTATTGTAGACCTGCCTATTTTCTACTAATCCTAGAAGTCATTAGCCTCTGCAGCCTTTGTGTCACCAGCCTGTCATCCTGCCTATTGACCTTGGATTCATTTACCCCTGCAGTCAGCCATCTGACATGATTTTAGATTTGCCACCTACTTCAGGTAGGTGGTAGAAGCCTTGGTGGTATAGTGGTTTGCATTGGGCTGCAATCCGCATGGTAGGCAGTTTGAAATCACCAGCAGCTCTGTGGGAGGAAAAGTAGGCTGTATACTCTATTCTTATAAACAGTTTAATCTTAGAAACCTGCAAGGGGTCGCTATGAGTCAGCGTTGACTTGATAGCAGTGATTTTTTTTCTTTCGGATATGTAAGTCAACAGAAGCCTTTAGTCTGATGCAAACCTCTAGATTCATTTCCTTGAGGCTCATCTCTCTGTACAAAGGTGCTTCAAAATTTTCATGTAACATTTGAATTAAAAAGGCAATGGATTACATGTATTGATGGATAATGGAAATACATGTATAAACTTCACTGGTCTGACCACTCTGGAAACATATTCTCAAACACCAAGTAGTTTGACTTCTAGTCCTTTCAATATACTACCTGTTCATTCATTTCAACATAGAAACAAAATCCACGATGTTATTTTATAGGTGGTATATTTTAAGGAAGGAATCTAGATTAAAAGTAAAAAAGGTGAGAATTCTATGATTAAGACTTTTACAGACTTAATACAGTTTGCTGAAGTAGTTTATCTATTTGCCCTTTAGGGATTCTATCATTAATCTGTTGACTATTTGTCTTAGTTTCTCAGTGCTGCTGAAACAGAAATAGCACAAGAGGGTGATTTAAAAATCAGACACTTGCTTTCTCACAGTAGTGAAGCTAGAAGTCTGAATTAAAGGCCCTGGATCAGAGCAAAGCTCTCTTTCTCGCTCTCCGTCTCTCTTGACTCAAGAGGAAGATTCTTGTATTTTTCAACTTCTGCAGCCCTGGGTCTGTCTATTCCTTCATAATCTTCACATGGCTTCTATTTCTCTCTCTCGGTTTTTTCTTGTAAAGACAGGAAAGCTATGCTGCTTCTTAAAACGCGGAAGAACTTAGGTTTATGGCACACTCTATACTGAGAAGGCCTCAAGAACATAACAAAAACTTTATTTCCAGACAGGATTCCATCTGCAGGTATGAAACCCCAAATCTGAAGTCTTTGTGTTGATTCTGACTGATGGGCATCTTATGTATGCAGAATAGAACCTCATTCCAAAAGGTTTTCAAGTTGTACATATGTTAAGTATATCATCAGGTCTGTTTTCCAAGGCATCTTTGTGTGGGTTTGAACATCCAACCTTTGATTTTATAGACAAGCATTTTACTGGGTCACCCAGGAGTTCCTTGATAATTGTAGTGGTTGGGATTCCAACCCATATTTTCAGAGAACATAA